>NC_056626.2:209896999-210238249 GCF_002870075.4 Lactuca sativa | reverse complement strand
AAATTTCCATTTGTACGATCAATATCTATTCAATAGAAGTCAGTTCAATTTCAGTGATTTTCAGACTTTTCCGAACAAGTTAGTGTACCTTAGGGTTTACACTTTAGGATATATCAGGAGAGTGGATACTCCTGAGATTGTGAAATTTGGGCATTTCAAGTTTCATATTGTTACAGTCTAAGTTCCAGAATAAAAATATTTTCTGTCGAAATATTTCAGGACTATAAATAGTTTTCTGAATTTATTTAATTCATTATTCACAATTCCAACTAGAGAAAAGCCATTTTCTCTCTGACAAATCTTCGGGTTTTTATCCCAGATTGTGAGTAACTCTTTCTTGTAGTGATTTATTACATAATTGATGCTTATAACATGATTTAGTGGGCTAAATCATGAGATCTAGGAGTTTACTCCCCAAGGTGTTCTTGGGCGGTAAACTCCCGAAACAAGGCCAAAACCGACATTGATGCTAGCATAAGGCCTTAGGACATTAGGTAAACACATGAGGGACATGAAATCACACACAAAACCACCCAAGATTGGGAGTTTACGGCCCATAATTCTCTTAGGCCGTAAACTCCATTTCAAAGGGCTAAATGGTGGTTTTTGGACTAAAGGACTTTAAGGCTTGCATCTAGGTTAATTCCCCAAGTAGCTTAAGGTCTTAAACACTTCAAATGACACAAAAGAAAGTGAGTTTACGGCCCAGAACTCTCCTAGGCCGTAAACTCCATGAAAATGGTCACAAAGGGTGTTTTCATGATACCTAAGGCCCTAGCCCTTTACAAGAAATTGTACACACTAAATGGATGGACCAAACAACACCAAAATCACTTAAATAAGTGAGTTTACGGCCAAGACATGGTTCTTGGGCCGTAAACTCCTATAAAGGGCACTAAGTGGTGCCTAATGCCTTCATATGCTAGGATTAAAAGTCTAGAACACATCCCACTAGTGCAAGAGGCTTGAAAACAACCAAGGAACCACCCCAAGGGAGTTTACGACCGTAAACTCCAAGGGGAATTGTCCTATAGGCCGTAAACTCCTATTTAGAGCACTTCTAGGCCTTAAACCCTTCCAAGAACATAGCCACTAGGTTAGAATAATTCTAGAAAGCATATTGGACTTCAAAACACACCAAACACACATGTTTGGGAGTTTACGGCCGTAAACTCAAGAGTTTACAATCGTAAACTCCATGTGTGATGGTTTATGGAGAGTAAACTCTCATATGGGGTCCTTTGGAAACCCTAAACTCAAACACCCAGTCCCACAATAGCTAAGATGAAGTCCTTACGGCTTAAAACACTTACATAAAGTGTTATCTATATCTAAGATGTCTTAAACATTACCAATTAGTCTTTGGTGTCTAATTGAGTGCATATATGTGTGATTTATATGTTCACTAGGATCGTAGTGTGTGCACAAGTCCTCGCTTGACACCTAGCCATCCGATACCGTTCAGTTCATTCCAATCACCAACTACAGGTGAGTTCATACCCCGTAATCAATGTTTTAAAGAATTTTAAATGCTTTAATGGGGGGGAATACAAGTAGAAACAAACATGTTATTAAATCAGTTTCATGTATTTTATAACTATGTTTTCACTCAGTAGATTTCACATATTTCAAAGGAAGTCACGTGAAATGGTTTTCTATCTTAAAATACTTAGACAACAGAAGTATTAGTTTTGAATTGTATAATGACTTCAAGTCACTTTATATTATTGTTCAAAGCTCCTAGATACGTTGCATAAACCTACTTGAACAACAACATACTTTACAGTTAACTATCATAGGGATAGTCGGAGAATATCAAACAAGAGTCAGTTCATTCATGAGTCTATACTAATGCCTTACATGATACATGATTACCTGTACTTAGGATTCTATGATACATGAATATGTTTACATAATCTTACCTGTTACAGGAACACACTTACATGAATTCTAGACAGGGACACTTCTTAATAAGTACATTATTCTGTACTTACTTACCTTGGATACTTGAACTAGATCTAAGAGGATGATTTATTAGTATTTACTGTATAAATTGTCTTTCCTATTCCCATTCGAGGGGATGTTTTCAGCGGGACTTACCATTCCGGATCTCACTGATTAGCGCCAGTGAGAGATGGCGTCTACGGATGTCTAAGGTAGTCACTTGATTTGTGGTCAGTGACGGGACTAACTATCCCTCCGCCCGCTGTTGCAACAGTGGACGAGATGTGAATCTTCGGAGGATCATTAAGTTGACGATCTACGTCAAGAGATCGATGCAGGGACTAACCCTCCTTCCATCCTGCTGCTGCTACAGGGGATGAGGGGACACTCTTCGGATGTTCCTCAGGGTCTAACTTTCGCTTTGTGCGAGGTAGTGTTGGTCCTAGTACCCAGTGACAACACTTACCATAACATAAGTGCAATCTATGTGTGAGTTCAAAACTTTTATGCAAGAAGGATGTACAAGGATTGTACCTTGCATGTGAGACTTCATTTCCAAGGAATTGTCTTGTAAGAATCTCAAATGGAATGATTTGTAATATAATTGGCCAAGTCTCTGTGACTATGGAGCCTTGACATTACAAAAGGATCATTGCATGAAAGGTTAGAGTCTAACACATAGTGTGCATGTTTTGAGTAGGGGATGATTATTATTTTAATTCAAGTATTGTTTTGATTAGTCGAAACAGTAAACAATGAATAAGGTATAATTCATTTGGTGATTAAATAATAAGTGTTTTATTTATATTCAAATGTTTGAGATCATATTGGATTAGGTTATTATTGTGTTTGACTTCGCATATTTTACTTCCCGCATAACTAGGTTATTCAAACATCCACTGTCGATCACACTTTGGAAGTAAGTAATGAGGTAAGACTGTCATGAATCTGACTATAGATTGTCTAAGTTCTTAGACATAGCAAATGTTTGTTGCAGTTTGAGTATTAGATTAAACCCATGCTCATTTAAATCACTTCATGGATTTGATCATGAGTGATCGGGAGACGATAATATCTTATATTCTTGAAACGGAGACATATAGTTGTTGTTTACAAGTTGGTTGTACATTGATAATACGTAAACGCATCAGTAACTTGATGTTATAAAACGTATTATTGTGTGTGATTTTATGAGTAAATAGTACAAGCATATATTTCAAATTTTATCCATTCCTTGTTCCCTTGATGGGATAAAAGCAATATATGTGGGCCCCTCAACAATTTACTAATGACACCCTAAGCGCTTGGCCAAAGCTGGACTGATTTGATTTGTTCAATTAGTCAGTCGTCATAAATCGGAAATCAGGAAACAAACCTTGGACAGAGAGAATGATTATAATCCATGTCCCGTGTCCATATGATATCTTATAAAACAGAGGAATATTTTATCTGTTATCTAAAATACACGTTATTTATAAGATCATAGTTCGACAGTGTCTTTTGAAAGCTACGACTACTAGTCAAATTCTTATGTCATACTTGCAATAATAGTTATTAGACTTATCCAACTGGGAGACTGTTGGATTAGGTGGGTAAACCCATAACTATAATTGGTATGTACTTGATTTGATTTGTAGCATGGTACTTTTGGGTTGCCTTCACTCATGCAACTTGACAAGATGACTAGTGGAGAGAGAGTTGAATTTATTATTTGGAATAATAAATTTGTGGTTAAAATCATTTTATTAACATATTACAAGTCTAATATATTATTTGGAAATCATATTATTAATTAGTAATTAATTAGAAATTAATCTGGAATTAATTCCGGGATTAAAGGAACTGTTTAATAAAGCAAGGGGGCCGTTTTGCAAATCATTGATAGTTGTGAAACTGCGCTCTTAGACCCATTGGATAGGAGTGGATGAAATCATATAGGGAGGCCCTATAGATTTCATCCAAGGACTTCTAATGAGGGGTCCATGAGTTGCTTTGGCCTTAAGCAAGGAAATTAGGGTTTCCACTTGATAACCCTAATACCACAAGTATATAAGGAGGCTTCTCCTTGGATCTTCAGCCAACTCTTGTCTTTGGAAGTACCCTGATCGATTTCTTTTCTATCTTTCCCATCTTTTTTTGTTGAGTGTTTGTGAATCCATTATAGGTGCAACACTTGGGGCACTAGGATCTCAAAAGTCAAGATCAAGCAATGGTTGTTCTTGTTATTACAATATAACAAATGAGGTAATCTTCTAACCCTAATATATATATGTGGATTTGGAATTCTATATACTAGATCTAGGGTTGCTTTAGTGTTGATATTTGTACATTGAATAGAGAAAAACTTAGATGGCGGGATGTGTTGAAAGATTATGACTGTGAGATCTTATACCATCTAGGGAAGGCCAACGTGGTGGCCGATGCTTTGAGCCACAAGATGGTGGGTTCCCCAATTGGGAACGTTTGCTTGAGGATGACGATGATCTCTCCATTGTTGGAAATGATCAAGGATGCTCAGGTGGAGGTTTGGAAGAAAGTGAATTGGAAGATAGAGCGGATTCAAGGTCAATTTCCCTTGTTTGTTCAGGGTACTCGGGTTCTTCTGACATAGTGTGGTCGGGTGTGGGTACCGGAAACCGGGGGTGTGAGACAGAAGATCCTGTAGGAGGCACACAAATCCAAGTTCTCTATTCAGTTGGGAGCTACAAAGATGTATATAGATCTGAGACTGACTTACTGGTGGCCCTGCAGGAAGCGGGAGATCGCCTGGTTTGTGGAGCAGTGCTTGACCTATAGGCAGGTCAAGGCCAAACATCGGCGACCTCATGGCAAGGTTCAGCCGCTACCCATTCCCATATGGAAATGAGGAGAGATCACAATGGACTTCATCACGAAGTTACTGAGGACGACGAGGGGTGTGGATCCATATGGGTTAATATGGATAGATTGACGAAGAGTACCCACTTTATTCCGATCTCCGAGAACGTCTCCGTGGAGAAATTGGCGGATATTTTTATGTGAGAGGTGGTGGTTAGGCATGAGGTGACAGTGTCAGTATTCTTCGAACGGGATGTTCAATTTACATCTAGATTCTAGAAGAAGTTCCACAAGGAACTGGGCACTTAGTTATATTTCAGCAGGGCATACCACCCCAGACAGATGGCCATAGCTATCATGCTAGTATTGACCAACCCCCGTTTGAGATGTATGGTCAGAGGTGTAGGACCCCAGTTTGTTGGGGCGAGGTTGGACGCCGAGTCATGGGGAGCACCGAGGTAGTGCTCAAGACTACCAGGTTGATTTAGTAGGTGTGCGACCGACTGCGAATCACATAGAGCTGGCAAAAAAGCTATGATGATCGCCGTCGATCGGATCTTGAGTTCCAGGTGGGAGACTTCGTCTTGCTAAAAGTATCACCATGGAAGGGTGTTATTTAGTTCCGGAAGAGGGGCAAGTTAGGGCCCCGATATATTGGCATGTTGCGGATTTTGGCCCGGGTGGGTAGGGTGGCTTTCCATTTGGATCTGCTAGACGAGCTTAGCCAAATTCACAACACCTTCCATGTGTCTTAACTTCAGAAGTGTGTCAAAGACGAGGTTGTGGTTATATCTTTGGATTACATTAAGGTGGATGAGAGCCTGAACTACATAGAGCGGGTCGTGACGGTTTTAGACAGGAAACTCTAGGTCCTTCGTAATAAAGAGGTGAAGCTAGTGAAGTTGCAATGCCATCACCGAAGGGGCTCTGAATGAACATGGGAGCCGGAGGATGAGATGCAAGAGCACTACCCGAACTTGTTCGCATCAGCAGACTTCGAGGACGAACTCTAGTTCAAGTGGTGGAGATATGTAATGCTTGTTTTAGGTATTAATTTCCTTTCATAATTTTACGGTTTTAGACTGGATCTCGATGAGTTAGGGAGCTTCAACTCGTTAAGAATAGGTCATTATGGAATGCAGGATTCAGGACCTACTCGACGAGTTGGAAGGCCCAACTTGACTAGTAGGCACTATAAAGGAAAACCCTAAATTATAGGGTTTTCATCGTATATAATCTCCTAAAAACTGTGAGGCTGACCTTCCATCACCTTCCCAACCCTAAGAATGTCAGCGCTAAACCCTAATCTCCATTTTCTCTCATATTGTGAGCTAGAGTAACTTTTGGAGCTTAAGAAGAAGAAGATAACGAGAAGAACAAAAACATCCAGTAAACAAAGCCCTCACTCATGAGCTTAACCATCTTATGGACTATTGTAAGTAGTCAAGATTCGATTTTTATCTTAGAATATGACTAAATCTTGAGTATACTCTTCATTTCGTATTATTCTTGTTGATTGCATGCATGGGGTTCATAAAGTTTGTAACTTTATGAATCTCCAGGGCAAAATGGTCCCATGGTGGGCTAGATCTAGCTTTTAGTCAAGCATGGATGCCATGCATGGATTTTAGTGTATATTTTCCCTCTTTGGCCCTTTTGACTTCAAGACATGCATTGGAGATGCATGTCCATAAAGTCTCAATCTTTGGAACATTTGGAGGATTAGAACCTCTTCTGGAAAGGAGGGATTCCAGATCCCTAGAGTCTTGAACCACATGGATAAGTTTTTGAGCTTGCCAACCTTTGTTATGGGATTTAGAGCATTCAGAGTGGTTCTAGAGGATAAAGTTGGAAACTTTATCCTTCTAGACAAATTTACGTTTCATATCTAAGCCCTAGAGTCCCTACAATCAACGTGTCATCTGAATAAGCAAACAGGAGTGGAAACTTGATGAGTTGCCGTGGAAACTCGACGAGTTGGATCAGGTTTCCCAGTCTACTGGATATTAAGTGAACTCACCGAGTTGATGAGACAACTGGGCGAGTTGGCTAGGGTTTGTCCTGGTTTTCCGGACTCTAAAGGAACTCGACGAGTTGCTAGATGGACTCGACGAGTTGGGGATAACATGGTCTGTTGACTTTGACTGTTCGCTCGGACTTTGACCAGGGTTCACCAAGTTTGACCTTGAGGTTATTATAGACATTCTAGAATTTTAACAAAACTAGTCACATGATGATTGTAGGCAGCTGAGTTGGATTTGCGCATTCGGACTTATCTAATCATATCTTATCAATTAAGCATTTTGAGAAGGTGAGTCTCCTCACCATAGCAATGGGTCTAAGGCACTAAGGCCAGCCCATTTTATGATATGTGGTACACTAGCTGAAGTGGTGTTATATGGCATGTTAGCTGGTTATGTTCTAGGAAGTATGCTAGTTGTATATTTGGTATATTTTTGTGGAAGACCATGGGAGAGCCCATGACACTTGGATGTAAGACCATGTGGAGAGCCGATGGCTTTCATATTAAAGACCAATGGAGAGCCTATGGCACCTAGATATAAGACCATGTGGATAGCCCATGGCTTTCCTATTAGAGACCATTAAGGGGGGAAGCCCATGGCACTTAGATGTAAGACCATGAGGGGAGCCCATGGCATCATGGAGTAAGACCCTGGGGGAGCCCACAACATCCCTATATGTTGTATGCATGGCTTATATTGTTTATGTAGATTCTATAGCTAATATGGATTATGTGATTGTGTGGATTCTATGGGATATGCTCTGGGAAACTCACTAAGCATTAACTTATAGTTTGCTGATTTGTTTCTGGTACTTTTGAGACTAAGGGCAAGGGCAAGGCTTGATGGCTCGACATGCAATCTTCGACATTTGATATGATGGGACACTCTGATGTTTGAAATAAAATGTTAAATGTTATGAATTTTGAAAATAATAGTCATTGTTACTCATATTTTATGGGAATGTTTGGTTAATTAAAAATGAAAATTTTACCTGAAAATTTGGGTCGTTACATTCACCACATTCCAAACGTCATCATATTCAAACTCACTTCCATCACGCTCCATCTTTTAATGCTCTTTAACAACTTGTAAAAGTTCTTCACTGTCTGCGTAAAAATGTGGCATATTTTTAATATAATTATACCATCGATTGAACCATGTGACTTTTTCCTTTAATTCCATCCACGTAGTAACAACGTCTTCTTTAATCTGGTGTTGTCCTTCTCCTATCTCATGGTTGAAAAAAATTGTTATGCGGGTCCATTAATCACCTACAAGGGAATGAGGCATAGCTATTGGTGTTACACTCTCGTTAACGTTCATCCAACATCGTGTTAGGACCAGCACCTCTGTTGTCGTCCATGGACCTGGAGCATCGGCCGATGTTGTTGCATTCGAAGAAGTTGGTACATTAGTGGCCATTTTAGATTAAAGGTGTGAGCTTATTGAAGAATGGATGATTACTTAAATAAAAAAACCACTCTGTGTAATGACAAACAGCTCTGCAAAATGACAAACAGCTATACGGACTAACAAACAGCTCTGCGGAATGGCAAACAGCTCTACGGAATGACAAAAAGCTATGTGGACTGACAACAAGCTATGCAGACATAAAAACTACTCTGCAGGCTCAAAAATCGCTCTACGGAATGGTAAACAGCTATGCAGAATGACAAACAACTATATGGATTGGTAACAAGCTCTACAGACTTACAAATAGCTTTGCGGACTAACAAACAGCTATGCGGAATGACAAACAGCTATGTGGATTCGTAAATAGTTCTGCGGAATAATGAATACAGATTTCATTTAAATTGCACAACCATTTTAATTTTGAGAAGTTGTGGAAAGTTGTGAAAATGAATTCCTTCAATGAGGTGTTAAAAGAAAGTTTCTCAAACCTACCAATTTTCTTTCTTAATCTGGAAAAAAAATCCTAACACCTTGACGTGCATTAGGAAAGATATGAACGTTCATTTCCAATTTTGTTTTATGGCATTGGGATGTTTGGTATGTAATCCTTTATACTAATTTTTTTGTTATTTGAAGTTGTTAAGTGGCTGCTATTCTTATATTTTCTTGTAGATTCATACATTTCTCACGTCTATGATATCAATCATATTCGTTTGTCACGTACCTCTATTTAGGACTCACATAACATCCATGTACGTTGCGGTTGCTTTAGATGTAAATCATGAACCCCAACTTATAACAGTTGCTTTGAGAACCATAAACTGTGACGAGTCATGGGCATGGTTCATGAGAAGGCTGAAAGAAAGTTTAGGTGACAGTATGGAAGTTGGTTTCATAAGCCATATGTTAGACTCCATAGACTTCGTAGTACGGAGAGTCTACCCTGATTCATATCATGGTTATTGTTGTAAAAATATAGCTGAGAGAATACGGGCTTCCACCGGAAACAATACAGTTGTGGAACAGTTGTTCTGGAAGACATGAAAAACGTATGATATGTCTGATTATTATGGGATTTTAAACACCTTACAAAATGAGGTGAATTGGAATGATCATCATTGGCTTGACAATATTGCCATTGCAAAATGCGTACGGACTTTTTTCCTTATAGTACGTTTCAATGTGAAATTCATTGACATTGGCGATGTCGTCAATTGGATAAGGACAAACAGACACGAGTTACCAATAACAACAATCATTCAAGTAGGCCATGACTTCATGCAAGGAGTGTATGGTAAACGTGTTACATTCGGAGGTAATAATGATATGTTTTAATATGAATTATTGCATCATAATTTTTAGTTGATAATTCAGTTAATTTCATGGTCTTCTGACCCTTAATGTTTTCAAAAAAGATTTATCAACTCCGGTGGTTGTAGGGTTAGGCATATTGTTGGGACAGATATGAAGTGAGTAAGTATTTAACCACCGAATCCCTGCAATTAGAACGTGGCATTTGTACTTAGGGGAAATGGAAAAAGTGCAGTATACCTTGTCATCATGCTATAGCATCACTACAAAGGCTTAACATTGAAGAAATCCAACTTATGGTAAATTATAAGTTCAATGTTGTGGTGTATCGAAATGCTTATAAAATTGATATGGTGAATCCTATTCCAAACATTATGCATTGGGAAATACTAGTTGAAAATGTTGTCATCATACCTCCATGACAATTTACTTTAATTGTAATTCATGGATGACAACAAATATTAGTTTGTCTTTACTTCTATGTTAACCGTAGTTTTGGTATGTTGACGTTGTTATATTTTAATAAATAATATGTAACTTTTAATTTATAAGAGTTACCTTTTGATAAATATTTTAAACCTTAGTTTTTGTCTGTTCCCGACAAAAAGTTCTGCGGATTTGCGGACTGAGAGACAGCTCTGCGGACTACGAAACAGGTCTCTGCGGACGTAAAGGGTGTGTAAATTACTATAGATGTTTGTTGAATTTTTTTTTTGAAATTTACAATTTATTTCAAATTTTAATATGATTTCATCTTCAAATTTCTATATTTGTTCGTGCAATGAAGTTGGTTGTTACTATTGTGATCCGATAGACCCTTTTCTTGCACAGTCACCAAACATCCAAGGGCCATATATGTTTGATGACACTTTGCAACAATTGCAATGGGATAATGAACGACAAGAAATAGATAAAGAGTCATTTTGGGCTCTCACTAAACGTCGCGACTGTTGGATTAAGTGTCTAAGCACATAACTACTTTGGTATGTACTTGACCCGATTATGAGCATGATCCTTTTGGGTTGCCTTCACTCTTGCAACTTGATAGGATGACAAGAGGAGAGAGAGTAGAATTTATTATATGAATAGTAAGTTAGTACTCGAAAATGGTTTTATTAATATATTACAAGTTTAATATATTATTTGGAAATCATATCATTTAATTAGTATTGAGCAGAAATTAATTTGGTATTAATTTTTTTGATCAAAAGTGACTGATTAAATAAAGGGGACTGATAATATAATTATCTGATAGTTGCTAGTTGGTCCATGGATTCCTAATAGAGAGGGATTGGATGAAATCTATGGAGAGTCCAAGAAGATTTCGTCCAAGGGCTTTCTAGGTGGGCTCCATGGATTACTTAAGGCCTAAGCAGATAATTAGGGTTTCTATATGAAACTCTAGCAGCCCACACAACTATAAATAGACCCCATTACAAGGGAAATTTCGTCCAAGGCTTAAGTAACCCGAGAGTGGTCGAATTCTCCTCTCTCTTACTTCATCCTTTGCATAGAGTGTTTGTGACTCCATTAGAGGTGCAACACTTGGGGCACTAGGCTTTCAGAAGTCAAGATCAAGGAGTTTTGTGATTGTTATTGCTACATAACAATCACGGTAAGATTCCAAATCCTTATTATAGATGAATTTCGTTCTTAGACATGTTAGATTAGGGTTTATGCTTTGGAAGATTCTTTGCATGTATAACTTGAGGAAAACCTAGATCCAAAGCATTAGGGTTGCATGTACAAAAAATGAATGATGTTATGCTCCAAATCCATTAGCGACGTCATTACGGTAGAGTGCAAAGAGGCTGAGGAAAGGATATAGATTAATAAAAATAAAATCAAAGAGCACGAAGAATTGATAAAAATACAAAGAAGACTATCAAAATAACTGAAAAATGGCTTGCTGAGAAGGATGCAGAAATGATGGATCTTGGGCAGAAAAATGATCGTTTTGAAGATAAAATAAGAATTAGGGATGACTATATAACAATGGAGAAAGATAAGTATCCATTACAGTTCCCTTAAATTAATTACAGTTTTTGTACGCTTATTTTGTGTTTTTGGTTTGTTACATGTGTTATCTTTGAGTTTAAGTTATTTTATTAAATTAACTCTACTACTAACGATTCACTAATATAATGATAAAATAACCGATAACTCTTAAACAGTAATAAAACTACACAATCAACCTCTAGTTTCCCAAATAATTTTTGTCATCCTATTACGATAATTAAATCTTATATCTCCAGTGGACTGGTGGTCTCCACTTTCACCCCTGATGTAAGCATTTCCATGAAAATGCACACATACACTCCACAATCTCCTCTATCTACAATTTCCTGTTGCGGGACATTTTTACCTTCAACAAATTCCACCGAACTAGGTTTCTGTCTATCGGAAAAATGCTTCCAATATGAAATTTTCTCTAGATCACTTAAGATACTATCACCAAAGCTTTTGAAAGAACCGTTTATCCGATACTTTTTGAAATAAGCACACCATTTAGCTGAATCGTATATGGCTATTTTCCATATAATAAGATTCAACTCCGCCAAAAACCAATTAACTTGCGGTACGTTGATGGAAATTAAAACATGCATAAAAATGTGAAATTATATATATATATATATATATATATATATATATATATATATATATATATATATATATAATTTAAGATTTATATGATATATAAGTAAATATAATTACCCGATCAATACCCTTCCAATGAGGTCTGCCAAGCTTCCCTGTTGCTACTCGCTTCAAATAATGTTTCTTCTCAGCTTCCAAAGTAGTGCCATGACTACTATTAATTGTCCACCTAGCAGTCATGGGATTGATATCATTCAGTAACGACGCCCATATTACCAAATGTTGCGTGTTATAAGATAAGAAGTTAAATTTTCTACAATTAAATATCCCAAACGTTTTGTGAAATGAAATAAGGGATATATCTTACCTTGGAGTCCAACCACCCAGACCTATACATGCCAAGTAAAGTTGCCCAAAATTCCCTATTGATCTGAAAACCTATATAGCACTTATGTTCCAAAAAAAGTGTCTTATGGTTCTTTCCCCATAATTTCCAAAATGTATCATCGGTAGGCATGTAACGGTCCAATAGCAATTGTACGTACTTTGTAGTTGCGGCCGTCTTTGGTTTTCTTTCCTTTTTGTTCTTCACTGGTTCTGTGGACGAAACCTATAAATTCAAAATGTTAAGTAATTTTTAACGATGATATAATTTATAAATACAAAGTAATTTATTTAATAAATGTACGTAAGGCTCCCTACAATACATCGATTTCATCTTCCCCCTTTTTTGCAGCGTAATCTTTACCGGTGTAAATGTGTTATCATTAATTTCAACAACAACATGTGGTGACTCCACATATGTAGCGGGTGTCTCTTTCTCCAAACCACCAAAAATGTTTCATCATGGCCTTCCACATTATCGAAATGATTCACATGAAATTGTCTTTCGTTTTCTTGTTTCTCAATTTTCTTCGGCGCCTGCTCCATTGTGGTTGCCAAATGATTTACAATGCCCATTAACATTTCCATTTTACTCTCATCTGAGGTGTTGTACTCTACGCCTTGACCATGACTGGGTGAGATGATGTAATCTGGTTCCTGGAACTGATTGGCTTGAGGTGATGGAGAGCGCTGTTTAAGGAGAGCTCTATTGCATCGGTGGAGAATCCACTCCGTCCAAAGTCCAACTCAGATAACACGAATAGAATGGCAATTGAACCTCAAATTCCATTGCTACCACATCATGTGGAATGTTGTTTTCCTGCAAAATAAAAACTTTAATTTTGACTACATATCGATTATTTACAATATATAAGTTTATAAGGAATGTATAACTATACCACTAACACGTCTAACGTGACAACCATTAATTTTGGTCAAACAAAGTCAACCAGGTTAACTCAACTTGTAGTAGAATTTTAGCTGAATAGGGATATTCCCTAATGCGTCCGGTGTACGATTAACAAGTTTTAATACAAAGTACCTCTATTATTGGAAAATATCCGAATATAAATCTTAAATAAGGTTAGTATCGTAACAATTTGGTAATTTAGTTTTATATTATTTAAGTATAAATCATATTCATAACTAAATATAGTGGAGTTCATAAATCTTACACTACATGACAAATGTATATCAAAGGTTACATATACAAATTTTTGGTGAATTCGTCACCAAATACGAAAAAATCTATACCAGGCTGAACGCCCAACTTTTAACCGAAAGGATTTAGGAAGCAACCTAATTTTCATATAACGTATTATTATTTTTGATAATAATGAATCTATTAACAAATTGAATTTTTATAATTCAAATAATGTATTACCACACTTTTATAAAATTACTAGATTTTTATAAAAAAAAAAAAAAGAAGAGAGTTGACTTAAAGACAAGATGTGTTCATCTTTTCCCAAAACCATCTTTATTCACCATACATCCATGTATTACACGACATGCAACCAAACTACCAACACCTCAACCCACCCCACCCCCTCCCCTCCTTCCTTTTAAATCGGCCCAACCCCCCCCCCCCCTCTCACCCTCACTTCATCTTCTTCATTTCTCCATTTTTTCTATCAAGAACAAGTTCATACTCGATTAATTTTCTCAAGTTGGTTCTTGGATTTTTGGTAAGTATTTTATTGTTAATCTAGTGATTTTACACACATGCATCCTAGTTTTGTTACTTTTACACACATTAACATGTGTTAAAATCCATAAGATAATACCATCTTCAAGTGTTCTTCAAGCATCTTCATGTCTTCTAAGCTTGAGGATCTTCATCTTCATCTCTTTATCCACTAAGAAATCCTCTCAAGGTGAGTTCATACCCGTTGTTTTCGAAATTTTCATGCTTTAGGGGGGGATACAAGTAAACTTGTGTAATAACACTAGTTATTGTGCAAGCTTAGTCTTCCTGATGTGAAAAAGTATTATTTACATGAATTAATGTTATTACCTAGTATTATGAACATTTATGTGTGGTATGTTGTTTAAAATACAAAAGAAAAAATATATGAAAAATGAGTATAAACATACTATATGTTCTTTAGAAAAGGACACAAAAATAGAGCTTTAAAAACTATGGTTTTTTGTGAACATAATATGACTTTTATAGAAAAAGTGGTTTTAAACAAGCTATTATATTCTTTTTGTGTGAAACAAACCAAAATATGTTATTTGGGACATATGTCATCAAACTAGTAAAAAATATCAAAGATTTAGTTTTGCAAAAAATATAAATAAATAAAAAATAAAAAATCTATCATTAAATGGTCCTCACTAGCTTATTACACTATTTTTGTAGATTTTTACTAAAAATATATGGTTTTAATATATAAAGTAAACTTGAGTTAAATACCCCAAAAAGGTAAAAACAAATTTTACAAAGTTATATTTTACTTGTTACCGGTAAATGTCGTTAAAAATGGGCAAAAACTAGAAATTGGTTTTATCGTACTAAATGATCTTATCCTCGTGTTAGATGTGAATTTATATGATATAATCTTTTAAAACATCTAGACATGTTAACTTATACGTATTTATATATATGATTGTATAAATGGACTTAACAAATCATTTATAATAAAGTATAATTGGTATAGTTTATGAGTCATGAATACTACTTTATAATTTCGACGAAACTTATAATTATTTAAAGGTATAAATTATTTTACGCTATGTTCTTACTATACAAATGAAATATTTCAACTTACAAAATGGTGTTCATTACACTATACGTAAACCTGTTGATACATTTGTGTGAGTCATAGTCTTCAAGTACCTACCAGGGTACCTACAAAAGTCATGTATTTTAACTAGAATCTCACGTAAGAGAGTGTGATAGTGGTGAATAGATCTATATGGGACTAACAATCCTGTACCTAAGTTGCTAGCTATAGTTAGACCGACAAGTCTAGGGTGAGAATTATCTAACAGTCCGACGTCCGAAGAACGTTGTAACAGACCATCTACGTCTTTTAACACGGTTATAAAAACTCACATGGGGTATTAACATTACATTTGGTTTACGGGGGCTAACATACATTCAAATGGTTTTATATAATAATAGAACTACATGATACTATTTTCCAGTACAACACCACTTACATTTTTGGTCTTTAGGTTTAAGACTTACAACTCATTTTTAAAGAAAATATTGGATTTTCTGAAAGCATACTCTATCATTTTACAAGGAAAAGTTATAGATTTTTCTCATACAAAACTCTTATGAACTCACCAACTTAATTGTTGACACTTTTTCAAAACCAATTGTATTCTCAGGAAATTAATAAACAGGTAACCAAAATGGTTTTGAGGATGGGGTGTTACCGTGTCACGTTATTTACCTTTATAATATGTATTTCATGTCAAGTAAAAAATGTTTGGGATACAAAGTAAACTTCTTAATTATCAACATAATGGTTGTATGGCTTTGATCACTATTATTCATTATTTTATGATACAATACATGAAAGTCATCTACCCCAAACGTTTCCGCCGTTCTGGTTTGGGGGTGTGAAAGATTGGTATCAGAGCATTGCTTATAGTGAAATAAGTATATCAAACCATGTAAGATATACAACTACAAATACAATGGTGTGACAACCCAAAAATTTCCATTGTATACAACCATCCTCTTTAACTGAATTCAAAACTGTTTCTACTAACTTTCAAACTTTTAGAATAAGTTTGAGTGGTTTAAAGTTAGCACTTCAAGAGATAACTGGAGAGAGGATGACCTAGTGTTTATTGTACATCAATTAAGTTCCAAAACCCCAAGAGTTTAGAGTTTACGACCCAAAATGGCATTAGGGCCGTAAACCCCAAGGTTATATAATTAAAACTTAGCCATTTTAGTTCATTTTTTCTATTTCAACTAGAGAAACCCCGATTTCTCTCCCAAGGATCTTCAACCGATCATCCCAAATTGTAAGTACTTCAACCCTAGAGTGTATTAAAGTGTATTATATGCCTAGATAACATGAAAATCATCCAAAAATCCCAAGGAAAAGGTGTTCACGGCCCAAGATCCTCTTGGACCGTGAACACTAAAAATGGGGCCAAAGTGTGCCCAATGTCCCTCCAAACCTTTGAACCAAACCTAGAGACTACCCTCGACATGATTAGACCTTAGAAACATCAAGAAAAAATGGTTGGAAAAGAGTTTACGGCCAAGTATGTTCTTGGGCCGTAAACTCCCTTTTATGGTGCAAAGATGCCCTAAAATCCTTCCTTAAGCCTAGAAACTAGCCTACCACCTTACCTTGATGTCTTTATTACTCAAAACAAACAAAATACCATCACCCATAGGTGATTACGGCCGCAAGCACATGTCCAAAATGGTCCATGGGCCAAAAACTCAAGTTAAGAGTGTATTGATGCCACAAACACTCCCTAAGGCTTAAACATGAAGTATGGATGCTTAGTATGACTTGTAAGGATTCAAAACTCAAAATGGTAAAAGTGTATTGAGTTTACGGCTGTAAACTCATGGATTTATAACCGTAAAATCAATGAGTAATGGTCACAAGGCCTCAAACTCATGTTTTGGTCATTCCACTTCCCCTTGTTGAATCACATGTGATTCCAACACTTAACCAAGGTGTTTCCTAGTCCCGGAAGGCGTTTCCTTTCATATAGTTGTTATAAACACTATATTCATGTCAATATGTGTCCTTATATGTAATTTAGGACTTATTGTGTCTCGTGACTTCATTCGTGGAACTTCTCATCCGTACGTGCATACCCGTTTGAATCACCCACATAAGGTGAGTTCATACCCCGTAATGAATCTTTTAAACTATTTTAACTGTTTTAAGGGGGGAATACAAGTTGAACACAGTGATAATTGTGTAAATGTTTGTTATAAACATCTTTCAAAATGTTACTTATGTTATTTATAAGTTGTCAATACATTCCAAAACTCTTTTAAAGGTTATGTTACTTTATAGTTACACAAAACTCCGTTTTTAAAGTATAAGCATTACTTAGTAGATAAATGAGTCTTTTTTCAGTAACAGTCCAGGTAGAACATTAGTAAACTATTATAGGTATAGTTTTGGAAATTGCTATTCATTACTTCTAGTACAATGAAGCACACAAAGAATCAGTTCAGTTCATGAGTCTATACTAATGGTATACGTTTACATAAATATGTTTACATAAATACTTTTACATAGATACGCTTACATGGAATACATTTACATATACAATATCAATACACGATAACATAACAGAACATAATAAGGTGCTATAGCATGGAACGTTTTCAGGATCTAACTATACTAATGAATCACTTCTACATTGTGATAGTTATATAGGGTATACATGATCATAGTAATGTGGATGTTCGCGGCTTGCACTCATGTAGGGGTCGCATGTAGTTCTTAGAATCCGTTGACAAGGGAGCGTTTAGCATAGGATCTAGCCATCACATTATGCCTTAACCCTTAATTAAGGCACAATAGTACTAAAAGTAGTCACTTATTACAAATACTATGGTACTTACACTATTAGCACGACAATTACAGAAGGATATAAAATTCCAGTTTCAATATTATTAGTACCTTTACCATGTGTCATATTCACATAATCGATGAGGTAGATTAGATTTAATTAATAGTAGTCGTACAGTCGGGTCTTGGTAGAAGGCTACTTTCAAAACAGTCGGGTCTTGGTAGAAGGCTACTTACAAAATAGTTGGGTCTTGGTAGAAGGCTACTTTCAAAACAGTCGAGTCTTGGTAGAAGGCTACTTTCAAAACAGTCGAGTCTTGGTAGAAGGCTACTTTTAAAAGTTAGGACCATAATGCTAATCTTATGATTCCTTAATGTATACACTATAGGATACATATATACAAATAGATTCCGACAGCTAATAGGATGTGTGCCTTCGCTTCAATTCCTGTTCTCGTTGGATTGAGGGCTTGGAACGAGTTTCCCTAATCTATTATCTACCCGAATCTATATATATTTATGCTTAGTATACATTAAGTCATCTTAAGGGTACCAAGTATGGATCAGGTTATAGGACACAGAGTCGAAGCACAAATTTTCTAGTACAAAGCATACTCTTCAAAGTCAGTACTTTTGGTATACAAAACTAGAGATTTCCTTGATAAGGGCTTAATCCATTTTATTAAGCTAGTATACACTTAAAGACTTTAGGTGAGTAACTCTATAATACCTTAGTTTATACACCATGTTTATATATAAAACTAATACCCAATAGGTAGTTAAATGTGTGTCTTCCGCCTTACCTCCTGTTCCCCGTTGGGTTGTGGACTCAGGGCAGATTCACCCAATTAACTTTCTACCCGATATCAGATTATATATAGCAGTATAAACAAAGCTATTATAAAAGTAGTCACTGTAGTCAATATTTTACTATAAGAAATATAGGTTTTCTTAAAAGAACTTTCAGTTAGATATAAAGGAACCATTACAAATAACTCAATGAGTAACAACTGATTACACCAGGAGAGCATCTTGGATGAGAAGTTGGCTGATATCTACTTCCGAGATGTAGTAGCTTGGCACGGATTGCCAATTTTGGTGATTTCGGACCGAGACGTGCAGTTTACTTCCAGATTCTGGAAGAAGTCTCACGAAGAGTTGGGTACTCGTCTGCACTTTAGCACTGCTTTTCACCCGCAGATGGATGGTCAGAATGAGCGGATCATCATAAGTCTGGAGGATATGCTGCGGGTGTGTGTTTTAGATTTCAGAGGTAGTTGGGATACTTACCTTCCTTTGGGTGATTTTTCCTATAATAACAACTATCATGCGAGTATTGATCGTCCTCCCTTCGAGATGTTGTATGGGAGGAAGTACAGGACCCCGATACGTTGGGGGTGAGGTGGCCAGAGAGTCATGGGGTGTACCAAAGTGGTACTCAAGACTACGGAAAGGATCCAGCAGGTACGAAGCAGGATTTAGACTGTTCAGAGTCGGCAGAAAAGTTATGCTGACAAGCGTCATTCGGACCTGGAATTCCAGGTTGGGGATATGGTGCTCCTGAAGGTGTCACCTTGGAAAGGTGTCATCCGGTTTAGGAAGAGGGGAAACTTCGGCCCCAGATACATTAGACCTTTCAGGGTTGCAGTCCAGGTGGGTAAGGTAGCATATAGGCTGGACCTGCCAGCCGAACTCAGTCAGATTCATAGCACTTTCACATGTCCCAGTTACAGAAGTCTCAGGTGGATGAATCGACAATGGTGCCTTTCGAGTACATTCAAGTGGATGATAGTCTGAATTACATTGAGCGACCAGTAGCTATCCTAGACAGGAAGTCGAAGGATCTCAGGAATAAGAGGGTCGAACTGGTGAATGTATAATGCCAGCACCGCAAGGGCTCGAATGGACTTAGGAACCGAAGGACATGATGAGGGAGCACTACCCTGAGCTTTTTCAGGGCTTAACACTAGCAGCAGACTTCAAGGACGACGTCCGAAATAAGTAGGGGATATTTGTACAACTCAGTTCCTGGTACGTATTTAAATTCAAGTATTTTTGTAATTTACACTGGGAGTCGGCGAGTTGGAGGCCCAACTCGTCGAGTAGACTCGACCTTATGCGGGGGTTTTTAATCGTCTACTCGACGAGTCAGGAGACCGACTCGGCGAGTAGGAGTTGTCTGGACAAAACCATAGTGTTTAGGGTTTGCACCCTATTTAAACACTTTATCTCGTCCTAAACCAGCCTCCATTACGCTCCCAACTCAGAGAAACCCTAGATTGAAACCCTAAACCCTTATTGAGTGTTCTTGAGCCTTTTTGGTGCTTTTTGTGTATGTTTGAAGTCGAAGAAGAAGAAGAAGAAAGCTTGTAAGCTTACGTAGAAGCAAGGAGATCCAGAAGTTTTACTTCATTCTCAGCTTATTCAAGATAAAAAGTTGGAACCTTGACCATCTATCTCTTAGATTTTGATTTGGGGCTATTTCAACCCTTTTTACGCGTATAGAGAAGCAAAAATCGGATTTTGTAGGTGTGCTTTGAGCTTCACTTCAGATCTAGGGCTATTGGGGGTCTTTATGGCATAAAGATGTCAACTTTGCTGCCATAAACACCCCATGTATCTTGTAGACATCCTTTTATGGCTTTTTAAGCGAAAGACCCCATGCATGTACATCAAGTTTGTATCTTTACGTATAAAATGGATCCTAGGAGGTCGGATCAATGGTTTGGATGCATTAAGACCCATTACAATCGACTGTATAGTTTTGGACAAAGAGGGACTCGGTGAGTCGTTCATGGGACTCGACGAGTCGGGGTGTAATTCCCACCAAACCCTTTCTGTTTTATGGACCAGATGTTAGGATTGAAGGTTCCCCAGTTGCTTAGTTTCACTAGGGACCTGGAAATCATAAGACTCGAGGAGTGGATGAACTGACTCGATGAGTTCAAGGCAATGTCCCAGCCACATGAAGACGGACTCAACGAGTCATAGACTGAACATCTTCATATGGATGAAGATGAACTCAACGAGTGCAAGGACGAACTCGGAGAGTCGGTTGAAGATAGTCTGATGTATTGTTGAAGGCGAACTCATCGAGCTCTTGCTAGACTCAACGAGTAAGGATGGGATTATGGCAGTAGGTGAACATGGGGACTCGGTGAGTTGACGGACCAAGTTGGCAAGTCGATTCAACCAGATGTTAACTTTGACCAGAGCATTGACCATTAATCAAGGTGTTGACCTTGACTTTGTCTTGGACTTAAGTTGGACCTTGTAAGGGTTACGAGTATGCATTGATAAGTTAGAAAAGTTGTTGTGTATGGATTGAGGATTCGAGTAGAGTTAGTTTTCGTACGGAGATCAGTGCAGACACCATATGACTTTTAGGTGAATTTTATCCTAGTTGGAGTGGGTCTACGACCACAATGCTGACCCACAAGTAAGAGTGTTGGATAGATGATTGTCTTTGTGATAACTATTTAGGGTTGATATGAGATATGATTATTTTGTCTGATATGTTTATTGTGCTTGATATGATTATTGTGCTTGATATATTTTGTGAGAACCCGGAACTTCTATCCTGTACAATTGGTCCATTATATCAATATTAAACTCGATTTTATCACCATTTAAAACCATTTAAGGTTTTGATAAAGCATTCTAAGCCTCGTACAATCAATGTTTTGGTTGTAGGTCGAGTAATACCAAGTCATAGTACAACATTCGGGCCATACACTCTCTCGGGAGGAATGTACGGTCGAACACATGGGTGTGTGGCCGCACACCCACCCCTCAATCGCACACCCGCCCCCGGACGTTTCCGCCATCCGTTCTGACGGTTCGGGGGTGTGATAGATTGGTATCAGAGCTATTTTTTATAGTGAACTAAGTATACCAAACCTTACATGGTATACAACTATAAACACTAAGGGGCCGAAGTGCTCTGAACTAAAAGTATACTTTAAAAATAAAAGTATTTTTACGAAAAGTGTACAACTATGCCTACCTACCAGAAACAGTATCGTAAATAGAACAAAACAAAAATAGCCTGATCAACTATATTTATTCGAGACGTGACCAACATGTGCTAGGAGTGACTGTGGTGTCGTGACAGGCCTAAAACTTACCAAGCATTCCTGCCTCAAGGTATCAATAGAACAAAATAGACAACTTAAAATACTATAGGAGTATTTTGGTCAGAGCCAAATACCTTGTAGAAATTCATTCCTAGTGTGGCTCCTCATTCTTTCTTAGCGATAATTTGCTTGCGTTAGTAATCCTTCCTGTTTATCGCTTAGTAGAATACTTTATCTATCTCTTGATTCGATTTCAGAGGACTTACCATCCTCTCATTCCTGATTATTTTTAGAACAAGATGCCTCCAAGAAAAGACCCAACAAAAAGAGCAACAATTCCTCGACGGATCCAATGCCACCACCACCTCGTCAATTCGATCCTGCTATGTTTCAGGCAGTTGTTACTGCCGTTGTGACTACCACGATGTCACAGATAAATTATGGTGGCTCTGGTGGATCGGGGGGTGGTATGCATTCCCAGAATCATGAAGAGACTCAGGGACACTAGAAGGAGTGTTCCTATAAAGACTTCATGAATGCAAAACCCACATCTTTTGACGGCAATGGAGGTGTTATTGCCTTGACTCGATTGTTCGAAAACATCGAGTCTATCTTCGAGATTTGTTCCTATTCCGAAGTCATCAAGGTGAAATTCGCCACTTGCACTTTCAACAACTGAGCACTGACCTGGTGGAATGGTCGGGTCAAATACCTAACCCTGCCAATAGCGAATGCGATGGGTTGGGAGTGCTTGAAATAACTCATGCTTGCTGAATACTGCCCAAGGGGCGAGATGTAGAAACTAGAGCACAAGCTATGGAACTTGAAGATGAAAGGTTTCGACATTGCTGCCTACACTTCTAGATTTGAAGATCTGGCACTTCTTTTCCTGGGGATGGTCACCCCGAAAGCAGTGCTCCTAGTAGTCTATACACATCCGATGCGACTCGTCCTTCTTTTTCACAAATAGTATCAGGGCTCCCCAGGGCGAATTACTTGGTCTGATGAATCCATTTCATACCGATCCAGGAGAGCATCTCGGCTGAGAAGTTGGCCGATATATACATCCGATATGTAGTAGCTTGGCACGGATTGCCAGTTTTGGTGATATCGGACCAAGACGTGCGGTTTACTTCCAGATTCTAGAAGAAATCTCACGATTAGTTGGGTACTCGTCTGCACTTTAGCACTGCTTTTCACCCACAGATGGATGGTCAGAACGAGCGGATCATCCTGAGTCTGGAGGATATGTTGTGGGTGTGTGTTTTAGATTTTAGAGGTAGTTGGGATACTTACCTTCCTTTGGCTGAGTTTTCCTATAATAACAACTATCATGCGAGTATTGATCGTCCTCCCTTCGAGATGTTGTATGGGAGGAAGTACAGGACCCCGATACGTTGGGGGTGAGGTGGCTAGAGAGACATGGGGAGTAACAAAGTGGTACTCAAGACTACGGAGAGGATCCAGCAGGTACGAAGCAGGATTTAGACTGCTCAGAGTCGGCAAAAAAGTTATGCCAACAAGCGTCATTCGGACCTGGAATTCCAGGTTTGGGATATGGTGCACCTAAAGGTGTCACCATGGAAAGGTGTCATCCGGTTTAAGAAGAGGGGGAACTTGGGCCCCAGTTACATTAGACCTTTCAGGGTTGCAGTCCAGGTGGGCAAGGTGGCATATAGGCTGGACCTACCAGCCTAACTCAATCAGATTCATAGCACATTCACATGTCCCAGTTACGGAAGTCTCAGGTGGACGATTCGAAAACGGTGCCTTTCGAGTGCATTCAAGTGGATGATAGTCTGAATTACATTGAGCGACCAGTAGCTATCCTAGACAGGAAGTCAAAGGATCTCAGGAATAAGAGGGTCGAACTGGTGAATGTATAATGCCAGCACCGCAAGGGCTCGGAATGGACTTAGGAACCAAAGGATATGATGAGGGAGCAGTACCTTGAGATTTTTCAGGGCTCAACACTAGCAGCAGACGTCGAGGACGACGTCTGAAATAAGTAGGGGATATTTTTACCACTCGGTTCCTGGTATGTATTTAAAATCAAGTATTGTTGTAATTTACACTGGGACTCGGCGAGTTGGAGGCCCAACTCGTCGAGTAGACTCAAGATTATGCGGGGGTTATAAATGGTCTACTCGACGAGTCAGGAGATCGACTCGGCGAGTAGGAGCTGTCTGGACAAAACCATAATGTTTAGGGTTTGCACCCTATTTAAACACTTTATCTCGTCCTAAACCAGCCTCCATTATCCTCCCAACTCAGAGAAACCCTAGATTGAAACCTTAAACCCTTATTGATCGTTTTTGAGCCTTTTTGGTGCTTTTTGTGTATGTTTGAAGTCAAAGAAGAAGAAGAAAGCTTGGAAGCTTACGTAGAAGCAAGGAGATCCAAAAGTTTTACTTCATTCTCAACTCATTCAAGGTAAAAAGCTGGAACCTTGACCATCTATCTCTTAGATTTTGATTTGGGGCTATTTCAACGCTTTTTTATGACTATAAAGAAGCAAAAATCGGATTTTGTAGGTGTGCTTTGAGCTTCACTTCAGATCTAGGGCTATTGGGGGTCTTTATGGCATAAAGATGCCAACTTTGCTGCCATAAACACCCCATGCATCTTGTAGACCTCCTTTTATGGCTTTTTAAGCCAAAGGCCCCATGCATGTACATCAATGTTTGTAGCTTTACGTATAAAATGGACCCTAGGAGGCCGGATCAATGGTTTGGATGCATTAAGACCCATTACAATCGATTGTATAGTTTTGGACAAAGAGGGACTCGGTGATTCGTTCATGGGACTCGACGAGTCAGGGTGTATTTCCCACCAAACCCTTTCTGTTTATGCACCAGATGTTAGGATTGAAGGTTCCCCAGTTGCTTAGTTTCACTAGGGACCTGGAAATCATAGGACTCGAGGAGTGGATGAATTGACTCGATGAGTTCAAGGCAATGTCCCAGCCACATGAAGACGGACTCGAAGAGTCATAGACTAAACATCTTCATATGGATGAAGATGAACTCAACGAGTGCAAGGACGAACTCGTAGAGTCGATTGAAGATAGTCTGATGTATTGTTGAAGGCGAACTCATCGAGCTCTTGCTACACTCGACGAGTAAGGATGGGATTATGGCAGTAGGTGAACATGGGGACTCGGTGAGTTGACGGACCAAGTTGGCAAGTCGAGTCAACCAGATGTTAACTTTGACCAGAGCATTGACCATTGATCAAGGTGTTGACCTTGACCTTGTCTTGGACTTGAGTTGGCCCTTGTAAGGGTTACAAGTATGCATTGATAAGTTTGAAAAGTTGTTGTGTATGGATTGAGGATTTAAGGAGAGTTAGTTTTCATACCGAGATCAGTACAGACACCTAAGTGAATTTTATCCTAGTTGGAGTGGGTCTACGACCACAATGCCGACCCACAAGTAAGAGTGTTGGATAGATGATTGTCTTTGTGATAAGTATTTAGGGTTGATATGAGATATGATTATTTTGTCTGATATGTTTATTGTGCTTGATATGATTATTGTGCTTGATATATTTTGTGACAACCCGGAACTTCTATCCTGTATAATTGGTCCATTATATCAATATTAAACTCGATTTTATCACCATTTAAAACCATTTAAGGTTTTGATAAAGCATTCTAAGCCTCGTACAATCAAAGATTGGGTTCTAGGTCGAGTAATACCAAGTCATAGTACAACATTCGGGCCATACACTCTCTCGGGAGTACTATACGGTCGAACACATGGGTGTGTGGCCGCACACCTACCCCTCATTCGCACACCCACCCCGGACGTTTCTGCCGTCCGTTCTGACGGTTCGGGGTGTGATAGATTGATATCAGAGCTATTTTTTATAGTGAACTAAGTATACCAAACCTTACATGGAAGACAACTATAAACACTAAGGTGCCGAAGTGCTCTGAACTAAAAGTATACTTTAAAAATAAAAGTATTTTTACGAAAAGTGTACAACTATGCCTACCTACCAGAAACAGTATCGTAAATAGAACAAAACAAAAGTATTTGGATGTTGGATACCGTGGCTAATCCCGGTCAGTTATGTAATAATGTCTAGGTTCAATATAGCCTGATCAACTATATTTATTCGAGACGTGACCAACATGTGCTAGGAGTGACTGTGGTGTCGCGACAGGCCTAAAACATACCAAGCATTCCTGCCTCAAGGTATCAATTCAACAAAATAGACAACTTAAAATACTATAGGAGTATTTTGGTCAGAGCCAAATACCTTGTAGAAATTCATTCCTAGTGTGGCTCCTCATTCTTTCTTAGCGATAATTTGCTTGCGTTAGTAATCCTTCCTGTTTATCGCTTAGTAGAACACTTTATCTATCTGTTGATTCGATTTCAGAGGACTTACCATCCTCTCATTCCTGATTATTTTTAGAACAAGATGCCTCCAAGAAAAGACCCAACAAAAAGAGCAACAATTCCTCAACGGATCCAATGCCACCACCACCTCGTCAGTTCAATCCTGCTATGTTTCAGGCAGTTGTTACTGCCGTTGTGACTACCACGATGTCACAGATAAATTATGGTGGCTCTGGTGGATTGGGGGTGGTATGCATTCCCAGAATCATGAAGAGAGTCAGGGACACTAGAAGGAGTGTTCCTATAAAGACTTCATGAATGCAAAACCCACATCTTTTGACGGCAATGGAGGTGTTATTGCCTTGACTCGATGGTTCGAAAACATCGAGTCTATCTTCGAGATTTGTTCCTATTCCGAAGTCATCAAGGTGAAATTCGCCAC
Organism: Lactuca sativa; assembly: GCF_002870075.4. Lineage (NCBI taxonomy): Eukaryota > Viridiplantae > Streptophyta > Magnoliopsida > Asterales > Asteraceae > Lactuca > Lactuca sativa. The sequence continues at coordinate 210,211,375 of NC_056626.2, read as the reverse complement.
TTGCACTTTCAACAACAGAGCACTGACCTGGTGGAATTGTCGCATCAAATACCTAACCCTGCCAATAGCGAATGCTACGGGTTGGGAGAGCTTGAAATAACTCATGCTTGCTGAATACTGCCCAAGGGGCGAGATGCAGAAACTAGAGCACGAGCTATGGAACTTGAAGATGAAAGGTTTTGACATTGCTGCCTACACTTCTAGATTTGAAGATCTAGCACTTCTTTTCCTGGGGATGGTCACCCCGAAAAGCAAAAAGATTGAGAGATACATTTGGGTATTGACGTCCCCAACTCAAGGAAATGTCTTGGCTGCCAGGCCAATCGCTTTTGACAGCGCCAAGTGCCTGGTGCAGACTCTCATAAATCACGGAGTTGATCTTGATAAAGTGACAGCCGCTCCTGAACCACCAAAAGCAAGTGCTGGAAAGAGAAAGTTTTGGAAACAGCGAAAGGGCCAGTCTTCGCAGGAGCCTTAGAAGAAACAACATACGGTGGAAGTTCACGCTGCTACTACTCTTGCTGCTGCTTTTGCAACTCAAGGACCTACTAGTAGATATGTCAATTCCCTTCCTCGGTGCGACAAGTGCAGTTATCATCATAATCCCGGCCCATAACTCGAGCTTGTAAGGTATCGGCCCAACCAACCAATCAGTCATTTGGAGCAGGTGTCGGTCAAGCCTATTATGGCTATGGTGAGGTTGGGCACTATAAGCGAAACTTCCCCAAGGCAACCACAACTGGCACCACAGGGAGAGTACTAGCGATGGAGCAAGAGTAAGCAGTTGTTGAACCTACCGTTGTTACAGGTACGTTCCTCCTCGATAACTCTTATGCATGCATGCTTTTTGATTCTGGTGCGGAGAGAATTTTTGTTAGTCATGCATTCAAACATCTTCTCAAACATAAACCTCAACCCTTTACCGAAACGTTTACAGTCGAGATGGATAACGGTGAGAAAGAGAGCACTAACGACATATTCGTAGGTTGTACCCTTACCTTAAACAATCATTCTTTTCCCATCAAACTTATGCCAGTTTCCATAAAAAGCTTCGATGTCATCATCGGCATGGATTTGTTGAGCCCCAATCGTGCTGATATCATTTGTTACGAAAAAGTTATTCGTCTCAATATTTCCTCTGGTGAAACCCTCATGATCTACGACGATAAACTCAGTTCAAACCTTCTTATCGTTTCGTGCATCAAAGCCCAAAAACCTCTTCAAAACGAGTGTCAGGCATTCCTAACTCATGTTATTAATGAGAAACAGGAAGTTAAAGACCTCGAGAGCATCCTCAAAATCTGCAACTTTCCCGAAGAGCTTCCGGGAATTCCTCCAGAACGCCAAGCCGAGTTTCGCGTCGACTTAATCCCCAGAGCTACCCCCATAGCTAAATCCCCATACCGCCTTGCACCGGCAAAAATGCAAGAGTTATCCAGTCAGCTTAATGAGCTGCTCAACAAGGGATTCATCAGACCGAGTTCCTCACCCTGGGGAGCCCCGGTCTTATTTGTGAAAAAGAAGGATGGATCTTTCCGGATGAGTATTGACTATCGCGAACTGAACAAAATCACTGTTAAAAACTGTTACCCTCTTCCTCGAATCGACGACCTCTTCGAACAACTTCAAGGAGTCAGCTACTTCTCAAAAATAGTCCTTAGATCAGTGTATCATCAGCTGCGAGTCCATGAGAGTGATGTTCCAAAAACAACATTCCAGACTCGATATGGTCACTACGAGTTGGTAGTAATGCCCTTTGGTCTAACCAATGCACCAGTGGTATTCATGGACCTGATGAATAGGGTGTGTCTTTCTTTCTTGGACAAGTTCGTAATCGTGTTCATTGACGATATACTTGTCTATTCCAGAAGCGAGGAAGATCACAGACAGCACTTGGGTTAGTGCTGGAAACTTTAAGGACGGAGAAGCTATACACTAAATTCTCCAAGTGCGAATTCTGGATTAGAAAAGTAGTTTTCTTACGTTACATGGTAAGCGAGGAAGGCATACACATGCACCCCTCTAAAATAAAGGCGATAGAGAACTAGTCAACACCGAAGACGCCCACAAAAATCCCTTAATTCTTGGGTATCGCTGGCTATTATTGCAGATGTATCCAAAATTTTTTCCAGAATTACCAACCCCTTAACCACTTTGACTCAGAAAGGAATACCTTTTGTTGGAGTGAAAAGCAAGACACTGCATTCCAGACATTGAAGTGGGCCTTATGCAGCGCACCTATCCTATCTCTGCCCGAAGGGACAGAGGACTTCGTTGTCTACTATGATGCATCCAATCAGGGCTTAGGTTGTGTTCTCATGAAACGAGGAAAAGTTATTGCTTATGCCTCAAGACAGCTGAAAGCACACGAAGTCAATTATACAACTCACGACGTTAAGTTAGGAGCAGTGGTCTTCGCTTTGATGATATGGAGACATTACCTCTACGGAGCCAAGTGCACTATCTTCATCGACCATAAAAGCCTGCAACATATCTTCGACCAGAAGGAGCTGAACATGAGGCAACGACCATGGGTTGAGCTACTCAGCGATTATGAGTGCGAAATACGCTACAATCCGGACAAGGCCAATGTGGTGGCAGATGCCCTCAGCCGGAAGGAGCACTCAGGTCGTAGAGTGAAGGCACTAACCACAACTATCCATTCTCACTTATCCGCACAAATTAGACAGGCTCAGCTGGAAGTCCTAAAGTCAGAGAACGTGATGGATGAAGACTTGAGAGGAATGGATAAGAACCTAGAGATCAAGGGTGACGGGGTCTATTATTTCATGGACCGGATCTGGACCCCAAATTTCGGTGGTTACAGAGAGGTTGTCATAAACGAAGTTCACAAGACTAGATACTTCATTCACCCAGGTTCAGATAAGATGTACCTTGATCTCAAGAAACTATATTGGTGGCCAAACATGAAAGCGGAGATCGCTACCTTCATGGGAAAGTGTGTTACTTGCGCCAAGGTGAAGGTCGAATATCAGAAGCCCTCATGTTTGCTTCAGCAACCAGAAATACCTTAGTGGAAGTGGGAGATAATTACTATGGATTTTATCTCTAAATTACCCAGATCTCTGAGTGTGTACGATACCATCTGGGTAATAGTCGATCGATTGACATAATTTGCTCACTTCCTGCCAATCAAGGAGACTTTCAAAATGGAGAGACTCACGTAGATCTACATTCAAGAGATAGTTCGACTGAACGGTGTGCCTATGTTCATTATCTCCGATCGACATAGCAGGTTCACTGCGAGGTTTTGGAAGTCCCTACAGAAAGCTCTTGGAACTAAGTTGGATATGAGTACATCTGACCATCCTCAGACAGATGGGCAGAGTGAGAGAACCATCCAGACCTTGGAAGACATGTTGCGAGGTAGTGTCATCGATTTTGGTAAGTCGTGGGACATCCATTTACCCTTGGTCGAATTCTCCTACCGTTGAGAGAGAAACTTTGAGAAACTTGAAAAAAAGTTAGAACAAGTATAATGCGGAATAGTTAATCTCGAAGGATCTAAGAGCTCAACAATAATAGTTAAGTTAGATGGTTAGAGAGTTAGTTGCGGAAAAATAAAGTAATAAAAATGACAACAATAGTTATATCAAGTATACACATAAGTTGATTCATAACGAGGAATGCATTCAAACCAAGTTAATAAGTGTGATCAAACTTAGAGAGTAAGTCATAATGACTTGCTCCGAAGAGAGATTCTAATCTTTTATGAAAGAGTAAGTAGTATGTATTGGATTAGTGTCTAAGTCCATAACTATTTTGGTATGTACTTGACCCGATGGTGCATGGTCCTTTTCGGTTGCCTTCACCAAAGCAACTTGATAGGATGAATTATGGAGAGAGAGGATTAATTATGATTTATTAATATATTATGAGAATAATATATTAAAGGAGAAATCATATTGTTTAATTAATATTAGTCATGAATTAATAAGAATTAATTTTGTGGCTAAAAGACATTAATTAAACTCAAGGGACTAGAACTGTCAATTGTATGATAGTTGAATATTGGGCTAATGGACTCGATGTTCGAGGGTGGATGAATTCTATGGGGAAACCCATTAGAAATCGTCCTACGTCTCAAAGGAGGGAGTCCATGGGTTGCTTAGGGCCTAAGCAGTCAAATTAGGGTTTCCTTGTTAGATAACCCTAATAGCATCACTATTTAAGGACCCCTAGAACACCAAAAACGTGGCCAACTAATTCCTTAGGGTTTCTACACATTTTGGGTGCCTCTTCTCTTATCATTCTTCATCCTCTTGCTCTTGGTGTTTGTGAGCCAATAGAGGAGTGACACTTGTGACTCTAAGCTTTCCAAAGCCATTACAAGGAGTATTTGAGACTGTTATTGTTACATAACAATCTAGGTAAGATCTAAAACCCTTTCATATGTTAATATGATTAATTGTATGCTAGATCAAAGGTTTATAGCTTTGGATATTCAATTGCATGTTCATTAGACAAACTAGATCCAAAAGTTATTAGGGTTTGCATGTACACCATAGGAATGATGTTTTGCTCATAACCCATCAGTGGTATCAAAGCTATGGTTGTTTGTTTGATGTATTTGATGCTATTGTGAATTATCCTTGCTTAAAATTCGAAATTTAGGGTTTCTGGGGGCTGAACTCGCCGAGTTCATGCCTGACTCGACGAGTTAGCTGGTCAGAAAGAGGGAAAATCGGGATTTTGTGCTGTTTTGGCTTTGGATTATTACCAAAAACGTTTTTGATGAATAAAATCCGGTTTTTATTGATTTTGGGTGAATATCCTTACCAAAATAGAAGATAATTACCAATTAATCAAATATTTGTTTCCTTATATGATTAGATTTGATTATCTGAATTATTTGGTGAATTATCTTGCAAGAATTTAGACCAGGTCAAATTAGATAACCACCAATTAATTGTTAATTGCCTTATTTGAATTTTGTGATCTAGAATATTCTTGACAAAGTTTGGAAAAGTTTCAAATTAATCCATTTAGGTTTTATAGTTTAAATTTGAACTTAAAACTTTTGTTTTTGAAATTTAATTAAATTAAACCCTAATGTTTTGAAATGTTTCAAAACTTTCCCTCAAGTTTTGGAATTTAAAAGTTGATTAAAAGTTTAATTTAGAAATGTTAAATTCTAAAACCCTAGTATTGTTTTGAAAAGTTCAAATCACACCCTCATGGTTTCATTAATTAATTAAAGTGTATAATTAAAGGAGACTTAATAAACCCATAAAGTTTTGGTTTACATTTAATTAAATTAAAAGTATAATTTATTAAATTAGACCACCTAATATTTTAAAAGTGTAAAATACACCCTATACTATATATAACATTAAAAGTCTAGTATTATATATGTATGAGTAAAAAGTCAGTGTTACCGCTAGTAGGCCTCATTCACAAACCTGGTCTATAAGGAGTGTTTAAGGAAATTGCCTATAAAATGGCAATTGAATGGGTAACCACTCTTACCCACCGCACTCTTGACTAATAGAGGGTCGTTAGCCGAACGGGTAGGATAGGAAAGAAACCTTCTATTATAAGTATAATGAAGTACAAAAGTAACTAAATGCTTTTACATAATTCCCAATCTTAGTTACTTTAGGCAAAAGTGAATTGATGCAATTCCATGAAATTACACTTTGTGCCCTTGCGAAGACGTTAGTGGAGCGTGTGTGGTTAACCGGCACACTAAATGGTTCTAAGCAAAGGTAGCAAAAGGTGACTCATTGTTTGTCATAGTTCGGTGGAGCGTGTGTGGTTAACCGGCACACTGAATAGGTGACTGTAACATTGGGGGCACCATGTATGTTTACATGGTTATTCACACCCAGTTATGTGATCCTCAGCATCCTAGTCACAAATCGAGGGGCATATCAAGATTTAAACATGCCATTGAAAATTTCAATGAATATCAAAGAATCTAGGAATTTTCAATAGATTTAAAACTTAAATTTCTTTTTCGTTTTTCATGGTGTAAATTGGTAAATCGTCATTTACCTACCTTCAAATATTCTGCAACTAGATTACGACATCCCTCTTCTTGGTTGTACAGTATTGTGTTGGATCCTAGCCTCGATGTTTCATTTGGGTGTCACATTGAGGATCCTAATCAACATAACTTGAATTTTCTCCCATTTTGTAGATGTCAAAGTATAACAACTATGGTCTTCTCAAATCCCGTGGAACAAGCTTTTCCCATGAAGATGATATTCCACGATTCGATCGAGGAACACGAGATCATGCTTCACTTCTTCCACCTCCTCCTATTGTTCTCCCTAACCCACAAGTTCAAAAGATTGAAAAGTTCAAACTCACTCAAGCCCTTTTGGCAAGTAAACATGAAGAAGGAAAGTCAGTGTGTGCACACGTCCTAGAGATGAAGTCACACATTGATAGGTTAAGAATGTTGGGAGCTGTGGTCTATGAGGAGCTGGCTGTTGACTGGGTTCTTCAGCCACTTCCTGACTCATATAGTTGTCACACCCCAAAACCACGAACGGCGGAAATGTTCCGGGGCGGAGGACGTCATGTACAGTATCACAAATAATGAATAATAGTAAACAAGACGAGTCTTGAACGAACTCCATCTTCTCAAAAACCTGGCAGTTGTACCTGTCTAGTAGTGACCTGAGAATACAACTTATTTTGAAAGCGAGTATCAGCTTAATGTTGGTGAGATCATAAGTATATTAATGTCTGAGTTTGTATGAAAACGTTAGTAAGATGGTTCTGCAATATGTTTTTGTTTAATGTTTGAACTCTCCTAGAAAACCCTATGTTTTCTACTAACTGTAGCCTTCTACCAAGGCATCTAGTATATGTGCGCATGTCTCTTGAGAGAGTGTGTGTTTTCCCCACTTCGTACTATCATTTACCAAAAATATAGATTCTACATTACCGTGCATCGTGTGAAAATTCACGAAGTGAATGTAAGTGGGAAAAATGAAATAGTACTATGGTGTAGTGTCGTACTACAACCGTACTAATTACCTTAAGTCTAGGGTAACTTTTATAAGTACCGTAGTATTTGTAATAAGTGACTACCCCAGTACTCCTATTGCCTTATTTGAGGGATGAGGCCTAATGTGATGGCTAGATCCCAGGCTAAACGCTCCCCTGTCATAGGGATTTTGCGACCTTTACACGACGCTTGCCTGTATGCAAACCGTGAACATCCACATTACTATGGTCATGTATACCCGATATAACTACCACAATGCGTTGTGATTCATCGGTATAGTTAGATCCTGAACTTGTTCCTATGCTATAGCACCTAATGATGTTTGTCCTATCAAGGTATATGTAATCGCACTCATGTAAACGAATATGTGTAAACATATCTATGTAAGTGTAATTATGCAAAACATATCTATGTAATAGTATAGTAATGTACTGTAATGTTCTGCGTGTGCTAGCTGTAACGAATGTTCTCTCTCTATCTAGCAAGTATTTACTCATGAATGAACTGAGCCATTGTATGTTTCATCGTTCTAGTAATAATAGACTCTTCTTGTGCTACCCCAATGGTAACTTACTGGTGATGTATTGGTACGTATGAACATGGGAGTATACCCTCGCTACCCAAGGGTGTCGAATGAATTGGAAGGACTTTTTATGACTATATATGTACACATGATATATAACTAATATTTAAACGACCTTCGGATAGGTACCCGATATCCACCCAGACCACATCTCAAGCGTGAAAAGGAAATAGGGCGGGCAGGCCTTCCTAAGCTTTTTAAACATTGCTTATATAACTATACATACCTAGCCATGCAATTGATAATAAGGAAAACAGAGTTTAAACAAATGTAATTGATAAGTATAAGAACTTTGTAAAATAGTTTGAAGCAAAACAGTTTGATAAACAGTTTGAACAATAAGGAAATCACTGGTTTTGGAGTTATTAATCACATGTGATTGATGTAATAACTATAAGTACTTGAATTGTATTCCCCCCCCCCCCCCCCTAAAGCATTTAAAAACATTTATATCATTGGTTAAGGGGTATGAACTCACCTGTGGTGAGTGGATTGGATTGTAGTGTCGGATACCGTGCTAGGTGGCAAACGGAGACTTGTTCACACGCACGAGCCTAGTTATCATATAAGGAGCATATATATAACTAATTAGCCAGATAATAACTTAATGAAATAAGTTGGGACACTCAGGAACATGTAAACACTTTGTATAAGTGTTATAGGTCCAAATGGTTGCATCTAAGTTGCTATGGGACAAGGCTAAAGGGGTTTAATGTACCAAATGACCTTGAATAAGAGTTTACTACCCATAAAACCCCACACAAAGAGTTTACGGTCGTAAACCCTTGAGTTTACGGCTGTGAACTCCACTCTTGGTGGATTTGGGTGTTTTAAGGTGCTATATGAATTCTAGAATAAGCCTAACTTGGTGGTTTAATCCTTTGGGTAGTTTAGGGCATAGATAACACTCCTTTGAGGAGTTTACGGCCTAAAGACCATACCCCTTAGAGTTTATGGCCGTAAACTCTCATGGGGTGGATGTTTTAATTCTTTTAAGTTCCTTGCGCAAGTAGGATAATTTCTAGGCTTTTGATTTAGGCTAAGGGGAACCCTAGGCACACTTTGGTGCCTTTACTTGGAGTTTACGGCCCAAGAGCATTTCTTGGCCGTAAACTCCCTTTTGGGGATGATTTTGATGTGTTTTAGTCCCCATTTTAGCTACAAGTATTGGAGGGTTAAAGTCTAAAGCCTTAGGGGGTGATTAGGGCTCATTTTGCCCTTGAAAAAGGTGTTTACGGTCCAAGAAATTCTTGGGCCGTAACTCCTAAAACTTGGTGTTCTTTAATGATTTCTAGCCTCAAATGATACTACATATTATGCTAAACTAGTTGTCTAACAAGGAATTGGGACTAAATAGCCTTAAACCTCCATTTTGGAGTTTACTCCCCAAGAACGTTCTTGGGCGGTAAACTCCTGGATCTCATATATTAGACATGTAATCGATGTTAATAAGCATAAAACAAACATTATAACACAACTAGAGAAGTGTACTCACGATTTGGGATGAAAACCCGAAGATCCGTGAGAGAGAATATGGTTTTTCTCTAGTTGGAAATGTGAATAATGAATGAATTTAGTTCAGAAATCTATTTATATTCCTGAAATATTTTGGCAGAAAATATTTTTATTCTGGAATTGGACTCTAACATTATGATGTTTTGAAATGCTCAAGTTTCACAAACCCAAGAGCATCCACTCTGCTGATATCTCCTTAAATGTAAACCCTAGTGTACACAAACTTATTCGGAAAAGCCTTAAATTCATTGAAACTGGACTAGCTTCTATTGAATAGTTAATGTTCGTACAAAATGGAAATTTCGGGTTGTCACATCATACCCCCATTAGAAGGAATTTCGTCCCGAAATTAGAATTTAAGCAAACAAGAAGTTATGAACAATTAAGCGAAAAGATGAGGGTATTTCAGTTTCATCTGATCCTCGCGTTCCCAAGTGAATTCCGGTCCTCGCTTGGCGTTCCCGCGAACCTTCACGATAGGGATATGGCTTTGCTTCGTCTGCTTGACCTCACGGTCCATGATCTCTACTGGTTCTTCCACGAATTTGAGGCTCTCGTTGATCTCGATCTCGTCGAGTGGGATTACAAGAGTCTCGTCGGACAGACACTTTTTCAAGTTAGATACGTGGAATGTAGAATGTACGTTACGAAGTTCTTGCGGTAGATTGAGCTTGTAAGCCACAGGGCTGATTCTCGCGAGAATCTCGAAAGGCCCTATGTATCTTGGATTGAGCTTCCCACGCTTTCCAAAGCGTATCAAGCCCTTCCAGGGTGAGACCTTCAGTAGGACTCGGTCGCCCACCTGGAACTCCAATGGTTTCCTACACTTGTCAGCGTAGCTTTTCTGTCGGTCTCTAGAGGCTTTCAATAGTTCACGAATTTGAACAATCTTCTCTGTCGTTTCCCGAATGATTTTCGGACCTGTGAGAGTGCTTTCGGGAACTCGTCCCTTAGCTAACTGGGTATCACCCACTTCAGCCCAGCACAGAGGGGATCTGCACTTTCGGCCATAGAGGGCCTCGAACGGAGCTACCTTTATGCTCGTATGATAACTGTTGTTGTAGGAAAATTCGACAAGGGGTAAATGAGTATCCCAAGCTTTCCAAAAGTCAATCACACAGGCACGCAACATATCTTCCAAGGTTTGGATAGTTCTCTCACTTTCCCCGTCTGTCTGTGGATGGTAGGCTGTACTCATGTCCAGCCTAGTTCCTAGGGAACTTTGTAATGAGTGCCAGAACCTCGAAGTGAATCTACTATCTCTGTCTGAGATGATAGATAAAGGAACACCGTCCAGTCTTACTATCTCCCTAATGTAAGTTCTGGTAAGTTTCTCCATCTTGTTTGTTTTCTTTGATCGGTAGGAAGTGTGCAGACTTGGTCAGTCTATCGACGATGACCCATATGGAATCAAGTCCACCCGTCGTCTTGGGCAACTTGGTTATGAAGTCCATAGTGATCTGCTCCCACTTCCATTCGGGTATCTCCAGTTGTTGTAGAAGATCGGAGGGTTTCTGGTATTCGACCTTGACCTTTGCGCAAGTAAGGCATTTACTCACGAAGGTATAAATATCTGCTTTCATGTTAGGCCACCAGTATAACTTTTTAAGATCCAGATACATCTTATCTGAACCCGGGTGGACGGAATAACGAGTGTTGTGAGCTTCGGTCATGACCAAGTCTCTAAAGCCACTGTGTTTTGGTGTCCAGATCCGATCCATGAGGTATAAGGCTCCGCTACCCTTCACTTCCAAGTTCTTATCCATCCCTCTAAGGGATTCGCCCGCCACGTTTTAAGGTTTCAAAGCGTCGAGCTGAGCCTCCTTTATTTGCGTGGATAAGTGTGAATGGATAGTTAGAGTCAAAGATTTGACCCTATGACCAGTATATTCTTTACGACTTAGGGCGTCGGCTACTACATTGGCTTTACCCGGATGATAACAAATTTCGCACTCGTAATCACTAAGTAGCTCAACCCACCGTCGTTGTCTCATGTTGAGCTCTTTCTGGTCGAAAATGTGTTGTAGACTCTTATGGTCCGTAAAGATCGTGCTTTTTGTATCATATAGGTAATGTCGCCAGATCTTCAGAGCAAACACAACTGCTCCTAGTTCAAGATCGTGGGTTGTGTAGTTAACCCCATGTGTCTTCAGCTGTCTCGAGGCATAGGCGATGACTTTACCTCGCTACATCAGAACACATCCGAGTCCTTGATTGGATGCATCGCAATAGACAATGAAGTCTTCTATCCCTTCGGGAAAGGATAGTATCGGGGCGGTGCACAAGGCTCGTTTGAGCATTTGGAATGCTCGTTCCTGTTTCTCTTCCCAGTCAAAGGCCACGCCTTTCTGGGTCAGGGTTGTAAGAGGTTTTGCTATGCGGGAGAAGTTCTGAATGAACCTGCGATAGTAGCCAGCTAGACCTAGAAATTGACGAATTTCAGTAGGTGTCTTTGGTGCTGACCAGTTCTCGATGGCCTTAATTTTTAAAGGGTCCACGTGTATACCTTCTTCGCTAACCACATGGCCCAAAAATTCGACTCGCCGAATCCAAAATTCGCACATGGAGAACTTCGCGTAGAGCTTCTCCAATCGCAATGTTTCTATGATTTTACGGAGATGTTGACTATGTTCCTCCTTACTTCGAGAGTAGATAAGTATGTCATCAATAAAGACGATGAGGAACTGATCCAAGTACGGACGACACACCCTATTCATCAGATCCATGAATACTGCGGGCGTGTTAGTTAATCTGAATGGCATCACTACAAACTCGTAGTGCCCATAACGAGTTCGGAAGGCTGTCTTGGGAACATCATCCTCTAACACTCGTAATTGGTGATATCCGGATCTTAAGTTAATTTTTGAAAAAAAGCTCGCCCCTTGCAGTTGGTCAAACAAATCGCCGATCTGAGGTAATGGATAACAATTTTTGACCGTCAGTTTGTTGAGTTCCCTGTAGTCGATGCACATACGAAACGATCCGTCTTTCTTCTTGACGAACAATACTGGAGCTCCCCAGGGTGAGAAACTTGGCCTTATAAAGCCCTTACTGAGTAGTTCGTTAAGTTGACCGGACAGTTCTTGCATCTCTGCAGGTGCTAGGCGATAGGGCGATTTGGCTACTGGGGTAGCCCCTGGAACTAAGTCGATCCAGAACTCGACTTGACGTTGCGAAGGTAATCCTGGGAGTTCTTCTGGAAATATGTCGGGAAATTTACGTACTATTGGAATGTTCTGAATGTCCTTCGTTTCTTGGCTCACATTGACCACATGAGCAAGGAATGCATAACATTCCTTTCGCAAGAATTTCTGAGCCTGGATGCTCGAGATGATACGAAGGTTCGTGCCGGGTTTGTCGACATAAACTACTAAGGTTTCGCCAGAAAGCAGGTTAAAGCGAATCGCCTTTTCATAACACATGATATCGGCATGATGAAGACTCAGCCAATCGATGCCGATAATGACGTCGAAACTTTTAATTGAGACCGGCATAAGATCGATAGAAAATGAATGGTTATCTAAAGTCAGGGTACACCCTAAGAATATACTGCTAGTGCTCTCTGTCTTCCCATTAGCCATTTCTACAGTGAACGGTTCATTAAGTGCTTGTGATTTCTGCCAAAGTAAATGAGCAAATCTTTGGTTCACGAAACTCCTCCCCGCTCCACTATCAAAAAGAATGCATGCATAAGAGTTATCGAGGAGGAACGTACCAGTGACCACTGTTGGGTCGGCAACCGCTTCCTCTTGGCCTATGGCCAGAACTCTCGCCATTCCACCAGCAAACCCTGCCTTCGGGCAGTTTCTTTTGAAGTGGCCTACTTCGCCACATCCGTAGCAAGTTTGGCCCTCTCCAACACCGGGGGCTTGGTTGATTTGCTTCGCCGGGGCTTTACAGAAACGGGCAGTGTGCCCCTTTCCGTTGCAGTTCAGACACTACATCTCCTGGCATGCGCCGACGTGATGGAAGTTGCATTTGTTGCACTTAGGAAAACTTCCAGACTACTGCTTTACCGGAGCAGTAGCGGCAGGGGCTATCGCAGCATGTACTGCCACAACCTGCCTTTTCTTGGCAGCCTTAGCCTTCTTCTTGTCATCCTAGAACTTCCGCTTGGGGTCAGCAGTCCTTTCAGGTTCTGAGACGGCCAGGGTAGTTGTTGCGGCCGGGGTACGAACCCCATGGTCTATGAGCCGCTGCGCCAATCGTTTGGCGCTATCCAATGTGGTGGGGTGTGATGCCAAAACATTTCCCTGGTATAGGGGCACCAGTCCCCATATGTATCTTTTAATCTTCTTTCCCTCTGAAGGAATCATGCTGGGACAGAGGGCCACCAGTTCACAGAATCTGGCGGTGTAGGCGACTACGTTGGAGCCCTTCATGGTTAGGCTCCACAGTTCTTCTTCCAGCTTTTGGATCTCGCCCCTCGGGCAATATTCCTCAATCATGAGGTCTTTCAAGGTTTCCCAGCCCATCGCATTAGCCACTATAAGAGTTAGTGACTTAACATGGTCGTTCCACCATGTTAGGGCTTTTGTTTCAAAGGTGCAAGCAGCATACTTCACCTTGCTCTCCTCGGGACAAGAGCAGATTTCGAAAACCGATTCGGTTTTCTCAAACCATTGCGAGAGGGCAATGACTCCGCCAGTCCCTTTGAAGGACAATGGTTTGCAATTCGTGAAGTCCTTGTAGGAGCACTCTTTCGAGGGCACAGGAGCTTCAACTTGAATCGACTGAACAGGGGTTCCTCCTCCAGTAGAACCAGACGAATTATATTGGGCCATGGCGGAAGCCACAGCCGCGGCTACGGTAGCATTTAGAGCTGTCGTGTCGAACTGAGGAGTAGGTGGTTGTGGAGATGGAGGAGGTGGTGTTTCGTTATTTGGGTTTCTCCTTGGATTTCTGCAAGGCGGCATCTTTGATCTATAAGTTTATGAAGATGAAAGCATTGGTAAGAATTCAATAGAAGAATTGACGAGAATGACTAATGGACTAATTCCCCATAGCCCAACAATACGATTGAATGAAGATTTAAACTAATAGCAATGTAAAATACTCCTATAGTATTTTAAATTTAATGTTATGTTCTAGTGTTCTCATTGTAGGGTTGTTGGTAAGATTTTAGACTTGTTGCAACCACACAATTACACTTAGGCACATGCTAGTCAACTCTCGGATAATATAGTTGATCAGGCTATATCTTCCAGTTTTGACCATATGTCTCTAAGTCCACCTGTGTTGTTCAACAATCGTAATTCTTTTGTACTATCCTAGTGACATTGATTTTAGTATGAATGCAGACCTGTATACTTACTTAAATATTTTATTATTTATAAGTATAAACTCTTGGTCAGAGTATTTATAATCCCTCATGTATTTATAGTTAGTATATCTTTTATGGGTTGATATACTTAATTCACTATAAACAATGCTCTGATACCAATCTGTCACACCCCAAAACCACAAACGGCGGAAACGTTCCGGGGCACAGTACGTCATGTACAGTATCACAAACAATGAATAATAGTAAACAAGCAACAACATCATCCATTGCATAAATAAAATAATTTCATACATGTATGTTCTTGTCAAAGTTATAGACACCAAAATATACATATCAAAATAATAAGACGAGTCTTGAACGAACTCCATCTTCTCAAAAACCTGGCAGTTGTACCTGTGTAGTAGTGACATGAGAATACAAGTTATTTTCAAAGCGAGTATCAGCCTAATGCTGGTGATCATAAGTATATTAATGTCTGAGTTTGTATGAAAACGATAGTAAGATGTTTCTGCAATATGTTTTTGTATAATGTTTGAACTCTCCTAGAAAACCCTATGTTTTCTACTAACTGTAGCCTTCTACCAAGGCATCTAGTGTCTGTGCGCATGTCTCTTGAGAGAGTGTGTGTTTTCCCCACTTCGAACTATCATTTACCAAAAATATAGATTCTACATTACCGTGCATCGTGTGAAAATTCACGAAGTGAATGTAAGTGGGAAAAATGAAATAGTACTATGGTGTAGTGTCGTACTACAACCGTACTAATTACCTTAAGTCTAGGGTAACTTTTATAAGTACCGTAGTATTTGTAATAAGTGACTACACCAGTACTCCTATTGCCTTATTTGAGGGAGAAGGCCTAATTTGATGGCTAGATCCCAGGCTAAACGCTCCCCTGTCAAAGTGATTTTGGGACCTTTACACGACGCTTGCCTGTATGCAAACCATGAACATCCACATTACTATGATCATGTATACCCGATATAACTACCACAATGCGTTGTGATTCATCGGTATATTTAGATCCTGAACTTGTTCCTATGCTATAGCACCTAATGATGTCTGTCCTATCAAAGTATATGTAATCGCACTCATGTAAACGAATATGTGTAAAGATATCTATGTAAGTGTAATTATGTAAAACATATCTATGTAATAGTATAGTAATGTACTGTAATGTTTTGCGTGTGCTAGCTGTAACGAATGTTCTCTCTCTATCTAGCAAGTATTGACTCATGAATGAACTGAGTCATTGTATGTTTCATCGTTCTAGTAATAATAGACTCTTCTTGTGCTACCCCTATGGTAACTTACTGGTGATGTACTGGTACGTTTGAACATGGGAGTATACCCTCGCTACCCAAGGGTATTGAATGAACTGGAAGGACTTTTTATGACTATATATGTACACATGATATATAACTAATATTTAAACGACCTTCGGATGGGTACCCGATATCCCACCAGACCACATCTCAAGCGTGAAAAGGAAATAGGGCGGGCAGGCCTTCCTAAGCTTTTTAAACATTGCTTATATAACTATACATACCTAGACATGCAATTGATAATTAGGAAAACAGAGTTTAAACAAATGTAATTGATAAGTATAAGAACTTTGTAAAATACTTTAAAGCAAAACAGTTTGATAAACAATTTGAACAATAAGGAAATCACTAGTTTTGTAGTTATTAATCACATGTGATTGATGTAATAACTATAAGTACTTGAATTGTATTCCCCCCCCCCCCTAAAGCATTTAAAAACATTTATATCATTGGTTAAGGGGTATGAACTCACCTGTGGTGAGTGGATTGGATTGTAGTGTCGGATACCGTGCTAGGTGGCAAACGGAGACTTGTTCACACGCACGAGCCTAGTTATCATATAAGGAGCATATATATAACTAATTATCCAGATAATAACTTAATGAAATAAGTTGGGACACTCAGGAACATGTAAACACTTTGTATAAGTGTTATAGGTCCAAATGGTTGCATCTAAGTTGCTATGGGACAAGGCTAAAGGGGGTTAATGTACCAAATGACCTCGAATAAGAGTTTACTACCCATAAAACCCCACACAAAGAGTTTACGGTCGTAAACCCTTGAGTTTACGGCTGTGAACTCCACTCTTGGTGGATTTGGGTGTTTTAAGGTGCTATATGAATTCTAGAATAAGCCTAACTTGGTGGTTTAATCCTTTGGGTAGTTTAGGGCATAGATAACACTCCTTTGAGGAGTTTACGGCCTAAAGACCATACCCCTTAGAGTTTATGGCCGTAAACTCTCATGGGGTGGATGTTTTAATTTTTTTAAGTCCCTTGCACAAGTAGGGTAATTTCTAGGCTTTTGATTTAGGCTAAGGGGAACCCTAGGCACAATTTGGTGCCTTTACTTGGAGTTTACGGCCCAAGAGCATTTCTTGGCCGTAAACTCCCTTTTAGGGATGATTTTGATGTGTTTTAGTCCCCATTTTAGCTACAAGTATTTGAGGGTTAAAGTCTAAAGCCTTAGGGGGTGATTAGGGCTCATTTTGCCCTTGAAAATGGTGTTTACGGTCCAAGAAATAAGCCTTAGGGGGTGATTAGGGCTCATTTTGCCCTTGAAAATGGTGTTTACGGTCCAAGAAATTCTTGGGCCGTAAAATCCTAAAAATTGGTGTTCTTGAATGATTTCTTGCCTCAAATGATACTACATATTATGCTAAACTAGTTGTCTAACAAGGAATTGGGACTAGATAGCCTTAAAGCTCCATTTTGGAGTTTACTCCCCAAGAACGTTCTTGGGCGGTAAACTCCTAGATCTCATATATTAGACATGTAATCTATGTTAATAAGCATAAAACAAACATTATAACACAACTAGAGAAGTGTACTCACGATTTGGGATGAAAACCCGAAGATCCGTGAGAGAGAATATGGCTTTTCTCTAGTTGGAAATGTGAATAATGAATGAATTTAGTTCAGAAATCTATTTATAGTCCTGAAATAGTTTGGCATAAAATATTTTTATTCTAGAATTGGACTCTAACATTATGAAGTTTTGAAATGCTCAAGTTTCACAAACCCAAGAGCATCCACTCTTCTGATATCTCCTTAAATGTAAACCCCAGTGTACACAAACTTATTCGGAAAAGCCTGAAATTCATTGAAGCTGGACTAGCTTCTATTGAATAGTTAATGTTCGTACAAAATGGAAATTGCGGGTTGTCACAATAGTGAGTTCATAAGAGACTACTATATGATGAACCACGACGTGATCCTCATCGATCTCACCTATATGCTTATTGCTGCTGAATCAGCAATGATTTGGCACACTAGAAAAGCAAAGTTGATTGGTGGATATGCCTTCTAGACCTCTATGGATATAGGCAATGGCAACGAAAGGCATGCCATGATCGAAGAGTTTGATCATAAGAGAAAGGCAAAGTTAGAAGTAGTTCCGTGTGTTGTTCCAAAAGAGTCAATTTGCTTTTATTGCCAAGAGAATGGGCATTGGAGACGAAGCTGCCCTGTTTACCTAAGAGATCTAAGAGATAGGAGCATCAATACGTATGGCTCTACTTTAGGTAAAATCCATTAACTAACTCTTTTAAGTTTCTATTCTAGATTCTTAATACATGATGTGATAAGATTATATTTCGATGTTTTGTAGGATCGAAGAAAAGAGAGGAAGCTTAATGGAAGAAGTGAGCGTAATCTAATCGTGAAGAAATGGATTTCAATCGCATTACTTGAAGATTAGAATCTTGATCTACTACTTGGAGTTAGAATAAGATTGCTAAGAAATATGTATTAACATAGTTTTTCAATTGAATTGCATTGTAAGGACAAATTTTTCCGCAATAAATTAAATTTTGATTTTATATTATTTATTTATCCTTGAAATGGCGTGTATGAAAAATTGATGTTTTTAAGTTTCTATTATTAGTAATAACGGATTTGATTCTTAAATATGTTATTTGTGGAAAGGTCAAGAATTTACCAAATAGGGAAAGTATCTCATCGCCCAAGTTTCAATTGGACAGACACTTGGAATCACACAACTTGGTTGCATGATGAATGAGAAATTTCAAATTTGGAAATTAGACTAATTCGTTGACAAAGTGTCAAGTGAAGGACTAGGATATCGAGTACACAAAGTTGTGTGTTGATCAAGTCCACCACAAGAGTAACAAAGATACTCGTCATGATTTACTAAGGTTAAGTAAATATGATTATACTTATGAGATTAAGTGTGATTTTCAGTTGATTGAAAGAGTTTCAATAAATAGCAGAACGAATAAAGAAGAATCAAGTAGGCAGAAAGATAAAAAAAAATTCTCTATAATAAGAAGAAGGGAGAGTACCTTTTATTATGTTTTATGATAGGTCTTAATGATTAAGAACCATATCTCAATTAATCCTCTAAGTGAGTCTTAGTACAATTGTTTGTCTAAGAAGAGGAATCAAAAAATTGAAGAAATGGTTAAATCAAGAAGTCAATCATACTTCGTTCCAAAAACAAGCTTCAGAGTTGAGATTGTGAATTGAGTGACAAGTCTTAAGAAAGTTTATAATATTCATCAAATGTGGAATTTGAAAAAGGTTTTCTTATTCTTGCACATTTTTAATTGGAAAGTTATGATGTCTTGGAAAAGACAAAGACCAACTTGGACCAATTTTGTGAAGTGTCTTGTCTTGATAAAAGCTACACTAACTCTTGAATATTTGTTTGTCAAGAAATGTTTATTGACAAGAGAATCTTATATGTCAAGGAGTTAGTGGGAGTCCTAATGGTCTTGAAAAGTTTCAAGAACTAATCAAGAACAAACCTTATCGATCATCACTAGCACACGACTTGAGGTTTACAAGTTATCGTGTTGACACTATCTTGTTTCTGTGCGATTCCAATTGAGTTAATTATGCATGTGAGTTCTATGACTTCTCATTTGAACGCATAAAAGGCAAGCACTTTGATCAATGAAAAGTACATTGATAGGAAAGGGTGAGCTGCTTAACAACTTGGAAGACATGGTGGGCAGCCGTGTTACCATAAGGCAAGAGATCAAGATTGAGAAGGTTCGGTCCATATGAGTTTGGATTTGTCGCAAACTTTGGTTTTGACAAATTCGCATGGATAGGAACACATACACCATTAAAATCTAAGTGTCATAAGATTCCCTCCTTCATGAAGATGACTGTGAGGAAATGTTTTCACTGAGAGAGATTTCAAGAAGATAGTGATTGTGAAATTGTATTCTCGAATTCGATTATGGTTACGATATCTCTTTCCATAATTCGAATTGTGAGATTTGGCCATTAGTCTGAATTGTTTAGACAAACATATGAGCTATCTAAGGAAAAGGTGTATAAGATTAAGAAGCTTTGATAAAAGATTATCAAAGCATTAGGTATTAGAAATATAAACTTAAGAAATTCAATAGGTATTGTTTTTCTGGAAGTTTAGCTGTTTTCTCAATACATGTCAAAGCTAGTGGGAGCATAAGTGTTATGCTTATATGATAATAATCATCATAATGGGTGCATAAATGTTGTGCTTATATGATTATTAAGGCAAGTATTGCAAGTTAGCAATATTAATTATAGAAAACAAGAGTTATAATTTGCATAGTTGTAAGGGTTGAATAGTTGTTTTGCTATAATTAAGGGAGAGAATATTATGCTTCATTTCAAATCTAAAGGCTTAAGTTGTGGAATGCTAATAAATTTAGTCAAGGATACATAGTGTGTTCTCAAATTTCGATTATGATTACGGCATCCCTCTTCATAGTTCGAATTGTGAGAACGTGGCACATAAAATATTATGGAAGAAGATTGATAAAGTATCAGATCTTTATGTAAGACATTATGCATCGTGTCCCATACGCTTTGGGTATAGGATCGATTGCAAATGCTATAATATTTTCCCATTCTAAAATTTTCCAGATGTCTAGCGCATTTTGAGGGAAAAAGGAAAAGAATCGGTTTTGACTAAAATAATTAAACAACTATCAAAGGACGATCCAAAGCTTGCTGAGGATTGGTCGCTTGTGAGTAGTTGGAAGTATGGTATTGGATGGACCGTATCGACATTATTATGAATAGATAAGATTCTATTAAGAATTAGTTGTCGTATGGCAAAATATGGAAATGTTTCCATATTGGGAGTTGGATATTTAGAATCTATGTCTAGATTAGAAACTTTTATGCAAGAAGGATGTTCAAAGGAATGTACTTTGAGTGAGAGACATCATATCTATAGAATTGTTTCTGATAGAGATTGGCCAAGTCTTGATGATTTTGAGCTATGACTTTACGAAAGAATAATTTCATAAAGTGTTAGAATCTAGCATAAGTAACAAGAATTTGATATTCTTATACTTATGATAAGTATTGGGAGTTGTGAAATGAGTATGATTGGAAATGTGTTCATTTGATCTATTTCACAAAGTAAGGACCGTAGATAAACATTGTGTGCATGCTGAGAGCATGGGACAAGTGTTGTTATAATTCAAGTAAGAAGTTGATTACCTGAAACAACAAATAATGAGTAATCAATATAGTGATTAAATAAAATGTTTTATTTATACCCAGAGTTTGGGGCCATATGGGATTAGTATTATTCTTGTGTTTCACTTTGCATGTTTTGACTTCCTGAATAATTAAATTTGTTGTGAACAATCAAATTATTCGAACGGACCACAGTCGTTCATATGTTGGAAGTAGGTATGAATGAAGACTGTCATGAATTGGTGTGTGGATTGTCTAAAGTGTATTAGACATAAGCAAACGTTTGCTGCAATGTTCATGAGTGCTTATGAATATGATTTGAGAAAATGATTAAACCCACGCTCACTTGGATCACTTCATGGATTTTATCACGAGTGACTGGTGAGACGATAATATCTTATATTCTTGAAACCGAGATGTGTGAGTTGTACCTTGCGAGTCAGTTGCACATTGATAATATGTAAATGCACTAGTAACTTGGTGTTATAAAACATATTGTTGTGTGTGATTTGGTGAGTAAGTGCAAACAAGCATTGAGTCGAATTTTATCCGTTCCTTTTACCCAAAGTGGTGTGAAAGTAATATATGTGGGCCCCTCGATGATTTAGTGATGACACATAAGCGCTTGGCCAAGCTGGGATTAATTTGATGTGTTCAATTGTAGTCTGTTGTCAGTCGTCATAAATCGGAAATCGGGAAACAATGCATAGACAAAGAGAATGATTCAAATCCATGTCTGAGTCTATACGGTATCTAGAATGGAGGAATATATGATCACTTGTCTAAAGGACGCGTATCTGATAAGATCAGAGTTGACAGCGGCTTTTGAAAGCTACGATAGCATATCAGGATTTGAAGTCATACGCAGAATGGTTATTAGACTTATCCAAGTAGGAGACTGTTGGATTAGTGTCTAAGTCCATAACTATTTTGGTATGTACTTGACCCGATGGTGCATGGTCCTTTTGGGTTGCCTTCACCAAAGCAACTTGATAGGATGAATTATGGAGAAAGAGGATTAATTATGATTTATTAATATATTATGAGAATAATATATTAAAGGAGAAATCATATTGTTTAATTAATATTAGTCAAGAATTAATAAGATTTATTTTTGTGCCTAGAAGACATTAATTAAACTTAAGGAACTAGAATTGTCAATTGTATGATAGTTGAATATTGGGCTAATGGACTCCATATTAGAGGGGTGGACAAATTTTATGGGGAAACCCATTAGAAATCGTCTTAGGCCTCAAATGAGGGAGTCCATGGGTTGCTTAGGGCCTAAGCAGTCAAATTAGGGTTTTCTTGTTAGATAACCCTAATAGCCTCACTATTTAAGGACCCCTAGAGCACCAAAAACGTGGCCAACTAATTGCTTACGGTTTCTACACGTTTTTGGGTGCCTCCTCTCTTATCATTCTTCATCCTCTTGCTCTTGGTGTTTGTTAGCCAATAGCGGAGTGACACTTCTGACTCTAAGCTTTCCAAAGCCATTACAAGGAGGATTTGAGATTGTTATTGTTACATAACAATGAAGGTAAGATCTAAAACCCTTTCATATGTTAATATGATTAATTGTATGCTAGATCTATGGTTTATAGCTTTGGATATTCAATTGCATGTTCATTAGACAAACTAGATCCAAAAGCTATTAGGGTTTGCATGTACACCATAGGAATGATGTTTTTCTCATAAGCCATTAGTATGAGCGAGTAAGAAAGCGATAGAGAGGATAAATCCAAAGAAGTGTATTAGAAAGTGATAGATGCGTATTTGATACAAAGAGTATGAGCTCTATTTATAGAGACTCAAAGGTTACATCTGATTTGTTCTCTAAGAGTAGCCATGCAAGGCATACTGGACAATAGAGAGAATTCAAATAAGACAAAATACACTGAGTAATAAAGAGAGACTGCGGTTCCATCTAGCTTCGCCTGTGGTGGCTTGTAAAAGAGACTTGGTTGCAGGTGCGGACCTGACTGCGGTAGCAAGAAGTTGAAGAGGGTCACTTTAATGATTCAACAATTTCCCCTAAAGTGACCTCTTTAACTTATGATCATTTATCAAGATGAAGATACTTGATCAAAATCCACCAAAACTTCCTGACATTCTCCAACTAGGTGATTCTTCTCAAAATTTCAAACTTGCCCTTTGCCGTAGTGAATTAGGATTTTTCAACTACAATTCGGCAGATGTCAAGCTACTTCCTGGTGAGCCGATGCATGGCATTCGTAGGAATAAAATATTTGACATTATCGGTCTTCCTTTTGAAAATGATGCCAAGTTTAGGGAAGTTGGTTGCACCTAAAGATCTGTCTGCAAAGCCTTCGGTGGGTATTGGTGCGGGGTTGAGGGGTGGTAGATCAATCTTCTTGGAAATGATGGGATGGATGTACGCATCAATCTTGGCAAAATCACAAATAGTTTCCTTCAAGAAGTTGTTCGCCCTATCAAGTGAAATCTTCATCTTCGGGTGTTTCTCTGCCTTATTCTGAAACACCTTGGTGATGAGAAAAACTTCTTCCGGATTCATGTTGGGGAAATCCGCTTGGGAGCGAACATAGTCATGTCCCCTTCGAGTGAGGTTATACTGGAAGAACTCTGCCTTCATGAACTTCTGAACCTTGTAGTTTATGAATGCGGATGGTTTGTCGTTGGACCATATGTGCTCTATGGGAGAGGCATGGTTAGCATACAATGGACAAAGTCTCTCAAACTCCATAGGCAGTCTTTTAGCATCAGGAAGGCTTCAGTCGAACTGCTCAAATACAATGAAGTATATGGCATTGGGCGAGACTGGAACATCCCAGTATCTATTGGGTTCTGCATATGTGAGATGAGGAGTGTAATCTTCATCTTGCAGCCTTCAGTGGGGGTTGACCCAAGAGTTGATTAGGGATTCGTCCGTGACAGTGTTGAAGCCACATAATCTCCAGACTTCTTCGGCAAGTTTGGCTGCCTTCCAGTCTCTTTTCTTTTGGGAGGTGGCAGGGGAATCGGTTGAACTTGGAGATGACATATACTCCGCAAAATTTTTAAATTGTGGGGGAGTCTTTGGTTTTTCTGGGGTGATTTCAATGTATGGTGGAGATTGGTGAGGCGTAGTGTGATGGGATGGTTGCGGTGAAGGTTGTGGTGTAGGAACTTTTTCTGTAGGGATAGGAGGAGTTTGATGTTGTGAGACAGACTGATTAGATTGACGGACTTCTTTTTCACTTCCCCCTCTTGAGGAGTTTAGACCTAGAGACTCCTCAAGCCACGTCCTAAGGTCATCAACTTTGGTACATACCTGTTGGAATTTGGCATTAACAGCTTCAGCCAATTGTTGATTGTTGGGAGTAGAGGGATTAAAGAGAAGCTTCTGAATCTCCTTAATGAGATGTAGAATCTCAGGACCATAGAAGTTTGATGTTAAAGAACGCTGCAGTCGGTTGATAGTGGAGTGAAGAACATAGATTGCAGACTTATAGGCTGTGTGAGTCTCAGCAATCAATTTTGCAGAATTGGAGGCTTGATCTGAAATGGTTGCCTGAAGATCTGTCTTGATTGCGGTGACTTCAGTGATGAGGTGTTCAATAGTAGCCAGAAATTCCTTGGGGTTAGCTTGATGATTATTGTCAAGGGACCTGATCCCCATTTCGACTTTCAAAGAGATACGCTCCATAGCCATTCTCTCATGCGTTTCCAGTCGCTCAATCCTTTCAATCAGTGACTGCGGTCTCGGAGTATCATCTGGTTAAGGTTGAGTTGGCTTGACCGCGGCCAGGATTGGATCGACCTTGGCTTGGATATTTAAGAATTCTTTCCTGGTCACAACATTCTTCTTCGTCTTCTTCTTTTTGGGTTTCGAGGTGGAGTGGTAAGAGCCACTGGATTCTTCACCTTCATCAAACATAATTAGGTCTTCATCAGAAGGAGAGGGTTTGTTTACCTCTTGAAGGTCATCATCATCAAGACCAAAGGTGGGAGCAGAGCTGAGTTCGATTTCAGGACCTTCGTCTTGTGATCCTTCAACAACCGGAGTAGGAGGAACGTTGGATGTTTGTTGGGTAGTACCTTCTTCCTGATGCTTTTGTAGAGTTTCATCCATCTGATCCATCCAGCTTTGAACTTTAAGGATGGTGGCTACGGTATTGGCATTGTTGATAGCATTTGCCCAATACTTAGCCACGACTTCTATTTCATGTTCGTTCTGTTGTTGCTGCTTGACTTGTTGATCTTTACGGGCATGGAAGGCCCTTCGGAAAGCAGGATACTTTTTGGCTTCAGCTTCGGTAGATGGTTGAAACTGGCTCCAAGAATCACTTGAATCATCACCGTCAATTCCTTTAGTTCGCACCAAGGTGTCCCTTGGGTTCACGGATCCTTGCATAGTTGTGCTCACCATGCCTAAACTACCCGTTACGGACGTAAGCAGAGTAGGATTTCCTGAGCGTCCTTGGTCTCCTTGACACGTGGTCAAGTGTGGCCTCAACTCAGTTCTGGCATGGGCAGAAGAAGTGCCCTACGGTTGGGAAGGTGTTTGCAGTGTTTGGGTGACGTTCAAAAGGATGGAGTTCAATTCCTCTGGTGAAAAATAATACAGTCGGAGGCCCTGGAGACTTTAGGGAGAGAACTAGTATCATCCTCTTGGGACAACACTGGGGGAGTCTCCTATATGTTGTGAATCAGACTCACTTTCTGAGTCTGAAAGGAAGAGGATGGTAGTATCGAATGGATGTGCAGGCATCCCAAGGACCATCGAAGCTTGTAGAGAGGCTGAGGTATCGGTCCGGTCATGCATTTGGCTAATGGGATCAGGTTTTCGTTTCTTGAGAATTGAAATAGGTTGGATATCTTCTTTAGAAGGACTGCTGGAGTCATGATGACTTTGTGCAGCAGTTGTGACTACGAGTGGAGTTTTTCTTTTCATGGAGGGTTTGGAGGTTTTGGGTGCATCCTTTTTGGATGTTCCAGATTTCTTTATGTTGCGGGGACCATGGAGAGAGGAAACTTTGTGCTTTCTTCTTTGAGAGACATTGGAAAGAGTGGTAGAGGAAGGGACTAAGGTACCTTCAGGGTTTAGGGCTGCGGATGGCAAAGGTGGGGTAGGAAGGTATGGGTCAATACCTTCCGTAGCCTCAATGTGGTCTGAGACATCAGCAGTCTCAAGACCGAGGGTAGAAAGAATATGAGTGGGAAGTCTGCGGATTTGGTCGAAAATAGTTTGATCAGAAGAAGGAGTGTACCTTTTGAGATCCTTTGTGACGAAAAAGTTGATGTCACCGCCCATGTCTATTCCAGCATCTGCATGTAGGTCTGATATGCAAAGAGACTAGAGCCGAGCAAAGGTTAGCTTCATTGGGGTCTGCTTCGGGCTTTCTTTGGGAATATATTCTTGAAAATCATCCCAAAGTATTCGTCCGTAGTTAACATCTTGGTAGATGAAGATGCTCCATAATAATTCCAAAAGCTTTAGACCCATGTTATCCGTTCCTCCGGTTTTGCCGGATAGACTGCGAATAATGAAATGGCACACAAATTGCTAGACAGCAGGCAATTGGTTCTTTTTGAATCCGCCAATGCCTTTGATCCTTTACCAGTAACCTGTCTGATATAAAGCTGTAGTGATGTCCGCCATCGAAGGAGAGAAAAAATTAATAGAGTGATGGACAAGCAGGTTAATGGCGTTGATAAATTTTTCTTTGGTCAAGATAACCAAAGAATCATTGATTAGTTTCAGATGAACCCCTTGAAGATTATCAATTGGGCGTTAGGCAGAGAAGGCACATTTGTATAGGGTTGAGAGTAGAATAACATATGTGAATGCGTCAAAGGGAGCAAACAAGGGGTGATTTTTTAGATATTTGATGATGAGTTTTGTGGGAGCATTCTAAGAGGGGTGTTCTTCGAAGATGGCTCTGAAGTTACTCGATGCAATTGTGGGAGAATCTGAACCAGTTGGGTTTACTGATCTAGAAGCTTTGGATTGTTTCTTTGAGACACTTGATTTCACCATAGTTGAAGTTTTGAGAATGCGAGAAGAATAGAGAAATTTTTTGAATGCTTTGAGATCGTTGCAGGTTCAAGGTTCAGAAAGCGCAAAGTGGTAATGGGGAAGAAGAAGGGTTTATATAGGGGGTGAGGAATGGTAACTGGGTTTTACCGTAAGTAAAACGGGGATAGGAGCAAAAGGTTGTTTGGAGGGAATCTTTGAAATTGGGATTAAATCTCAGCCACACATGATGAAACGGTTTTAAAAAGATTTGGGAGATTTTCCAAATGGGGTGTGCATTTAATGAAGAGTCAGACGTGTGTTATTACGTCTGGATATCATGTGGATGGGGAGAAGAAGTTGGAAAGGATGGACCGTGCTGGGTATAAGGAAAGGACAGATTAAGGTTGTGTTTTTGGAAAAATGATCCTTTTGTCATCATACCTAAACTGACATAATGTTTTAGAAAATTTTATTTAATGTTTTATTTAATGAAGTATCATTAAATAGCACACTATTTTTATAATAATTTTTAAAAGGTTTTTTTTTAAAAAAATGAAAAATAACATTTTTTTTTTTTGCAAAAAGAACAATCTAAAAAAACTGAGACTGCAGATGGACACATCATTGCGGATGGATCATTTGCCATTATACCCTTGGACACCAAGAAATCATTCAGTAGATGATTGGTGAACTCTGTTCCGTTGTCACTACGGATGCGACGTACTATCAGTTTGATTTGAAGCTCAATCTCCTTGATGAAACTGATGAAAACTTGTGGTGTTTCTTACTTGAGTTGAAGGAAGAATAGACATGTAAAACATGTTTAATCATCTACTATAACCAGTATATATTTTTTGTGGTGAAGACTGGCTACGGTAGATGGACCATAGAGATCGATGTGAAGGAGTTCCAATGGTTCTGAAATTGAGGAGTCCATCACCGATGGATGACTTACCTTTGACTGCTTGCCACATTCACATCAAGGACAGAGAGTGTCATTGTGATATTTCAGAATGGGGTGACCATGGACTAGTTCCCCTGTGACCAGATTGTTGATATACCGAAGGTTGAGATGAGCGAGCTTCCGGTGCCAGAGCCAGCTTACTTTGGATACTGCCTTTGATAGAAAGCAAAGCTACGGTTTGCAAATGATCAGAGAAACGACCAGAGGATACATAGTACCTTCGGATCTGGACTTGATTAGGCAAGTTCTTCTATCGTTTGTCATGATATAGCAAAATTTATCATCAAATTCAACTCGATGGCTTGCTTTACATGGTTGGCCAACACTAATGAGATTGTGTTTCATCCCTTCCACATAAGCGACCTTTTGAATTGAGAAATTTTCCGTAGTAAGAACACCATAACCTCAGATAATCCCACCTGCATTGTTTCCAAAGGTGACATTACCCCCATTTCAAATTGGCCTGAAGTCCCGAAGGTATTCCAACCTTCCGGTCATGTGCAAGGAGCAGGCAGTGTCGATCAACCGTTCTTCTTCTTGATCATCCTTGCCACTGGATTATTCACCTTCATCAAACATCATTAGTTCGTCATCAGAAGGATAGGGTTTGTTTACCTCTTAAAGTTCATCATCATCAAGACCGAAGGTGGGAGCAGAGCTGAGTTCGATTTAAGGTCCTTCGTCTTATGATCCTTCAACAACCGGAGTAGGATGAACTTTGGATGTTTGCTAGGCAACATCTTCTTCCTGATGCTTTTGTAGAGTTTCAGCTTTGAACATTAAGGACGGTGGCTACGGTATTGGCATTGCTGATAGCATTTGCCCAATACTTAGCCACGACTTGTATTGTTTATTCTTTTTGTTGTTGCTACTTGACTTGTTGATCTTTACGGGCTTGGAAGGCCCTTAAGAAAGAAGCATACTTTTTGGCTCTAGCTTCGGTAGATGGTTGAAACTGGCTCCAAGAATCACTTGAATCATCACCCTCAATTCCTTGAGTTCGCACAAAGGTTTCCCTTGGGTTCACAGATCCTTGCGCAGTTGTGCTCACCGTGCCTAAACCACCAATTACGGATGTAAGCAGAGTAGGATTTCCTGAGCGTCCTTGGTCTCCTTGACCCGTGGTCAAGTGTGGCCTCAACTCAGTTCCGGCATGGGCAGAAGAAGTGCCCTGCGGTTAGGAAGGTGTTTGCAGTGTTTGGGTGACGTTCAAAAGGATGGAGTTCAACTCCTCTGGTGAAAAATAATGCAGTCGGAGGCCCTGGAGACTTTAGGGAGAGAACCAGTATCATCCTCATGGGATAACACTGGGGGGAGTCTCCTCTATGTTGTGAATCAGACTCACTTTCTGAGTCTGAAAGGAAAAGGATGGTAGTACCGAATGGATGTGCAGGCATCCCAAGGACTACTGGAGCCTATTGAGAGGCTGAGGTCTCCGTCTGGTCATGCATTTGGCTAGTGGGATCAAGTTTTCGTGTCTTGAGAATTGAAATAGGTTGGTTATCTTCTTCAGAAGGACTGTTGGAGTCATGATGACTTGGTGCAACAGTTGTGACTACGGGTGGAGTTTTTCTTTTCTTGGAGGGTTTGGAGGTTTTGGGTGCATCCTTTTTGGAAGTTCCAGATATCTTTATGTTGCGGGGACCGTGGAGAGAGGAAACTTTGTGCTTTCTTCTTTGAGAGACATTGGAAAGAGTGGTAGAGGAAGGGACTGCGGTACCTTCAGGGTTTAGGGCTGCAGATGGCAAATACGGGGTAGGAAGGTATGGGTCAATACCTTCCGTAGCCTCAATGTGGTCTGAGACATCAACAGTCTCAAGACCGACGGTAGAAAGAATATGAGTGGGAAGTCTGTGGATTGGCCCAAAAATACTTTGATCAGAAGGAGTGTACCTTTTAAAATCCTTTTGTGACAAAAAAGTTGATGTCACTTCCCATGTATATTCCAGCATCCGCATGTAGGTCTGATATGCAAAGAGACCAGAACCTAGCAAAGGTTAGCTCTGTTGGGTTCTGCTTCGGGCTTTCTTTGGGAATATATTGTAGAAAATCATCCCAAAGGATTTGTCCATAGTTGACATCTCAGCGGGTGAAGATGCTCCATAATAAGTCCAAAAGCTTTAGACCCATGTTATCCGTTCCTCCGGTTCTGCCGGATACACTGCGGATAGTGAAATGGCACACAAATTGCTAGACCATAGGCAATTGGTTCTTTTTGAATTCATCAATGCCTTTGATCCTTTTCTGGTAACCCATCTAATATAAAGTTGTAGTGATGTCTGCCACGGAAGGAGAGAAAAACTTAATAGAGGGATGGACAAGCAGGTTAATGGCGTTGATAAATTTTTCTTTGGTCAAGATAACCAAAGAATCATTGATTTGGTTCAGATGAACCTCTTGAAGATTATCGATTGGGCGATAGGCAAAGAAGGCACATTTGTATAGGGTTAAGAGTGGAATAACAACTGTGAATGCGTCAAAGGGACCAAACAAGGGGTGACTTTTTAGATATTTGATGATGAGCTTTGTGGGAGCATTGTAAGAGGGGTGTTCTTCAAAGATGGCTCTGAAGTTACTCGATGCAATTATGGGAGAATCTGAACCAGTTGGGTTTACTGATCCAAAAGCTTTGGATTGTTTCTTTGAGACACATGATTTCACCATTGTTGAAGTTTTCAGAAGGCGAGAAGAATAGAGAAATTTTTTGAATGCTTTGTGATCGTTGCGGGTTCAAGGTTCAAAAAGCGTAAAGTGGTAATCGGGAAGAAGAAGGGTTTATATAGGGGGTGAGGAATGGTAATTGGGTTTTACCCTAGGTAAAATGGTGATAAGAGCAAAAGGTTGTTTGGAGGGAATCTTTGAAATTGGGATTAAATCTCAGCCACACATGATGAAACAGTTTTAAAACGATTTGGGAGATTTTCCAAATGGGGTGTGCATTTAATGAAGAGTCAGACGTGCGTTATCACGTCTGGATATGGTGTGGATGGGGAGAAGAACTTGGAACTGATGGGACGTGCTTGGTATAAGGAAAGGACAGATTTAGGTTGTGTTTGTGGAAAAACGATCCTTTTGTCATCATACCTAAAATAGGTCTGACACAGTGTTTTAGAAAAAGAGAATGTGACAGTTTCTTCAAAGAATGTTTTTATTTAATGTTTTATTTAATGAAGTATCATTAAGTAGCACATTATTTTTATAATAATTTTTAAAAGGTTTTTTTTGTTTTTTTTAAAATGAAAAAGAATATTTTTTTTGTTTTTTGTTTTTTTTTTTTTTTTTTTTTGCAAAAAGAACAATCTGAAAAAAAAAAAATGAGACTGCAGATGGACACATCATTGCGGATGGATCATTTGCCATTGCGGATGATTATAGCAGAAGAAACTGAGAAGAGAACTTGTAAGATAGATTAGTAACAACAAACAAAAGAGACCAATAAAAGATAAGTATAATATGTGGTTGCGGTACATGGACCGCGGTACACAGGATATGCCAAAACCATTTATTATAAATAACTTTCATTTGGAACTGCAATGGAGACCATGAATGGTCTGCGGTAGCTATGAATTCAAGAAGAATTGAGGGTCCAGATTCATCAGTCCTAACATTTGTAAAAATGCATTGAGTTTGGTAGAGTCTAGTGGTTTTGTAAACACATCAGCAATCTCTTCATGTGTAGGGACAAAGATGAGTTCAATGTTACGTTTAAGAATGTGGTCTTTGATGAAATGATACCGTAGTTCATTATGCTTGGTCTTCGAGTGATGGATAGGATTGTGAGAAATCGCTATACCATTCTGTATCCGTTGTCTAACAGTTGTGTTTTCATCCATAACACCTGATAACAACAACTGGCTGTGGCCACATATTCAGCTTCTGCGGTAGACAATGAAACACAGCTCTGTTTCCTTGAGGACCAGCTGACAAGTCTTCCTCCCAGAAAATGACATCCACCGGAGGTACTCTTTCGATCAAGTTTGCATCTGGCATGATCCGCATCAGTAAATGCTTGAAGACTGAAATCATTGCCTGCAGGATACCATAGGCCAAGAGACTTGCTTCCTTTCAGGTACCGCATAATTTGTTTGGCTGTCGTCATATGAGATACTTTTGGAACAGCCTGATACCTTGCGCATTCACCCATTACAAAGACTATATCCGGTCGGCTAGCAGTGAGATACATGAGAGAGCCAATGATGCCTCTATAGGTTTTATGATCAACAGTTCTCCTGAGGGATCCGCAGAGATCTTATAACCAAATGCCATGGGGACCTTAGCCGAAGAGCAGTTATCCATTGAGTATTTCTTCAACAGCTCAGAGGTATATTTTTCTTGATGGATGAAGATTCCTTGAGGAATCTGTTTAATTTGAAGTCTTAGAAAGAAGTTAATCTCTCTATTCATGCTCATCTGAAATTTGTTAGTCATGAGCTTAGCAAAATCATCCACCATCCTCGGATCTGTGGATCCAAAGATGATATCATCAACATATATTTATACTAGCATAAGGTGATTACCATTTGCTTTTTTAAATAATGTGGTATCAATTACTCCTCTTTTATATCCGGACGAGACAAGAAATTCAGAAAGAGTCTCGTACCACGCTCTTGGGGCTTGCTTCTCACCGTAGACTGCCTTTTTTAAGTTTGTAGCAGTGGTCAGGGAATTCAATACTTTCAAAACCAGGAGGTTGCTGAAGATAGACCTTTTCCTTTAATTCCCCATTTAGAAATGCACTCTTAACTTCCATTTGATAAACTATGACGTTTTTGTGAGCTGCGTAAGCTAGAAAGATGCAGATGGCTTCCATTCGAGCTACCCGAGCATACGTTTCATCATAGTCAACACCTTCAAGTTGACTGTAGCCCTTTGCAACTAGCCTTGCCTTGTTTCTGACTACGGATCCGGACTCATCAAGCTTGTTCTTGTACACCTATCTGGTGCCAACAATGGTGTGACCTTGCGGTTTTGGTATGAGTTGCCACACATTGTTTCGTTCGAATTCTGCTAGCTCTTCCTACATTGCAGCAATCCATTCGGGCTCTAGTAATGCTTCTTTTATTGATCGGGTTTCGATGTATAACATAAAAGCTGAGAAGTTGTAGTGATCAGTTAAGTCTTGTGAAGATCTGGTTTGAACGCCTGCGGATAGATTGCCAATGATCTGACCAGGTGGATGATCTTTCGTCTAAATGTGGAGACGTGGTTGAAGGTGTACAACAGTTGCGGTAGATGGGATGTCCTCAATGTCAGAAGAGTATGTGATAGGGAACGGTAGTTCCCCCTGGAGTTGAGAACAACCTGCGGAGTTGTCTTGAGTTGTTGGTGCTGCGGTAGATTGAAATGGTTCCCCCTGGACTGTTGATGGGATTTCTTTAGAAACATGAGGGTGCTCCCCCTGGACTAATGGGAGAGAAAAAATTATTGGATCCGATCTAGTGTCAATATTTTCTATGTTCTCCTCATCCGAGTCCGAAGAGACATTTGATGGTTGAGATTCTTTGCGGATGGACGGAGCTGCTTCGATTAGTACTAGAACCTTGATGGTCGTAGTATGATCCAGAGTTGAGTTTTCCCCCTCAACCGGCGAGGTGGAAGTACCTAAAGACAGAACATCGGAGGGCGTAGGACCAGATACTTCAGCATGTTGTAATTGAGCTTCCGGAGAAACAAGAACTTCGGATAACTTAGCAGTCTCTATTGGATCAAAAAGATCATCATAGTTAACTTCAACTATGTTAAGAGAACCGGAAGAATCAGCAATATCAGATTCAAGAATTGATTTGGTTTCAGAGGAGGGAGCAGCGTTGCTGACATATAAATCATCGAACTTTACGTCAAAGCTTTCGGCTATGAGCCTCGTACGTTTGATTAAAACTCGATATGCAATCTTATTGGTTTAGTAGCCTAGGAAGATGCCTTCATCAGATTTAGGCGCAAACTTGTTGGGGTGATTTTGGTTGTTTATCACTAAGCATCTGCAACCAAAAATATGAAAGAAACGGACGTTAGTCTTTGGGTTGTTGAGACCTTCATATGGTTTCTTGCTGAGACGTTTGCATATTATGTTGTGGTTTTTCACAAAACAATCTGTGGCCTCGGCTTTCGCCCAGAAGTACAGAGGAAGATTTGCAAAGTTCAGCATTGATCTGGCTGCCTCCACCAGAGTTCTATTTCTTCTTTCAACAACACCATTTTGTTGCAGGGTATAGGGAGATGAGAAATTATGACTTATACCCATGGACACCAAGAAATCATTCAGTAGATGATTGGTGAACTCTGTTCCGCTGTAACTACGATGCGACGTACTGGCAGTTTGATTTGAAGCTCGATCTCCTTGATGAAACTGATGAAAACTTGGGTGTCTCTGACTGCTTGCCACAGAGATCGATGTGAAGGAGTTCCAATGGTTCTGAAATTGAGGAGTCAATCACTGATGGATGACTTGCCTTTGACTGCTTGCCACATTCACATGCATGACAGAGAGTGTCATTTTGATATTTCAGAATGGGGAGACCACTGACTAGTTCCCCTATGACCAGATTGTTGATATACCGAAGGTTGAGATGAGCGAGCTTCTGGTGCCAAAGCCAGCTTACTTCGGATACTGCCTTTGATAGAAAGCAAAGTTGCGGTTTGCTAATTATCAGAGAAACGTCCAGTGGATACATAGTACCTTCGGATCTGGACTTGATCAGGCAAGTGGTTCTACCGTTTGTCATGATATAGCAAAATTGATCATCAAATTCAACCCGATGGCCTGCTTTACATAGTTGGCCAACACTAATGAGATTGTGTTTCAAACCTTCCACATAAGCGACCATTTGAATTGAGAAATTTCCCGTAGTAAGAACACCATAACCTCGGATAACCCCACTTGCATTGTTTCCAAAGGTGACAGTACCCCCATTGCAAATTGGCCTGAAGTCCCGAAGGTATTCCAACCTTTCGGTCATGTGCAAGGAGCAGGCACTGTCGATAAACCATTCTTCTTCTTGATCCTCCTTGCACAGTGCCTGCAGAAACTAAGTGCTTAATCTGGGCACCCAAGCGAGTGTGGAGCCCGTAGTAACATAAGATTGTCTAATCAATGCATGAGGTGAGATTGCAGGAACAGGTTTTAGGTCAACTTTCAAACCTAGTCCTGCATGTTTGAAATTTTTTGGAGTGTTGTATGAGTGTGAATAGTTACAAGATTTTCGAGAAGAATGTGTTTTGTCATGAGAAGAAATCTTTCGACACTGAAATTGACACACAAATTTTTTGTCATTTACCCTGACATTTTGCTTGGTCGTTGGTTTTGGAGAGAAAGTATGCTTTTGTCCAGTCCGAGAATTGCGAGATCTGACAGTTCGGTTTGTGTGATTTGAAAAGGTGGTTTCTACAGGTTTTGCAGGTGTGTAGATACGTGCAGACTTTTCGTGAAGTGATTTCTTAAACTTTTGAGGTGACTTTTTGAGTACTGGAGTTGGTAAAATTCGTTTCCATTTTTGAGTTTTTGAAAATGACTTTGGAAGGGTTGGGGTAGGTAAAATACCTTTCCACTTTGGATTGTCTAAGGAATAGACCTAGAAACCATTTGATTGAAAAGACTTTTCTTTCTTAGGAATTTTGTCAGATGATTTCTGGGTGGTGTTGGAAACTATGAACTCCTTTTTTTGTTTTCTTGGAAACGATTGTTTTAAAATGATAATTTGCGAAAGCAAGTTTTTCAGGACTTTTTGACTTTGGACTTTTGACAAGTTTCTTTTAGTTGCGGTTTTAAGAGAACTCTTTTTGCTTGCCGCGGGAACGTGATTCTTCTTTAAAAACTCTTTTTGCTTCGGTTTTAGGAGAACCGCAGTCAGAGACATTTAGTTGCAGTTTCCTTGAATCTTTTGTTGATTCTGAAAAATGAGGACTTGATTCATCCGAACTGGAGTAATCAAGATTTTGAGAACATTGACCAACTTCAAAATTTTCAATTGGCAATTCATGATGAATTGGTTCAATGGTCGCAAAACTTTTGACTATAGTATGTGGTGTAGAGCATTGAACAACCGCATCGTAAGTCTTTGGAGAAGCTTCAGTGGGACATTTGACACTAGTTAATGGGACAGATTTCTGTTCATGACTGTGGTTAAGGATACTGCAGTCAGTTTGCAATGATGAGAAGTCTGATGAGATTTCAGGACTTTCCACAATAATTTCCTCATCAACTACGGATGATGTCTGAGAACTGGGATGCATTGTATTATCAAGAAGATTAGAAGATTCAGGGAGAATCTCCTCGATAATATAGTTGTTACTCAGATCATGGAGTTTACCAAAACGTGCTTGGATATCCTCAGGAAATGTTTTGTCATTGACTGGAAACAAGAAGTTGCGGTCAGGAGGGATGTAGGGACGTTCCGGAGTGAACCAGGGTGAAAAGTCCATTGCGGTAGGGTACCCATTGGACCAACCCCAGTTGTATGTGTTATCAACATTTCGAATATTTACTAGATTCTCAATAACTTCAATTTCATTAAATAGATTTTCAATTAAAAGATTTAAACGTACAATTTCACTATGCGCTAAATCTCTCTTCTTCAAAGATATCTCTAGTTGTGTTTTACTTAACATTCTAGCATCCTTTTCTAACATCAAGTCTTTTTCTAACATATCCATTTTGATTCTTTTGTTATCCAAACATCCTCTAACGTGGAACATCTCTTGTGATGCAATGTTCTTCTCATCTAAGGCTTTATTGTAGTCTATAAGGACGGCAGCACATGTGTCATTAAGTGTGTCTATGAAAGGTTGACAATCATTCATGCTATAATTTAAAGTTTGAATCATAAGCTTTACCTGTTCCACAATACTGAGGGTTCCATCTTTTGACATATAGCAATGGTTTGTCTTTAGCTTGGTTGAGCCGTCTGCATCAATAGTTGCTACCATACAGATCTTGCCTTTACCTTTGCTGTGATTGTCCACATCCTCTTCTCCAGATGACCATACTTGATGGTTTCTTT
Source organism: Lactuca sativa (assembly GCF_002870075.4). Lineage (NCBI taxonomy): Eukaryota > Viridiplantae > Streptophyta > Magnoliopsida > Asterales > Asteraceae > Lactuca > Lactuca sativa. The sequence continues at coordinate 210,174,581 of NC_056626.2, read as the reverse complement.
TCACTTGAGCAACATAAGCTTTCCCTTTTTTTTCCTCTAGTTCTTGAGCCATCCTGAGATAGAAGGCCCTGTCTCCCACTACGTTTGCCTTGCAGTCATTGGCAAAATTGTTCTCTTTGTTGCACTTGTGGCATATAACCGCATCACTTTTGTCTTCTGAAGATGTACTGGAGTTAGTAGATTGGGACTGCGGTGGTGCATCTTTAGGTTGCGTTTGCTAAGACTGCGGTGGGGGTGCGGATTTTTGGTGAAACGTGAGTGATTGTTTTGGAAGTTGTGGTCGAAGGGTGGTCGGTTGTATTGTTGGTTTTTACAGAACGAAGGTGGTAATCGGTTGAATTGTTGACTGACAAGAGCTATGGCATTCTGAAACTCTTATTGATCGTCATATTTTGAGTCTGCTTCATACGACTACGGTGGAGAGTCATATGATGTAGAGTGAGATGATTATGCTACGAGGGCAAGTGGACCCCCGAAGTCTGAACAGTCCTTAAGTATGGTGGACTCCTGAGCTTGCAGTTCTCCATAGAGCTTATAAAGGGACAACGAATGAGTTTTCCTATCTCCTTGAATGATCATTTTGGCTATTGTCCAATGTCTTCCCAAACCATTCAGGAATTGAAGGTTTGTCTCATGGTTTCTTTTTACGGTACTCGCATTGGATAGTTTGGTTACTATCAGGTTGAACCTTTTGAAAGAGTCTTCCAAGCTTTCACCCGCATAAGCTTTAGAGTTGTTGAACTCATTGAGTGCAGTAGTAAGCTTTTTGTCTCGAGCTTGTTCGGTTCCTTCATACCGATTCTTGAGCACATCCCAGATCTCATTTGCAGATTTGCAATTTATGATGATATCGAAATTGTCAGGAGCAACTCCACAATACATTTCATAAAAGGCTATTGCATCATTTTCCATTTTGTCGAGATCATCCTTGGTGGGAGGGTTCATGACTGGTTGAACTCCTCCTAGTCTGACAGTGGCGTCGTCAGTTTGAACAGGTGTAAGAACAGGAACATCTGGTCCTTCTTCAACATACCACCATACTTCTCTTCCAATTCTTCTTAAGTATCTCTCCATTCTTTGTGACCAGTGATGGTATTCATTTGCAACTAGTATTGGGGCTCGATTTGAACCACCAATGTTGTTGGAAATGTTTAGAGAGAAAGCTTGTGCCATTTTTGAAATGAGCTTTAGTGGTATAGAAGGCCTTTTAAGAAATCAGAGTTCCGTTTTTCAAAAAGCAACCACTATGGCTCTGATACCAATTGTTGAGAGAAAAACTTTGAGACACTTGAACAATATTTAGAACAAGTATAATGCAGAATAGTTAATCTCGAAGGATCTAAGAGCTCAACAATAATATTTAAGTTCGATGGTTAGAGAGTTAGTTGCGGAAAAATAAAGTAAGAAAAATGAAAACAATTGTTATATCAAGTATACACCTAAGTTGATTCATAATGAGGAATGCATTCAAACCAAGTTAATAAGTGTGATCAAACTTAGTGATTAAGTCATAATGACTTGCTCCGAAGAGAGATTGTAATCTGTTATGAAAGAGTACGTAGTATGAGCGAGTAAGAAAGAGATAGAGAGGATAAATCTAGAGAAGTGTGTTAGAAAGTGATAGATGCGTATTTGATACAAAGAGTATGAGCTTTATTTATAGAGACTCAAAAGTTATATCTGATTTGTTTTTAAGAGTGGCCATGCATGGTATAATGGACAATAGAGAGAATTGAAATATGACAAAATAGACTGAGTAATAAAGAGAGACTGCGGTTCCATCTAGCTTCCCCTGCGGTGGCTTGTGAAAGAGACTTGGTTGCGGGTGCGGAGCTGACTGTGGTAGCAAGAAGTTCAAGAGGGTCACTTTAATGATTCAACACCTACAACAACAGCTACCACACCAATATCAAGGTTGCTCCATTTAAATCCCTATATGGTTGTAAGTGCATATCCCCTCTATGCTGGGCTAAGGTAGGCGACACGCAGCTTGCCAAGGGACAAGTCCCCGACAGCACTCTCACATGCCCATAAATTATTCGCAAAACCACAGAAAACATCATACAAATTAGAGAAAGACTGAAAGCCTCACGAGATAGACAAAAGACCTACGCTGATAAATGACGAAAACCTTTGGAGTTCCAGGTCGGAGACCGTGTTCTGTTGAAGGTCTCGCCCTGGAAAGGCATGCTACACTTTGAAAAGCATGGAAAGCTGAATCCAAGATACGTAGAGCCATTCGAAATCCTCACTAGCATCGGTCCCGTAGCATACAAACTCCGTTTACCTCAAGAGCTTAGTAACATTCATCCCGTCTTCCACGTCTTGAATCTTAAAAATTGTTTATCCGATGAGACTCTTGTGATCCCTCTCAATGAGATTGAAATCAACGAGAATCTCAACTTTGTGGAAGAACCAATCGAAATCATGGATCGAGAGGTCAAAAAAACAAAGCAAAGTCGCATCCCGATAGTGAAGGTTTGCTGGAATGCCAATCGAGGATCTGAATTCACTTGGGAGCGCAAGGATTCAATGAAACAGAAGTATCCCCATCTTTTCTAAATCCATGATTATAGCTTTATTCTTGAATTTCGGGATGAAATTCCCTCTAACGGGTGGATGATGTGACAACCCGAAACTTCTATCTTCTACAATTGGTCCATTATATCAATATTGAACTCCATTATATCACCGTTTAACACTATTTAAGGGTTTGATAAAGCATTTTAAGCCTCGTACAGTCAAAGTTTGGGTTCTAGGTTGAGTAATACCAAGTCATAGTACAACATTCGGTCTATACACTCTCTCCGGAGGAGTGTACGACCGTACACATGGGTGTGCGGCCGCATACCCACCCCCGGACGTTTCTGCCGTCCGTTCTGATGGTTCGGGGGTGTGACAAATTTACTGTGCTTAATATATGTTAGTAGTAGTAGGGGTGATATAGTCCTCGGTTACCGGTTGAAAGATACCGAAGGGGAGGGTAGCTTCCAGTTACCGGTTGAGAGATACCGAAGGGGAGGTTAGTTCTCGGTTACCGGTTTCAAGATACCGAGGAGGAGCCCAGCTCCTGGCTATGCTTGACAGTTACCGGTTGAAAGATAGCGAAAATTATGCATTATTTGGTGTGGGTATGATGGGGGAACTCACTAAGCATTGTGTTTATGGTTTTTAGTTTTGGTTTCAGGTACCTCTTCATCTAAGGGGAAGGAGCCGGCGGAGTAGCAGCGCATCACACATCCACACATGATATTCCGCATTTAAGAAACCTGAGATTATACTCTGATATTACACTATTTGATCATGTGGTTTTGAGACCGGTTTTTTGTGACTTTATGTTGAAATGATATCAATTTTGTTTTCTGTTAACTGTTTTTACAAGTAGTATACTCTAAAAATGAAAAAATTTGGGTCTCAATTTTGGGATGTTACACTATACTTTTTAAACTTTAGTTTTTACTCCTGCAATATACATAATCTGATATTTCTATATTTACCACCCCTCAAATTTATAATGTCAATTTCACCCCTTTAGATTTGGACTTTATCAAATTCGTTAACTAAAAAAAACTAATTTGTTACATTTTTATGTATGTGCGGCTATAAATTTGAGGTTGTCAACATTTCAACGTAAATTTAAAAGTTTCCTTCATTAATTAAACAAATTACTTTGTTTTTTATGTACGTGTCGATATAAATTAGATTTTGTCTACGTTTTCGACGTAATTTTTTTTTATGGTTTTGCGCTTAATTTCATGTATTCTAAATAGAAAAGTCAGTGGCCCATATTTTTGCTTTTCCACCCTTCCATTTTATTATTTTCCATTTGATTCACCCCTATTTTACCCTTATTTTCACCCTTATTTTTAAAAATTATGTTTTCTCATTCTTTACTTTTTAAACCCTACAAATAAAATGACGTATAGTGGCACATATTTTTAGTGGCATATGGTTAATGTGCCACTATATTATGGTTTTTAGTGGCACTTATTATATGCCACTAAAAATTTAATATATTTAATGACACTTAATTTTTTGTGTCACTAAATTTCATAGTTATTAATGGCATAATGACTTGATATGCCCTTAAAACTTATTTTTTTATAGAACGTGTCCTGCTTCATCTCCTGATGGGTGTCCACCTACCGACATCGCATTCAAAGAGCACCATTCCTCATTCCCCTTCATGCCTTTTCTCCTTTGCTTCCTAAATTGATTTCCATCATCTGCTTGTCCATCTTCATCCCTATTACGCTTATCGTTTCCTTCTCAATTCATCTGGGTTCTCTTTCATGTGGATGGCTACCCCCATTTGATGTTATTCCATTGCTTTGCTTCTCCTCTCATCTCGATCATTCCTCAGTACCATTGTTTCCCTCTCCTTTTGCCACATCTCTCTTTTTATCTACTCCGATTTGTGAAACATCGAATACCTCTAGATTTGGAGAGAACATCAACCTAAATTCAAGTTGGTGCTTCGCTTCTTCAAATTCACGTGTTCTATATTTTTTTCATTGATAATCCATATCGATATTGCTATTCCAACCTTCACATTGTAGCCTTCTCTGTTATCTTTGTTCGATGAGTTTTCGGTTTCTCCAGGTTCTCGAATTCCAGTCGTCGGATCCAGCTTTTCTCCACCGGCGACGCCTTAGATGAAAGACTTCAGGTATGTTGATTTATGCTATTTCTTATGCCTATTTGTTTACGAGATTCTTTTTTTCCCTATTTTATTTCTTCTACGTTAATGATGATGTTTCATTTGGGCCTCTATGTGTTGAAGGAAGAGACAATGTTAGGGAATTTTGCTACCCTAATTTTACAAAATGTTTTTATTAATTACGTTTTTGCCATCACAATGTCCATGTCCCGATAGTAATTCCATCAACTAATTTTGGTAGAAGACATGTTCTATAACGAATTCTAGGTTGGTGATTATAAGGTATGTTATTCCCCAAAATCTATTTCTATTTTTTTATCATTTAGAGAATGAAGACGATGATGTAAGTGAAGATGAAAAAAAGTGATAGGGTTTTGAGTGGGATGATTTGGTTGATATAGTAACATAAGTCATAGGCATGAGGCAAGGGACGCATACCATGTGTTTGATAAGAATACCCAACCAAAGTCCATTTCAAATGGACAAGTGCAGTTGATCGATGATTTGAAAATCTTTTATGTATCTGTTAAAATTGTTATGCTTTTCCCCACTATGCCCTTCAAGTATATTATATTACTATTTTTCCTAACTATTTTAGTTACATTTTACTCTAACTGTTTGACAAGAGTTTAATTATTTTCATTTTTTCATTATATGATTACAAAAGAGGAATAGTGTGAAGGGTATGACATCTGGAGGATTATAGCATGAAACTACTATGTTCAGTGGTGGAGCTGAAATTCTGCCCACCAGGTATTTGATGAAATGATTATGTCAGTTTTCTCATTTCCTTTTATCATTGTTACATCTGTCATTTATGATTTTATCTAAAAGAGTTATTTGGATCCATAGTATAAAAAATATTCTTCTTATCTTTATATATTTTCATGTGCATAGAACTCATCCATGTTGTTGTTAGTGTAGTGCAATCTATTAGATAATATACAGTTCCACAACTTTCTACTCTTTGATTAGGTAAACTAAAAATAGTTTAGAATTTTATTAAATTTACCCTTTTAGCCTTGATGTTCCAGCTAGAAGGTAAAAAGTTTGATGTCATGTGGCCTACCCCAAGTGAGCATTCCATGTGTCTTGTATTTTTTGTTTCTCATTAGTTCCAAGTTTTATGAATTTGTAACTTGCAAATCATTTTACTAATCATTGAATGTTGAATGAAAACACACCCAGCCATGAAATTTTAGAGCCAATGTTTCAATAATGTAATACCGAATTCATTTAATGAATTAAAAAACCAATCTTTTCTTTTTATATTTTATGTCATTGTTTCAGGAAGAAATGTTGATGGTAAAGATTTTGTTTTTCATTTTGGCAGGTATGGGCTTACTGAATGAACGTTACTCACTTTTGCTATTATTTATTTATTTTTATCAGATTATAAATTAAGAAAGTTGCTTAGTTTCTTTTATTTGTAAATCTGTCATCACATAGTCGATTTTTTAAAGAACATTCCTTTTCGTTTCTGGTATTGTTCATGTAGAGTAGTTACTGATATTTACTTTTCTATGGCTAATCTGTTCAAAAAGTTGGGATTTGCTAATAATATTTGTTTGAAATTTTCGGTCAAATCAATAATGTTTTATCAAATTGGTCTAATCTCTTTTCCATTTTGAGAGAACAAAATAGATCTGATGCGTAGGGACAAGGTTTGAAAACTCAAACCTTGAGTGAATGCTTAAGATCAATGTCTGCTTACTAATAAATGTTCTAGTCAAGGCTAGATAGGCCAGTTAAGTCTAAGTTAATATATATTCATTAAATGATCAAGTAATCAATGAGGAATGAGAATAAATGATCAAGGTAAAGCTCATAAATGAAGAACAAGAAGAATGTTTAAAAGAGAGTTGAAATATATTAGTAAAATACCAAAATTGAGTGAATGATCTATCATATAATATTGCATTGAAAGCTCCTTTAAATAGGAGTAAGTGAGACATGGTACAAACCAACAAACATACATAGGACTGGATAAAAGGCACAATTCTTACATTCTGATTGTCCAAGTTGACCAAAATACTAAGTCTTATGAAATGTCTAATCATGCAAAGAGACAAAAGTCATTAATATAGAAAGAGAAAAAATAGCTTCTCCAGATTACCATACATTCCAAACATGAAGTCCATTCAGAAATTTCTTCACTCCTGAACTTGTAATCAACTTCTCTCCAATTCCAGACAACTTCCGGACTACTCTTCACTTTCGAACCTGATGCTGACTCCGGAATAATCACTTGGACTTAGGATTTCTAGAGGTTTACTTTCATGTTCCAACAATCTCCCCTTAAGTGAACTTAGCAATCCATTCAATTAAACAACTTCTTTTTTTATGAAGGCATAGTCTCAAAACAACCTAATTCTGACTTCAATGTACCATGTCAATTAACTTACAAACTTTGCTTTGACCTGTTCCGGAGCTTTAGACTTGGATGCACGAGATATGAACTTCCGAAGGGCTTTGGTCGGAACTAATTGTTTGTCAAGGAAACGGAAAAAGTCCTTGTTTGTCTTCCTAGTTATGTAGACAAACCCTAGAACTGTGTCATCAATTGGACCATCTTCAAGCAGTTCAGCTCTCGGAAGAACAAAGGTGATCTTCGCAATGAAGTCTTCAGTTCCGTATATATGGGTTAGCTCATAGTCGCATATGCAAAACTTCGCGACGTAGTACTTAAGGAATCTTAGAGTAGCATGGAAAGCACCCATGCCGATATCATTGTCTTGCTTTCCTAGGAATTGAGTAGCCAATGTAAGAATGTTGTCCGGATTCATCGAAGGGAAATCCACATCAGTGATGGTCTGGTAAGTTCGCTTGTTCCGGAAGACGTGAAATCAAAATAGTGGGTAGTTGAGTTCGAACTTCACTAGGATTTTCTTTGCAAATCCATGGAATATTGTAATTATTTTTCTTGTCCATAATTCCTTCATAGGTTGTGCATTCTTGGAGTAGAATGTTTCAAGCCTTTCTCGTTTCGTCCAGAGGATCACTTCCGGATCATCATTGGGGTGAAGAGGAGTAAACTTGTTGTAGTATTTGCTTTATGGAGAGTGAGTATGATCAAGTTGTTCCGAGTCATTGGTGGGAACATCGTAATACATGAAAGGAACAATTTCATGATCATGGAGAATGCCTTCACGACATAGAGCAGATATCCCATGCATCGGATCAGGATTATCCTTGAGAGCTTGCATCTGGATGCTATCCTCTAGTGCTTGATTAATTTCCTCCTGAGACCATCCTTGTTTTTGCATGAGAGGATGTCCGGAGTGGAAGGCTTGTTGTTCGGCAGTCATTGGCGTTTTGCCTTTGTCTCTTTTGAATGCAGCCATGATGAACTGCATATTCTCATCCACAACATATTTTGGAGTGGGGTTCGGAAGAGGATCTTCCGGAAAGTCATTAGGGATCCAAGGCAGAGAACCCTGATCTATGGCAACAATTTTTGGAGCTGGAATCGGTGGGAGCATTGAAGGAGTGGCTCGGAAGGCTTAAGCTGTGAGGAGTGATTTTGCTTTGTCCATTTGAATGGCTCTTTGAAGACCGTCAGGTAAAGAGGATGGCCAAGAGACTGCGGACCATATCCGCTTTTCTTCCTCTATCATCACCTTTGGAAATAGCTTCTTTGGAGCCTCGAGACCAAGAACTCCCTTTGTAACAAACACATCTTCATCACTGTCTTCATCATTGCTTTTAGAAGGGGAGATGGAAAGGATCTTTAGTTCATCTTCATCAGAATTATTTTCATCCCGGTGTGTGAACTCTGAGGCGGGCTTCTATATTTGGCTAGGACCTTCTCCCCCTCTTGCATCGGTGAATCGTCTAACCGGTGCAAGCATTAGTGACTCCTTGAATCCATCGAATTTTTCAAACACTTTTTGAAGAATAGTGTTGAGTTGTTTGGTGAGGGCATCATATGCTTCGGAAGTGGGAGCCTGAGCAGCGAGATGATCGAATAGATGGCCAAGAACAGCTAACATCTCATCAAAATTTCGATTTGGAACATACACAATGTTCCAAGTGGATCGAAGTAGCTTGATGAGGACTTGTTGAATTATGAGGTTCATCTCATCCTTCTTCTTGATTTCCTTCTCTACCCTTTTAATTTGCTTCTCATGACGAACATGGGTCTGCTTAATAAGATCGTTGGTAGCAGACACCCAGTCATCATGGACCTTCAGCATGGAGGTAATTGTGTCCGTGTAGTGCTCAACGGAGGCATCATACTTGGCCTCAACTTCTTCGATGGAGTGCTTGTGTCGTAGAGAAATGAGCTGATCCAACTGAGCTTCTCTTTCTGAACCCGAAGGTTCGGACTGATTTGAGAGAGACTGAATGATGGCATCAAGTTTGGAATCAAGCCTGGAAACCTTTTGATCTATTTTTGTGTTGAGCTCTTTTATGGATGTTTCGATTGTGGAGACCTTATTCATGGTGTCCGACACATTGGTTTGAATTTCGAGAAGAAAAAAACGATCAATATAATCACCAGATGAGGATCCGGTGTCAGGATCGGAGTGTTGCGGCTTTTCCTTGTGAGGCTTGGGATTTGTAGAAGTCTTGGGATGAGTTGTAGAATCATCATGAAGCTTGTGAGTTGATTCGGATTCATGCTGAGTGGAAGAGGAGGATGCGAAATTAAACGCTGACTTTGAAGAGGAAGGCTTCAAGTGGAGTTGAAATGAAGAAACCATAGGGGCATCAGTAACTTTAGCAGCATCGGTAGTTAGCAACACTTCTTTTGAAATTTCATCTTCTGAAGCAGAAGGATTGGAAGCTTGAGGAGGAGGATTTGGAGTTTCGCCGGATGTGAATTCCAGATCAACCAGCTCATAAGTAGGAGAGACGTAGGGCAGGTTGCTTTGTATGGCTCTCTTCTTCATGGCAATGAGAGTTGATTCCAATTGAGATCTGGTGAGCTCTGGATGCCTAGAGTGAGCCCTGTTCACATAGTCTTCCCATAAAGGACCGTTAATACCTAGTCGTCATGTACCCTTTCTGGGTATCAGACCAGTTGGGGCATCCGAAGTCGGAGGGACAACTCCAACTTCAGAATGCTTAGGATCCGGAACATGGGTTCCGGAGTGTGTGCATGTAGAAATGAGTGGGATATTAAAAGTGACTTGTGGGTGTGTTCCACGGGGGTGCAATAAACTATGGTCAACACCGACATCACCTTTTTGGGAAGGTGAGGGTGGATTATATAGAGACTCCCTGTGTGTGTGTGTGTGTGTGCTTGTGATGTTGAAACATTGAGGGGTACCTATGATGAGTGGGTAGGAGGGGTGTTCGGACAGACAAAGTTAGCCTGAATGTCATGAGCATCTTCCTTTGGAGAGGAAGAGCCAACTTTGGTTCTCTTTTGAGGCTTTAACTTGGTAGGGGTAGTTTTCTGTTTGGCAGAGTTCTTTGTTTTCCTTGGTCCGGAAGATGTTGGCTTGGCCACTTCCGAAATGGGATCAATGGGGACTTGGGCAAACTGTGTTGGGTCGACCACAGTAGAAATCTCCAAATGTTTTTCAAATTAAGAGGATCAAAAGGAATAATGTCCAACATATGTTTGGGTAACCTCCATACAAGACCAAAAGAAGATTGGTCCAGAATTCTATAGAACTTAACAGCTTTGAAGGATATGCATACCTCCGGAGGAATCGCAACACAAGGAAGTGGTTCGGAAAGCTCTTTGAAGAGTTGTTGTAGATTCAGAACCCAGAACCTAGGACTTGAGATTTCATTTTCCTTTCTTTTGATGAAAAACTTGCAGAAGTCTTGCCATAGTACTTCCGGAATATCAACCACATTATCACGCCCAGAGTAAATATTGTAAACCACATACAGCCAGTCCTTGCTAAGTGTATCTGTACCTCCATGGTTTCCGGATAGCCCTCTAATGATTAGATGCATCAGCACGATCCAGAGTCCGGAAACGACTGATTTCTTGAAGTCTTTCTCTTTGTAGTCCTGATTGTACCCAATGTGATTCAAGAACAGTTGGAATTCCTCAGCAATTGGTTCTTTAATAGTGAAGCCCTTGGGGTTTGCTTTGACACCTATCACCTTTAAGAAGGTGGATTTGTAGATTGGAGTTATTCGATCACCAATGATTTTGGTTTCTAGTACACCGTCCTCTTCCTTGATTCTGGTGAAAGCCATGTGGAGATGATGAAGTGGAAGAGGTGGTTCAGCGACTTTAGTGAGAGGAATGGAGATGGGATGGTTGGCGATGAACTCGATCATAACTCTAATGGAGTCATCATAATCCATAGGGTTCAGTGAGAATAACTATGTTGTATCCTTGAGAAAGGGTTCAGGTGATGTTGAATAGGATGATCCCTTTGAAGGTTTCTTCTTTGCAATTGACTTCTTGGGTCTAGAGGTAGTTGGTGCATTTTTATGTGGAGAAGATTGGGAAGCCATTGTTGCAGAAAGATGAGTGCTTGAAGAACACAATGAACACAGAGAGAATTCGAGGGTTTTGGAAGGTTTGGGCACGTAAAGAGGTAAAAGGGGTTTTTGATGGGTATTTATAGGTAAGGAAAATGGGTCGGGTTAAGAATGGTAATGATGAGGATCCGAATTCGAATCAGGTGCATTAATTGAAAAACGGATTTTTGGGGGTTGATTTGACTTGGGAAGGGAAGGTTAGGGTTGTTTTAAGCTAGAAATGGAAAACCCAATTTGCGATGGGATGGTTACTTTTGAATATGTACAGTCATGAAGATTAAGGAAGATTGGATAAGGATCCTTACAAAGTAACCGTTGCAACAGAAAAAAAAACATTTCGCCTTATAAACCTTTAGAATTTCGGATGAGTGGTTCTTGACAGTGTAAAATCCGAAGGATAAAGAGTTATGTTCCAGTACATGTTTGTTTTGAAAAATGGTCCGGAATGGGAAATAATCCGAAGAGAGTTACAGTTAAGGAAAATTCGATTCCCGAGTCGAAAATTTAGTGCGATTCCGGAAAAGGTTTGTGATTCCAAAGCAAAAATTCCGAAATAATGATTTTCAAGAATTTCCGGAATGAATTTGAAAAAAAATTTCTGGGACATGATTTGGAAAGCATTCTGGAGTGAGATTTGAGAAAACTTTTCGGAGTAAATTTTGAAATTCGAAAGTGCAGAGTGCAATGCCTTTCCAGAGTGGAATTCCGAGATGCCATTATGAAGTATAGTCAGAGATCAAAAATTTGAGCACTATGACTATGTGGACTTAGAACAACAAATAATCAGGATGAACTATACAACTTAAACTCAAATGATGGTCAGAAATAAAAAAAAACAAGTAAAATGATCCTATGTATTTCGAGAGAAAGTAGTTCCGAGATAAAAAAAAGGTTTTGAAGATCGGAACTAATTTCTTTTGAAAATTCCTATTAAAGAGAACAAGTCTCTTGAAAAACTAAGGATTTGGCACCATCATACCCATCTTGTTCAGAAAACCATTGAATTTGGCAGCAGCAATGTATTCGGCTTCGGCTATAGTGAGTGCAATGCAGTTCTGTTTCTTGGATGACCAACTGACCTAACGAACTCCAAAGAACTGACAACCACCTGAAGTGGTTTTTCTATCAAGTTGAAGACCACCATAGTTTGAATATGAATATGTTTGAAGTAGGAAGCTCTCATTCGCTGGGTACCAGATTCCGAGACTCTTTGTACCTTTGAGGTATCAGAAATTTTGTTTCATAGCCAAGAGATGAGACATCATTGGGTTGAATTGAAATCTGGCACGCAAATATGTTGAAAACATAATATCCAGATGACTTGCTGTGAGATAGAGTAAGGATCCAATCATTCCTCGATACTTCTTTTCATCAACTGAAACACCTGAAGGGTCGGCAAAGATCTTGTGTCTGAAGCCCATTGGTACCTTGGTTGAGGCACAAGTGTCCATTGAGTATTTGTTGAATAGATCTGAAATGTACTTCTCTTTGTGAATGAAGATTCCTCTGTTAGTCTGTTTGACTTGAAGGCCAAGAAAGAAGCTTAACTCCCTATTCACGCTCATTTAGAATCGATTGATCATTAATTTATCAAAGACAACAACCATAAATGCATCCGTAGATCCAAAAATGATGTCATCTACATAAATTTGAACCGGCATGAGATGCTTTCCATTTGATCTTCAGAACAGGTTAGGATCTAGAATTCCTCTTTGGAAACTGTAGCGCCTGAGAAAATCAGTAAGAGTCTCATACCATGCCCGAGGAGCCTGCTTGAGTCCGTAGACTGCCTTCCGGAGTTTGTAACAGTAGTTTGGAAAGGAGACATTAACAAAATCGGGGGGCTTTTGAAGGTATACTTCAATGTCAAGTTCACCATTAAGAAAAACACTCTTAACATCCATTTGGTAAACTTTGAAGCCTTTGTGAGTAGCATAATCAAGAAAGATTTTGATGGCTTCAAGAAGTGCAACAGGAGCAAATGTCTCATCATAGTTGAGCCCTTCAAGCTGTGTAAATCTTTTTGCCACCCATCTTCCTTTATTTCAAATAATAACACCTGCATCATCTAGCTTGTTGCGAAATACCCATCTTATACCGACAATGGGATGATTCTGAGGAGGACGCACGAGAGTCTATACTTCATTTCGGTCAAATTCTGCCAATTCTTCTTGCATGGCTATAATCCAGTCAGCATGCTCTAATGCTTCCTTGATGGATTTGGGTTCAAACATGGATATAAATGCTGAGAAATGACATTCATTTTAGATACTTGTAGCAGAACGAGTCTGTACACCAATATTAGGGTTTTTGATTACTTGGTTCGGAGGATGATCCTATGTCCAGACGTGTAACCTTGGGTGTTCTTGTGCAACATTTATTCTGATGGGTTTTAGCCATAAGAACTTTCCTATGTGCGCATGCAAAACCCTAATGCTTGGATCTAGGCTTTCTAATAAACATGCATTGAATCCAAGACTTCTAATGACTAATTAGGTTAAATAACAACATTGAAACAGATCTAGAATCATACCTTTGAGTTCCTTGTTGATCTTGAGATCTTAGAGCTTCTAGAGTCACAAATGTCACTCCTCTAATGGCTTACAAACACCAATAGCAAGGAAGATGATTTAGGAGAGAGGAGAGGGGAGGAAATCAGCCAGAGTTCTGTTACTTTAGCAGAGGTATCGAATTCCATCAGCCATGGGGTCTATTTATACTTGTAGACTCCTTAAGGGTTACAACTTAAACCCTAATTGGATAATCTTCTCTTAAGGCTATCCAAATCCATTCCATAGATAAGCCTTGAACAAATTAAGCTATCCTTTAGCTTCTAGAATTCGTCCCTATCATATCCATAAAGATTTACAGTCTAAAGCTTAACTATCAAACAATTGACAGTTTATACCCCTTTATTTAATTAATCTCTTTAAGTCACCAAATTAATTCTAATTAATTCTATGACTTATATTAATCAAATAACAAATATATTATTCATTATATTATTCTTATAATATATTAATAATATTTACTCTCTCGTAATAAATCATCCTATCAAGTTGCTATGGTGAAGGCAACCCAAAAGGACTATGCACAACCGGGTCAAATACTTGCCTAATATAGTTTCAGCCTCAGACACTATTCCAATAGTCTCCCACTTGGATAAGTCTAGTAACTATATGCACAAGTACAATTCGGTTTGCAATCGTAGCTCTCAAAGACGCTGTCAAACTCTGATCTAATCAATCTTGTCCTTTAGATAAGGGAACGTACAGTCCTCTGTTAGATACCATGCTGACAATCCTATGGAATGGTTAGTCAAGCATTTAGGTTTCTCGATCTCTGATTTATTTGACATAGAACTTAATCGAACACATCAATTTAGTTCTGACCGGGCCCGGCACATAAGTCAAATCAAATCATCGAGCGGCCGAAATATCACTTTTACCTTCTTAGAGAAAAGTTACAGATAAACTTCGACTTATATGCATTTACTTATTCATTAACCAACTATACACAACAATACGTTTTATAACACCGAGTTACTGATGCGTTTTCATATTATCAATGTACAATCAATTAACAAATAACAAATCATATATCTAGGTTTTAAGACCATATGATATTATCGTCTTGCGATCACCTTTTATATCGTATTCCATAAGGTGATTCCAGCAAGCGCGGGTTTATTCCAATGCTCAAAACTAGTTCATAAGCACTCATGAACGTTGCAACAATCCTTTGCTATGTCTAACACCATTTAGACATTCTACACACCAATTCATGACAATCTTCATTCATATCTACTCCCAACATATGAACGATTGTGGACCATTTGAACAATTCGATTATTCCTAATAAACTCAATTATTCTGGAAGTCAAAACATGCAAAGTGAAACAATAGTTTAACAATTAACATAAGATAGTAACATTACTTATAAATAAAACTCCTTTATTTAATCATCAAATGTCAATTACATTTATCTATTACATGTTTCTAATACTATCTAATCTATGCTAATATCATCCTTCATCCCAATACTCCTAACATGCTGCAAGTGCTTAACCCTACTCAGTCCCTTCGTAAGCGGATCTACTGGGTTATCTTCTGATGATATCCTCTTTACTACGAGTTGTCCTTCTTCTACACGATGTCTAATGAAGTGATACTTTCTGTCGATATGTCTTGATCTACCATGATCCCTCGGTTCCTTGGTCAAGGCAACCGTGCCTTTGTTATCACAGAAAATCTCCATTGGCTCCTTTATGGCAGGTACAACTCCAACATCACCGATGAAGTTCTTTAGCCATATCGCCTCCTTCGACGCTTCGCTCGCTGCAATGTACTCTGATTCGCACGTTGAATCAGCTACGGTTTCCTGCTTGGAACTCTTCCATGTCACTGCTCCTCCATTTAGGGTAAAGACCCAGCCCGACTGCGAACAGTAGTTGTCCCTGTTGGTCTGAAAACCGGCGTCACTATACCCTCGCACCTTCAAGTCATCACTTCCTCCGAGGAGTAAGAACCATTCATTCGTCCTCCGAAGGTACTTAAGGATGTTCTTCACCGCAATCCAATGTGCTCTGCCAGGATTCCCTTGATATCTGCTAACCATGCTCAAAGCGAAGGCTACATCAGGGCGAGTACAAGTCATAGCGTACATGATTGAGCCAACTGTGGAAGCGTATGGTACTCGGCTCATTTCTGCTATCTCAGCTTCGGTACTCGGACTTTGAGTCTTACTCAATTTGGCATTGCTTTGTATCGGTAGTTCTCCCTTCTTTGAGTTTTCCATACTAAAACGTTTTAGTACCTTCTCTAAGTAAGTATTCTGACTAAGTCCAATTAGTCTCTTACTTCTTTCTCTTACTATCCTTATTCCCAAAATGTAAGAAGCCTCTCCGAGGTCCTTCATAGCGAAGCACTTCCCGAGCCAGGACTTAACCTCCTGCAGAGTCGGGATGTCGTTTCCTATGAGTAATATGTCATCGACATATAGAACGAGGAAGCTTACTATACTCCCACTGGCTTTGACATATACACAAGATTCGTCTTCGCTTCGTACAAAACCAAACTCTTTGACTTTCTCATCAAAGCAAAGATTCCTTCTGCGAGACGCTTGCTTAAGTCCATAAATGGACTTCTCAAGCTTACACACTCTATTCGGATGCTTCGGATCCACAAACCCCTCTGGCTGAGCCATGTAAAATCCTCAGCCAACTTTCCGTTAAGGAAAGCAGTCTTGACATCCATTTGCCAAATTTCATAATCATGAAATGCGGCAATTGCTAGCATCACTCTAATAGATTTAATCTTCGCAACTGGTGAGAAGGTCTCATCATAGTCAACTCCGGGAGTTTGAGTAAAGCCCTTCGCGACCGATCGCGCTTTATATGTGTGTACGTTTCCATCCACGTCGGTCTTCTTCTGGAAGATCCATTTGCACCCAACGGTCTTACGTCCGGGTACATGATCAAACAAATTCCAAACTTGGTTATCATACATGGATTCGATCTCGCTATCCATTGCCTCTTTCCACTTTGTAGACTCCGGGCCTGCCATGGCTTCCTTATATCTATTAGGTTCATCAAGGTTTACTAGTGTACCATCACTAATATACGTGTCCCCTTTGGTAGTAATATGAAAGCCATAAAACTGGGGATGAACTCTAACTCTATCGGAACGTCTAAGAGGTAAGGATTCGTCAATCGGTTCAACCGGAGTTTCCTCCTCGGGTTGAATGCCAGCGGTAGAGGCTCCTTCATCTATCGACTCTTGAATCTCTTCAAGTTCGATTTGCCTCCCACTGTCTCCTTGGCTCATGAGTTCTCGCTCTCGGAAAACTCCTTTCCTCGCAACGAAGACAACATTGTCCTTCAGTCTATAGAAGAGATATCCAAAGGATGTCTGCGGGTAGCCGATGAAAATACATCGCTCACTTCGAGGTTCAAGCTTGTCGTGAGTATCTCGTCTTACGAAAGCCTCGCAACCCCAAACCTTGATATGTGCCAATGAGGGAGCTTTCCCTGTCCACATCTCGTGAGGTGTTTTGGCAACCTTCTTAGTAGGGACTCGGTTAAGGATATGGGCGGCAGTCTCTAAGGCATACCCCCAAAAAGAGATAGGTAGTGAAGCACGACTCATCATAGAGTGAACCATATCCAATAAGGTTCGATTACGCCTTTCTGCCACACCATTCAACTGCGGTGTCCTAGGAGGCGTCAATTGTGAAACTATTCCACACTCCTTGAGATAATCGTGGAATTCAAGACTTAGGTACTCTCCTCCTCGATCGGATCGAAGCATCTTGATTTTCCTGCCCAATTGATTCTCCACTTCATTCTTGAACTCTTTGAACTTTTCAAAGGTGTCTGACTTTTGCTTGATTAAGTAGATATACCCATATCTACTATAGTCATCGGTAAAAGTCACATAGAAGCGGTTCCCATCCTTCGTGGTTGATCTAAACGGTCCACATACATCGGTATGTATTAGGTCCAATAGACCCTCGCCCCTTTCACATGTACTCGTGAAGGGTGACTTAGTCATCTTTCCGAGCAAACAAGATTCGCATGTGTCATCTTCCCTAAGGTCGAATGACTCCAACACTCCATCCTTTTGGAGTTGGGCTATGCGTTTCTTGTTGACATGTCCAAGACGACAATGCCACAAGGATGCTTTATCCATACTAGTGGAAGAATCAATATTCAAAACATCATTTCCTAAGTTATCAACAATCATAACGGTTTCATATATTCCATTACATGGTATAGCTTCAAAGTAAAAGACACCATTTAGATAAGCCAAAATAGAACCATTCTCATTATTAAAAGAAAATCTAAATCCTTGTCTATATAAACCATGAAATGAAATGATGTTTCTAGCCATTTCTGGCGAATAGCAACAATTGTTCAAATCTAAAACCAAACTATTCCTAAGCACTAAAGAATACACTCCAATCTTGGTCACAGGCGACGATCTTCTGTTCCCCTTGATTAGATTTATCCTTCCTGGCTCCACATCCCTACTTCTTCTTAGTCCCTGCACATTAGAACAAATGTGATAACCACAACCGGTATCAAGAACCCAAGAAATAGCATGATTAGAATCGTTAGATTTGATTGTGTATATACCTGCGAAAGATGGCTTGATCTTTCCCTCTTTGATTGCTTGCAGGTAATCTGGGCAGCTTCTCTTCCAATGTCCTATCTTGTGGAAGTGGTGGCACTCTGCCTCCTTTGGGTTAGGGCAGGGCTTAGCGGGATCAACTTTGGTCCCACTAGAAGAGGCACCATCTCGGGCTTTAACCTTGCGATGGTTCTTTGATGAAGCCTTCCTCTTCTTACCCTTTCCTTGACCAATAGCCAAGACAGGAGCAGCGGGCGGATTGGGAGTAGGTGCAACAGACTTGTCCTTGAAGTTGCTCTCAGCGACCCTCAATAGACCTTGGAGTTTGCTTAGGGTGACCTCTTCTTTGTTCATGTGGTAGGTCATCCTAAATTGGTTGTACATCGGAGGCAAAGAGTGAAGCACCATATCGATCGCCAAGTCTTCACCGAAGTCAACATTTAACTTGCGAAGGCGGTCGACATACCTTTGCATCTTTTGCAGGTGCACGGTAAGAGATTCTCCATGACCCATCTTAGTGGAAATCATGTTAGTGAAAATCTCATAATGCTCTTGTCTCGCGTTCTGGTGGTATCTCTCCAATAAGTCTTGGTGCATTTCGTATGGGTACATGTCCTCGTAGGACTTTTGGAATTCGGAGTTCATGGTAGCGATCATGATGCAATGTACCTTCGTTGCATCTTGCTCATGAGTCTCAAAGGCGGTGATTTCGGCGGGAGTAGCAATTTCGGGGTTGATTTTCTCGAGCTTCTCATCGAGGACATACTCCTTATCCTCATAGCGAGCAATGGTGCGAATGTATCTTATCCATTCGCTAAAGTTCGTTCCATCGAAGGTGACCTTTTGGCAAAGGCTCATCAACGTGAAAGAACTAGCAGCAGCGTTGTTTGCGTTCGACATCTAAAATTAGAAAGGACAAAGATAGATTAGAATAAGAATCCCTAATTATCACCCAATAAGAAAAATTAGGGATAGGATCCATCAATAACATTTACATACTAGAAAAGGGATGCCGTAATCTAACATGCAAATAAATTGAAGGTAAGTGAATGACGATTCACTAATTCTCCGTCACAAAGCTTAAACTATTAGTCCTAAGTGTTTTTGAGAATTCCTAGGTTCGGATGAGATTCATTGAAACTATTCAATGGCATGTTTAAATCTCGATATGCCCCTCTTGTTTGTGACTGGGATACCGAGGATCACAAAGCGGGTGTGAATTACCATGCAAATTCACATGGTGCCTTCATTGTAACGATCACCTATTCGATGTGCCGGTAAACCACACACGCTCCATCGAACTATGTTAAACAATGAATCACCCTTTTCCACCTTCGCTTAGAACCAATTAGTGTGCCGGTAAACCACACACGCTCCACTAACTTCTTAGCAAGGTGCAAAGTGTAATTTCATGGGATTGCATCAATTCACTTTTCCTAAAGTAACTAGGATTGGGAAATTCTAAAATATGTGTAGTTACTTTATATTTCTTATTATACTTTTAATGAGAGGATGAGGTTGCCTTATCCTACCCGTTCGGCTAACGACCCTCCACCAATCAAGCAAGCGGTGGGTGTGAGTTTACACCCATTAAGCGCCATTTTATAGGCCGCAACCTTATACCCACCTTATAGATCGGCTTCGTGAATGACGCCTACTAACGGTAAGACTAGCATTTAGTTATACATATATATATTATTCTAGTAATATCATATTAGTATAGGGTTGTATTTTAAAACTTTTAAAATCTAGGGTTTGAAATTTAAGTTGTCTAAATTAAAAAAACTTTTAATCACAAATATAAATTTCAAAACTTGAGGGCAAGTTTTAAACATTTAAAACATGGAGGATCAAATAACAAATAATTCCAATTAACAATTAATATCCTAATTATCTATATTTGATTTTATTCAAGATTTCTTTGAAAGATAATTACCAAAATAATTAAAATAATTAATTAATTATCACATAAGGAAATTAAATATTTTATTAGTTGATAAATACCTTTAACTAGATCAAGATAATAGTCATATATATCAAAAAATCGGATTTAGATTGATCTATTATGATTAAGGTAAGTTTCCATAAGATAATTATGAAAAAATCCCGAATCTGGCCATTCCTGACGCCTTGACTCGCCGAGTGCACAAGGGGACTCGCCGAGTCAGGCCTACTCGCTGAGTCCACCTTGGAACTCGCCGAGTCCATGACTCAGAAACCTAGAAATTGAATTTTGCAGCTTTGTTTCAGTTAATCAAGCAACAATTTAAAGAAAACCAAGCTAGGCTCTAATACCACTGATGGGTTTTAGCCATAAGAACTTTCCTATGTGCGCATGCAAAACCCTAATGCTTGGATCTAGGCTTTCTAATAAACATGCATTGAATCCAAGACTTCTAATGACTAATTAGGTTAAATAACAACATTGAAACAGATCTAGAATCATACCTTTGAGTTCCTTGTTGATCTTGAGATCTTGGAGCTTCTAGAGTCACAAGTGTCACTCCTCTAATGGCTTACAAACACCAATAGCAAGGAAGACGATTTAGGAGAGAGGAGAGGGAAGGAAATCGGCCAGGGTTCTCTTACTTTAGGAGAGGTATCGAATTCTATCAGCCATGGGGTCTATTTATACTTGTAGACTCCTTAAGGGTTACAACCTAAACCCTAATTGGATAATCTTCTCTTAAGGCTATCCAAATCCATTCCATAAATAAGCCTTGAATGAATTAAGCTATCCTTTAGCTTCTAGAATTCGTCCCTAGCATATCCATAAGGATTTACAGTCTAAAGCTTAACTATCAAACAATTGACAGTTTATACCCCTTTATTTAATTAATCTCTTTAAGTCACCAAATTAATTCTAATTAATTCTATGACTTATATTAATCAAATAACAAATATATTATTCATTATATTATTCTTATAATATATTAATAATATTTACTCTCTCGTAATAAATCATCCTATCAAGTTGCTATGGTGAAGGCAACCCAAAAGGACCATGCACAACCGGGTAAAATACTTGCCTAATATAGTTTCAGCCTTAGACACTATTCCAAGATATTCCGATATCAACAGTGGGATTGATTTGCTCCCCTTGAATAGTTTGAATATAAGGATGGTGCTTCCCCTGAACCAGAGAGGTTGACAACATCATTAGAAGGGAACTCAAAGAAATGTTCATTTTCATCAATTTTGATAGGATTGGATTTGTCGAAATCAGCAGCTGCATCTTGGAAGCCATCCACATTTGAATCAAGAGAGGGATGAGCATTCTCCCCTCAACCAAAGAAGTTTGAAACGGTTCAGAATCAAATGGAGGGCGGCTTGGGATTGGACCGAAGACATTTTGCAAGACAGGGGCTTCCAAAGGAGAGGTAGGAGATGGAATTGGCCTTACTCAAAATTCCAAATCAAGGGCTGTTTCGGAAGAACCTAAGAGACTTTCAAAGTCAACTTCAAGAATTGTTTGCGAGTTTGGATATCCTGGCGGTAGAGCATCGGATGCCATAATGTGAGTTGTAATATGAGTGGGGCCAGAATTCCGAACGAAGTTGTCATCGAAAGTAACATCAGAGGTTTCTTCCAGAACACGAGTTCTCCAGTTAAGAACTCTGTAAGCTTTTGATTTTGAGGAGTACCCGAGGAAGATGGCTTCATCAGCTTTAGGTTGGAACTTGGTAAGCTGATCACGGTTGTTCTTGATGAAGCATCTGCATCCGAAAACATGCAGAAACGAGATTGTTGGCTTCCGATCATTCATTGCTTCGTACGGTGTCATGTTGAGGCATCGATTGATGATACTCCGATTTTGAGTGAAACAGGCAGTTGATACGGCTTCAGCCCAAAGGTATAGTGGCAAATTTGCGAAGTTCAGCATGGATCGAGCAGCTTCAATGAGAGTTCTATTGCGTCTTTCGACTACACCGTTCTATTGTGGAGTATAAGGAGCGGAGAAGTTGTGGTCAATTCCTTTTTCTATGAAGAATTTCTCAATAGTGGAATTAGTGAATTCCGATCCATTGTCACTTCGGATACTCCTAACTGGGAGTTTGATAAGAACTTCTATTCATTTGATAAAATTGATGAGCTCTAAGGCTGTTTAGGATTTCAACAATCACAAGAATGTATTTCTTATGATGAAGACTTTCTACAGTGGACGGTCCACAAAGATCAATGTGTAGAAGCTCCAATGGTTCTGAAATGGATTTTTAATGATAACAGGATGAACCTTCTTCGATTGCTTACCACACTCACAAGCAACACACAAATGATCATTTTTGAATTTGAGAAGAGGTGAACCTCTCACCATTTCACCAGATACGAGATCATTCATGTACCGAATGTTTAGATGAGCGAACATTCGCTGCCATAACCAACTGACGTCAGGAACAGCTTTGGTGAGAAGGAAAAGTTGCGGTTTGCCAAGAATCATGTTGATGTTGAGCAAAATACATGTTTTTGTTGCGAAGCAACTTGATTAAGCACTCTTTCCAATCTTCAATCATTACATAGTTGTACTTTTTGCAAAATTGCACATGTCGATCTGAATCGGTAAGCTGAGCTACACTTATTAAATTATGTTTCAGATCAGCTACATATGCCACATTTGAGAAGTTTCCATTGGTGAGAATTCTGTAACCACGAACTTGGGAGTTGGAATTCTTGCCATATCATGTAACCAACGTTTGGAGAAAGCTTTAGATCTCGCAGATAGTTTTTCTGCCCCGTCATGTGCATGGAGCAAGCACTATCAATATACCATATTGTTTCTTGCTCCGAAGCACAAAGTGCCTGCAAAGTTAGTGAGTAATGGAGTTTTTAGGCTCCAGATTAGACTTGGGGACATATACACGAGCTTTGAACTTTGATTGTGACTTAGGAACAACTTTGTGTTTCCAAGTGGTATATTTTGAGTTCTTTGGAAACAGACAGAAGGCTAATGTCTTTTCATCTATCCAGTAGTCATATTCAATGACTTAAGGATTGTGAACAGTCTTCTTCGGACCTTTGACTTCCGGAGCGTTGGAAACAGTTGTTACCTCCAAAATTTTTGTCTCATCAAAGAGAGATTTGACTTTCCACACAAGATTTTTCTTTGATGATTTTGAAATTTTAGTTTTCTTTGCATTTGTGGATTTGCTTGATGGCACATTGGTTTTCGAAAGATTGGGTTTAAAGATTGTGTCGTCAGATTTAACAATAAAAACAGATGAAACCGTCCGAGGAGAAGTGTTTTGAACAATCATGGCATTCACATGAAATTTAGGCTGAGTAGAGCTGACTACATTATTGGGTTCTATATGACCGAGAGATTCAAAAGGTCTTATGAGGATCCTAGTGGGAGTAAAGGAGTTTTGACTATGGGTTGATGCATTAGAATTCCTATATACACTCTTGGTGGAATTTTCAAGGAACCTGGAATTTTGTCTAGTCTTAACTTCCTTATTATGTGCATTTCGAGCTTCTACTTTGGGATCTACAATATCCTTCCTATTCAACATTGGTTTTCTCTTAGGGTGAGATGAGGATTTTGAAGTTTGTCCTACAAATGGATTACTAAACTCAATATTAATGGGAACCAATTTTGTTTTTGAGACAACTAAGGAACCCGGTTTGCAAGAATCAGAGGAGACACATCTTGAATTTTCAACTTTACCATCTAATGATACTTATACAAACTCAGAGGTGACAATTTCAATTGTCACCGGAATGATTTCTTCAACTACACATTTGTTCGAATTATTATGCTTAGAAACATAATCTACGCAATTTGAAACACTGTGATGAAATTCCGTGGTCCGATTCAGTTCCAGGTTTATCAGACGCGGAAGAGGCATGGAATCGGGACATTTGACAACAATAGGTTGGAACTCAAGAATTAAGGTCTGAAAATGGTCTGTGATCTCATGAAGTGATGACAAGGAAGAAACATGGGTGTCCGAATGTTTGATGTTCGGAACCTCTCCTATAAATGTCAAATTTTGCAATTCCTTCAAGGGACGAGCAATTGCTTTCGGAAACTCGCTTTCGATACCCGATGCTTTAGACCATGGATGACGAAAATTATAAGTCATTCAATCGTTCGCTTCAAGCATGTCTATAGAATTATGTTAGGCATCTATCTTAGCATTGAGACGTTTGTTATCAGAAATCAAAACATTTCGTTCAGAATAGGTGATTTCACATTTTTCTTTTAAAATGATACATTCATCATTTTACATTACAAGTTCACGCTCTTGAGACTCGATTTTCAATTTTTTATCCTCGACACGTAATCTAAGACAATTTAATTCACACTCCTTCTCACTTGCTTCTATGGCAGACTCATAGGCTTTCTAGATGGTGCTAATATCTGTTTGAATCTGGGTTAGATAAGGTTCACAGAGAGACAAATCAAAAGTATTATCAGAGATCATAAATTTTACCTGCTGAACAATGCTTCGACCAGGTGGATCATTGGTGTCCATGTAGCAATAGTGAGGTTCAGCAACATCATCTTCATTTTTTGACATAGATGACCAATACCCTTCATCACATTCAACAGTTTGTCTTGCCATCAAACACATATTTCTTCCAGTAACCATGTCATCATCATCATCCCTGGATGACCAATATCCTTCAATATCTCTTGAAGCCATTGTTACAAAGGCTTTTTCGCTTTCAACCATCTCTTGAGCTTTTCGGACGTAGTAAGTAGAATCCTTGATTTTTTGTTTTTGCGGAGCATCATCCAGACAATCTTTAGCGAAATGGTTTACATGTCCACACTTATGACATACAATTTTTGGTTTGTCCGATTTCAAACTTTGAGAAGGTTCCAGAGTATATTTTGGCTTAGTGATGTTTGGTTTGTAAGCGGGAGGATTTTCCGAAGTTGGTTTAGGTTCTGGAGCTAAGTATGGTTGAGGATTGTTATGGTGAGGAGCATGGAATCGCTTTTGGTATGGTTTGTAATAGGGATTGAAAGGACATTTGTATTTCATCGAGAGTAGAGCAAACTCCTGTTGGAAACGGAGTTCAGAGTCCATGGCTTCGGAATCATCAACATGATAGTTTTGTGTGGGTACGATGGGTGTGGAGGATTGAACAGATGGCACAATGGGTTTGAAAGGGTCCGAAGTAAACAAGCTCGTAATGGTTGGTTCGAAAGATCTGACAAGGGCAAGAGGGCCTCCAGAGAGTTCCCTTATGGTTTGAGCAACATTAGACTCGTGTCCTTGAAATTCACTAAAAAGTTGATAGAGCTTTAACTTTTTCAAAGAACCATTACTTTGGAGACAAGATTTCACATTTTCCCATCCTTTGCTGAGACTGTTTATGAATTTGAGATTGTACTCCAAGGGCGTTCGGACAATCCCATGAGCAGTAATGTTGTTGACCACGATTCGGTAACGGTTGGAGGCTGAGGCCACTGATTCACTAGGAGTGGTAGTGAAGGTATCGAAGTCGTTGACAAATGAGGTGAGGTGCTTGTTTTTCATATTTTCAGAACATTCAATCAAGTCCTGAAGAGTGTCCCAAATCTCTTTGGCAGATTTGCACAACTTCATGTTCTCGAAGAGTGAAGGAGGAACACAAAACATCATTTCTGAGAAAGCAACTTGATCAACATGCAATTTATCAATATCATCTACAGTTAGAGGAGCTGGACGAGCTTCATCTTGACCCACAAGCTGAGCAACAACATCTCTCACAACTGTTCTCTTAGGAACATGAGGACCTTCTTTGACGGATCTCTAGATTACTTCACCTTTATCTTTGGCCAGTAAAAATCTTTCCATTCTAACTTTCCAGTGATCATATTCTTCCACAACTAGTAATGGGGCACGTGTAGGGTCACCCACAATATTTATGATTTGCATTGAAATCATTTTTTGAGGATTAGAAGCAGCCGTTGAAGTTAAGATATCTTCAAGCTAAAGTGGTATATAGAAGTACTTGTATCCATAACACATAAATGGTTGAAATACCAAGGTAATTTCAAACCAATTATAATCTAATCTTATGGATTCAAAGGACAACCACTCATGCTCTGATACCAATTGAGAGAACAAAATAGATCTGATGCGTAGGGACAAGGTTTGAAAACTCAAACCTTGAGTGAATGCTTAAGATCAATGTCTACTGCTAATAAATGTTCTAGTCAATGCTGGATAGACCAGTCAAGTCTAAGTTAATATATATTCAACAAATGATCAAGTAATAAATGAGGAATGAGAATAAATGATCAAGGTAAAGCTCATAAATGAAGAACAAGAAGAATGTTTGAAAGAGAGTTGAAATATATTAGTAAAATGCCAAAAGTGAGTGAATGATCTATCATATAATATTGCATTGAAAGCTCCTTAAACAGGAGTAAGTGAGACATGGTACAAACCAACAAACATACATAGGACTGGATAAAAGGAGCAATTCTTACATTCTGATTGTCCAAATTGACCAACATACTAAGTCCTATGAAATGTCTAATCATGCAAAGAGAAAAAAGTAATTAATACAGAAATAGACAAAATAGCATCACCTTATCACCATACATTCCAGACAAGAAGTCCATTCCGGAATGTCTTCACTTCTGAACTTCCAATCAACTTCTCTCCAGGTCCGGACAACTTCCGGACTACTCTTCACTTTCGAACCTGATGTTGACTCCGGAATAATCACTTGGACGTAGGATTGCTAGAGGTTCACTTTCAGGTTCCAACACATTTTAGGTAAAGTATGAAGGCACGATTGACTTTTATCTAATTGGTTAAACACAAAAAATTTGGGGCTGAATTTTTGGCTTCTGATGCACGTCTACGATCTCTATATACACTGATTTCGGAAGACAGAAAGCATGGCAGAATTGGAGTATCTATAGGTTTTTTTTTTGTTTGAAAGTTTTCATGTTAAATGATCTATTTTCCCATATCCATTGTTATAAATGAATTGATAGTATTTATCTACTTGGGAATCATGCTTTGAATTTTGGAAGGTTTATCCATGTTTGACATTACAAATAGGTTGATGTTAGGTCAACATTTTCTTCTATATATGTGTGTTTGAATTTACATATTTGCCCATTATCAAGACATTACAAATAACTTGATGTTAGTACATTTTGTATTTTGTGCAAAGCCACATGTTTGCCCATTATTAACAATAGAAATGAGTAAATGGTGTATTGATTTTGCTTCAAGATTTCCTTTTTGGTAATTTATAATTTTTTTTCAAACCAATAATATGTTATGATTGTTTGCTATGATCATCAGCCCTCCATTGTCATAGTTATGGGCTTGATTACTTTGGTAAGTGCCTTATTGATTGGGTTACTCACAACCAAAGATAATTCATTATGATGATAAGGATAAGGGAAAATACGTCTTTTGGTAACAACCTGAAATGTTAATCATATCCAATGAATCATCTAAATCATAGCGTCACACTTTCATTTTTATGCTATAATATGATGAAATATGATAGTAGAGTACTATAATCAAGAAATCAATGAAATTACGTTGCTATACTCGCATAGATTTCTAAAACTACAATGTTATAGTATTATGAAATATGAAAGAAAAGATGAATTGTTTTAATTTTAATGTTGATTAAAATAACTCCAACTGGGGTGATTGTTACAAAAATGGTCCGTGTTGCAGGAATATATTACAAAAATGGTCCTTATGGCAAGTAACTGTTAAACAAATGGTCCGTATTACAGGAAAACATGACAAAAATGGTCCTTTAAGAAGCTATTAAAATTGTCCTTGTAGCAGGGATATATTACTACAATGGTCCTTTTAACACGTAATTGTTTCAATGGTAAGTACTTTCAACTAGAATAACCATTTGATCTATGGTTCTTTTTATGTGTGGTGATTATTAGTGATATTATTACATATTTTTATGTGATTATTAGTGATATTCTTATATATTTTTATGTGATTTATTATGATTATATTACAGACAATTGTTTCAAGATGGATAAACAAGAGGAGCAACTATGCAAATTTCATCTTCATTTCAACTTTTGTGTTTCTTTCCAACAAGTATTAAGTTTGATAATTTAATATTTTGAGTAATTACTAGCATAATGTTTAGACTTATTATAATTTTTTGGAATATATTTTTGTATTAAATATTGAGAATATTACAGTAAAGACAAGTTAAATATTAATTTAAGTAATGTTTTTTGTGTTTTGCATAGACCTGGCAATGGAGCGGGTTTTGAACCTGATGTGATCCAAACCCGTAAGAATTATATGGGTTTGGAGCATAGTTTTTGATTCGTTACCCGTTAACTATCCATACCTGCTAACCCTTTTATTAAATGGGTCGGGTATGGATCATCACCAATCCACTCCATTTATAATCCGCCCCATATAAATTTTAGAATTATACATTTATAGTTTATACTTCTTAACTTTTAATTTTAATTCCAATCAAAAGTCCAAAGGGAAAAGGCCAAAGAAAAAAACATTTTTACATAGGAATCGATAAGTCGGTTTTTAAACTTATAGACTTCTATCAAGAATCATAATGTCATTCAATTTATATTCATCAAGAAATCATCATATCCATTTCTAATTCAATAAATCATTCTTTAACATGAAAAAAGTTCGCAATTGTTATTTGCTATCACTACAACCGACAATCATAAATCAATTCAAAGTTGTTGCAACAGTGATTTTTAATTCCGATTGAAATTCATCTAGTATGTAATATCCTTTTCTAAATCAATTTTTTTATTTAAAAAATGTTATTTTAAGTATTAAGATATAGTATACATTTTTTATTTTAGAAAATTTATTTTAGGAATTAATTAAAATGTGTTTAATTATTTAAAAAACCTTTGGGTTATGAGGCGGGTTTGGATACGTTGATTCGGTGGATAAGGGTATGGGTCTGATTATTTAAAACCCTGCGGGTTACGGAGCGGGTTTGGATCAGATATTACAATTTGTTAAAAAGGTTTGGATCAAGGCCGATTCGCTCCAAACCCGCTCCATTGTCAAGTCTAGTTTTGGATTTATTATCTTAATTGTTTTTTATTATTTTATATTCCATTTATATTTATGAAAAAAACATTATATCTAATTTTGAAATATAAATGTTTTGATGTAAAAAAAAGTGAGGCTAAAACATACAAATTGTTTTTATTTTAGCAATCATACAGTGACATAAGAAAAATGTCACAAAAACCAAAAGTGATATAGTGACACAAAAAAAAAGTGCCATTAAAACCTAAAAGGGCTGCAGTGACACAACAAAAAAATACAACTAAAAGCCTTTAGTGGAAATGGTTGTAGTGATGTTTTTTTTGTGTCGCTGATTGCCAAGGGGGGTTTTAGTGACATTTTTTTTGTTTTCAATGACATTTTTTTGTGCCACTAAACATTGTTTTATTTGTTGTGAAAACATCCTTTTTACAACTTTAAAGTCTTTGAAAAATCACTAGCACCCCTTTATTTTTCACGATTTGGTTTTTTTATATGTTGTTTTTACTTTTTAACTTTGAACTTTTTATAATGTTACTTTCATCCTCTCATTATTTAAACTTTCGTGTTTAATTACATTCTATAATTGTTTGTACCCTTGAAACTAAAGTTGAATTTTTGAATGTATGAATATACATAATTTTTTCTACATAATGTGGTGCATGTAGTATTAAAAGACGTGTATACTCAAAGGAAATGAAAATAGAAACAACCTTTTCGTCTAGTTTTAGCAATTTTTAATGAATGAATGTATATAACTTTTCCTACATAATATGACGTATGTAGGATCCGAAGACGTATATACTCAAACGAAATACAAATAGAAACAACATTTTTGCCGACTTTCAACAAATAACGACAAACTTTTACTTCTTAAATTCATTACTGCCACGCGTTAAAATACTAGTTTCTTCATATTTGAAGATTAAAGAAAATTTTATTAAACTAGAATTCAGACAATAGCAGACACTTTAAATAAAAAGATGTAAGCTTTAACTATATTATGATAAAGTTATTTTGGTGACTCCTAGTGACAGCCCAGAATCCTTCAACTTGGTTTCAGTGATCGAATCAATCCGCTCTCTCATCTCCTCTGTCAAATAATTTTTCCAATCTCCCACCTTTCCTTTTCTGAAAAAATCCCGATTCTCCACCTTCAACTGCGTGTTAAACTTCTGAACACCGCCCTTGTTTACCTCCAGATTACTCAAATTCTCAAAGCTACACAGCTTCACAATCTCTTCCACCACCCCTCCCTCCTCCTCCGCCGCCGTAAAAGACATCCCCATGAACGCCGCCAATTTCTTCAGCTCTGCCGAGGGTTCCCTCTTCATATCCTCATACTTCAAGAACAAGATTTTATCAGGTGATTCCTGGCTTGCTTTCCAGTACCCCAACACATGTTCCCAAAAAGGTCCGTATTCGGAGACCCCATCGCAGAAAAGCTCGTAAGCTTCATTGAACAAAAGAGGGGCCAGTTCTTTCGACCTAACTTTGTTCATGAAGTGCCACTTGGAAATGAGTGCGTCTTTCGGTTCCCTACACACGTACACAAACTTGCAAGTCGACCGGGGTGCTGTCATCGAGTTCGGTAACAAGTCGTGAGCAAAGTGTGTGGCGAACAGTCGAGGAGAAGGGAGATGATCGAACTTAGTTACCGGAAAGTCAACAAGAATTTGGGTGTCAAGAGAAGGAAAAGCACCATGGGGTCCGGTGCGATGAAGAGGATGGTCGGAAAAATTGTAACGGTGGCGGTTGGCGGTGGCAAACATGAGAGCTCTAAGCCAGGTGGTTCCACACTTCATGAAAGCAGCCAGGAAGATGTCTATGGGTTGGGGATGGAAGTATTCGTGGATCGCTAATAAGCCTTTGAAAACTGTGGGACTCAACCAAAAACCTTTATGCAGAAATATGTTTGGGCTCCTCCAACCTTTTGCTTTGGGGAGAGTTGCAAGAAGGCTGTCGAGCTTTTCATCGAGATTGTTGTAGACTTGTTGTTCTTCTTCGTCTACTGGGATTTGTTTTTCACCATTAACGGCTGAGGGGTGGACGCTCATATTTTGGTCGGGAAATGTCGACATGGCTTCAGAATTCAGATGGGATCTTTTAGAGAATCGAGAGCTGTCAAATAGATAGATATATAGATGCAGGAGAAGCTTGAAATATGAACCTTTTTTAATAGTGTGTTATTCACATTCACATAGATAATAAAATACTCCACTTCCCACGTGGTGAAAGTTAGGTTTACCCGACTAGACCCGGTAATTGGGCGGTTTTGAAGCGAATCGACCTTCATCCAAACCTTTTTAACAAATTTTAAAATCCGATCTAAACCCGCTCCATAACATGTAGGGTTTTGAATAATCAAAGCCATATTCTTATCCACCGAATCAGCAGATATCCAAACCCGTCGCGTAACCCCACTACAAGAAACTAGAGTATTACTGGCGACAAGCGTCGTCGCTAAAAGTGGGACTTGTCGCCGCTAATACTATTAGCGGCGACGTGTCGTCGCTAAAACGTCGACGCTGATGTTTCGTCGCTATTGATTAAGTTGTCGCCGCTAATACTTATTTGTCGTCGCTAAAGACCTGTCGCCGCTAATACTTGTCTGTCGCCGCTAAAGACCTATCGCCAGTAATAACCGACTGTCGCCACTAAAGGCGTCGCCGATATTGGTGTTTTTATTTTATATATATATATATATATATATATATATATATATATATATATATATATATATATATATATATATATATATATATATATATATATATATTTCTCAATAAAATTGAAAAAAAACTGGTATGATATTAATTAATCTAATCCTACATCATTCAATTCCAAAATATTAATACAGTATCCGTTTAAAATACTCGTCCGATTTAACATATAACAAAATAACAAAAATACTAGTCTAAAATACTTGCACAGATAAAACATAAAAAAATCCTACAACTATCTACTCGTCATCATCGCTCTCCTCGTTTCCTCCAGTTTCATTTTGTTGTGGCAACGAATGAAACCAATCTTCAAGCGCAACACTAAATGCCAGATCTTTTAACATTGTTTGAAGCATTTCCAACTACAAATAAAACAACATAGTCTTATAAGTTAAACTTGCATTATAACATTCTATATACAAAATATACATTCCATATATCAAACTATAACAAAACTAACAATTACCAAGCTATAAAATACCAATATATCAAACTATAACAAAACTAATAATTACCAATATATAAACTACTATCAAACTAACAATTACCAAAATTTGAAACTATTACTAAACCCACAATTACCAACATTTTAAACAATTACCAAATTTAAATAGTCTTGTCACCTGTGACTGTGGTGGTGGTTGTGTTAGTGGTTGTTCCTGATCGTACATCGACACAACCGTAGAAGGTTTACGTCCGATGCCTCTGATATGGCCACGTCGAACACCCAATATTTTTTTAAAACAATTTTGTGTATCCTTCGGTGTTAGACCGGTGGCTTCAGAAGAAGCTTGAGTTTGTTGACTGATCTCAAAGAGTAAAGCCATCTGTATTTTCAAAAAATAAAAAATATAATAAAAATTAGATTACTAACTACCCCTTGACGAATTACAATATGAATAGAATTTACAGATTCATTATACCAAAATATACTTCTAAATAGAAAATCATACAAATTCATCTAAATACATTTCCATGCACAAATTAAAATTACTACAAAAACTATAACTTATCAATTAAGAACTTTATCACTCATCATATGTATACCAAACTATTAAACCTAAATATCACATAATCATACATATATACAATAGATTCAATTCCATTTTTTCACTTTATTTTAGACATACAATACAACTTTCATATTCCAATTAATTTCATACAATTAAACAATACATCCAATTTCATACAATACATCAAATTCAAATTCCATTTTCAAATAATTTGATTTTATAAAGGTAACTTAATTTGATTCTAAAGGTAAATTAATTAGATTTTATAATTAATTTAATATTTTCTTTTTTGTTATTAGTTTAATTTATTAAACTAACTTTATTTTAATTTTAATTTATTAAACTAACTTTATTTTATTTTAATTTTAACATTAACTTGATTTTACAACTAATTTGTTATTTTTTTAATGTTTATTTTTTAAATTAATTTAAATTTATTCTATAATTAAATTAATATTACTAGAAGTACGTTGCTATTAATAACCTAATTAAAGCTAAAGTTGTAATGACCAACATTAAGTCACTAAAAGTATGTTGCTATTAAGTTGGCCAAACATTAAGTCACTAACAAAATTAAACACTTTGAAACCATATACAATACATTACTAGAAGTAAGTTGCTATTAATAACCTAATTAAGCCAAATGTATACATCTAATTTGCATATTCCAATTTCATCCAATTTCATACAAATATAAACATCTAAATTTCATTTTAAGGCAATGTGGTATAAACATAAATTTCAATCCAACAAATGTATATATTTATGTCATTTTTTTTATACATCAATGTAATCTAAACATAATTATCAAAATATACACAAAATGCATAATTAAATTCCCACAAATCTGGAAAAAAAAACACACACACACACACAAACCAACAAAATAATCCAACAAAATACATATAATCAAACAAAATTATCCAACAAAATGCATAATTAACCATTTCATATCTTAAAATACAAACATAATCACTCAATATAATTGAAAAATGCTCACATTTTATCATCTTAATTAACACAAAAACAGAAAAATCATAGAAAAAGATGAGAAATTCGACCTTGGGGGAAGGAGGGGCAATTTCGGAATTTGCAAAAATATCACCGGTTTATGGCTTTCTTGGGGGAAGGAGGGGCAAGCACCGGTCCAAGAAGCAATTCCAACTCCACAAACTTGTCAAAAAATCGTGATATTGAAGAAAGAAAGAGAGGAAAACGAGAGAAGGTGGAAGGTAAGGAAGAAAATGGCAGAAAGGGAACCTGTGAAGGGGTAATCTGCATTTAGTATTAGCGGCGACGGGTTTTAGCGGCGACGCAAGGGCAGTAGCGGCGACATCAGGGCATTAGCGGCGACATGTGGAGGGAAAAGGAAACGCGCGTTTCCGCTTTCCTCTACAGCCGTTAGATCAAAATAAATTCGGACGGATCGGTAAATCAAAGCATTAGCGGCGATGCCTTTAGCGGTGACGCATAACAATAGCGGCGACATGTAACGCGTCATTTACATGTCGCCGCTATTGCTATGCGTCGCCGCTAAAGGCGTCGCCGCTAATGCTTTGATTTCTTGTAGTGCCCGTAGGTTTTTTTGAATAATCAAACATATTTTACTTAAATCATAAAATCACATTTATTAAATAAAACTAAGTTTTGATTTAGAAAACAAATTATGTACTCGAGGACTTTCTATTGGAATTAAAATCATTATTTTAGTTACTTCCGATTGGTGTTTGATCGTTAATTGCATTGATACAGAATAACAATTACAAACTTTCTACCGGTTGATAAATGACCTTATTGATTTATAAATGAAATTGATGATTAGATGATGAAATATAAATGAAATGAAATCATGACTCTTGGGAGAAGACAAGTCTAGAAGTTGAGCCCTCGAGTCCTATGTAAAAACAATTGAGTCTTTGGCATTTTCTCTTTGGATTTCTGATTGGAATTTAATGTAAACTTTAGGCAATATAAAATATAAATATATATTTCTAAAATTTATATGAGGCGGGTTATAAAAGGAGCAGATCGGTAATGATCCATACCCGACCCTTTTAATAAAAGGGTTAGCGGGTACGGGTCCTTAACGGGTAAACGGATCAAAAAACTATGTTCCAAACCCATATAATTGTTAAGGGTTTGAATCGGATTAGGGTCAAAACCCGCTCCATTATCAGGCCTAACCCCAACGGTGGACTGAGAGGTGCTACCCAATCACGAAGGAAACTATAAACAAATATAATAACATTTAAGTAATAGCATGTGGAAACTATGTTGATAAATTATAAAATGCTTTTATAAAAAGTTAGATGTTTTAACCGTAAATATACAATAGTTATTTTAAATTAACATAATCATGTTGTATAAAAAAAAACCACAAAAAAAATTAAATAACTGGAAAAAACAAAATCAATCGCTCATAAAACACCACTATTTAATTTAAATTATAAAATAACATAATGTAAAAAATATCTATAAAGAAAACATGATAATATAAATTACAAATAAAAATAAAATATGATAAATAAATATGTATTAGCGTTAAACATTTAAATATAACTTATATATAAGTTTAATGAATATTTTAAAAAATCTTAAATAATAAATGGCAAGGGTAAATATATAAAATGTCAATACGGTTAGATAAATATTCACATATCATTTTTATATCTTACATCACTAGGTGTAAAACGCATGTATTACATGGGTTTAATTAAAAAAACAAATATAAAATTTTAACAATTTGAAAAGTTTGAATTTATAAGAAAATTAAGAAAAATTTGAATTATTAAAATTAATGAGACTTTAATGTATTGAACACATTACATATATAAATTCTTTTTAATAAATATTTTACATATATATTATCTTACACATTAAATGTGAAATTTTAATTTAATAAAATAAAAAATACAATAAAATGACAAGTGGAAAATAGAAAATTTAAAAAATCTAGAAAATGCCATGTGTCCAAATGAATGAGAAGAGGACATATGGCAAAAAAAACTTTCATTTATTATAGTAGATTTCTTTAATTTACAAAACAAATTTCGTAACTATTTGGGAAATATATTTGTTGACAATTTATTCATGGTTCTTATTGTTAAACTAAATGGGAATCATGCGTGCCCGTTGACGCTGAGTCATTTTATTTTTTGTGAAACACCTCCAATTGAGTTCTATAAAGTAAAAAATAGAAACAAATTTTTTGGCTTGCTGGTGATCGGTGAAACCGCTTTTGATATTCTGGAGCGACAGTTTCCTGCTTCAATCTGGTTGATGAGGGCTTGGAGGATGTCTCCATTGATGATATATTGGAGAACTTACCGGCTGAGTTGGATGTTATACAATTTGTGCTTTTGTGGATAAATTTTTAACTTTTGCAGCAACATGGTCCTGCAGTTGATGATATTGTATAGAGTCTTGTTTTTACATCGGTTCTTGTTTTGATTCATATAGTTGTATGAGAGTAGACTAGATGAGAGAATCTATAATGAGGTTCATTTGTAATGAGAGGAGTGATATGTAGAGAGGTTTGTTATGTAAGTATACTTGAAAACCTTCTGGTTCATAATAAATAAGAACTGTTGATGTTGTGATTTCTTGTGTTCAAGTTTCTTTTGATGGTATCAGAGCCTGGTTACGTTGGTTCATGATCTGTTGTCATCTAGATCAAGTTAGGGTTTAGATCGAGTTAGGGTTTCAGGTTATTTAGCTTAGATCAAGTTAGGGTTTCAGATCTTCGATCTAGATCTGGTTCCGATTTGGTTTATTTTTCATCTGGTGTTCGTTAGATCTGAACAGATCTAGGGTTTGTTTAGATCTGTTTAGATCGTAAAATTGTGAAGAAATCATCAACCTGGTTGTTCTCTTGTCACGTCTTAAGAGTAAACGATCAAGATAGTAGTAAACGTTTAGGGTTAACATTGTGTTAATCTTAACAGTCAACGCTATCTTGACGGTCAACATTAAGACTGTGCAAACAAGGTACTAAATCAGGTTGGTTCTGGCATTTGAATGCCCGATTCGGTGTTCAGCGGTGAATCTGTGTTTCAGATTAATCGGAACTACATTGCTGCTTGCTGAGCTTGTTTTTTGAGGATCACTGTAAGTTTCGCACGCTTTCTAGTCTTTAACTCTTGATAGATCAGTTTCTTTCTGTCTGATCTTATTGTTTTTTTATTTGGTTTTCTGAACATATTTGATTTCTTGATTGGTTATTTGTTTGATCATGGGTGATACACCACCAGAATCATCTAGTAAAACTGATGTTGTTGATTTTGATGATCCTCTTTATTTGCATCCATCGGATCATTCTGTAACAACTATTATAAGTTTCAAATTGCTTGGTACTGAAAACTTTAGGGTTTGGAAAAGTTCGATGACTATGGCTCTTAAAGCCAGGAACAAACAAGGTTTTATAGAAGGTACTGAATTAAAAGATAATAAGGATGCTATTAAATCTCTAAAGTGGGATAGAGTTAATGCTATTGTATGTTCTTGGATTCTTAACTCACTTTCTGAATTTATTTACATTGGGCATGCTTATTCTGAGTTTGCTTTAGATGTTTGGAATGAACTTTGTGAAACTTATTTTAAGGCTGATGGTTCTGTTGTTTTTAACATTCATTAACAAATTAATGGTCTCACACAAGGGAGCATGTCTGTTTCAGATTATTTTAATAAGTTGGATGGTTTATGGAAAGAGTTTGATGGCTTAACAAAGTGTCCAGATTGCACTTGTGAAGCTGCTACTCATACTAAAAATCATTCAAAGCTCATGAAATTTATGCAATTTCTCAATGGTCTTGATGATTCATATAACCCAGTTAAAAGTCATATTCTAATAATGGAACCTTTACCTGATGTTAAAACTACTTTTTAAATTGTTTCTAGAGAAGAGTCTAATCAGAAGCATGGAAGTGTTTCTGTGTTATCCACTAAAATTCAAAATTCTTTTGCTTTTGCTGGTAAAATTACTGATAAAAAGAAATTTAAAGGAAGAAATCAGAATTTAATATGTAAAAATTGTGGAATAAAGGGTCATACTATTGAGAAATGTTATAAGCTTATTGGGTATCCTAAGGATTTTAAACACAAGTCTGAGTTTAATAAGTCACCAGCTATGACTGGTACTTCTTCTCATGTTATTGAAAGTACTAATACTAATGCTTCAGTTGTTTCTTTTGATAAGTCTGGTCATCATTTTTTAACAAGTGATCAATACTCAAAGTTGATGTCTCTTCTTCATGAAAAAGAGTTGTTAGAAGGTGTATCTGCTAATGCTAATATGGCAGGTGTATTGTTTTTTTAAATAAAATAAAATGGGTTGTTGATTCAGGAGCTAGTCAACATATGACTGCTACTGATTCACAATTTCCAGATGTTGTGGATGTTTCCAAACTTAATCTAAGAGTTGATCATCCTAATGGTTCAACTGCTAAAATAGATAAGATTGGAAACATTATTCTTTTTGATTCTATTAGTATGTTAGATGTCTTTGTTATACCTGATTTTCATGTTAATCTTTTGTTTGTTCACAAGATATGTAAAGAAAATAAGTGTAGAGTTGTTTTTGATGAAAATAACTGTTATGTTCAGGATTCACTGTCAATGGAGACTGTGATGACTGGTAAAGAATCTAGAGGCCTTTATTATTTCGAAAATCAGTTGTTAGGTAGGTCAAATTCTGTTGTTAATTGTCATAAATGTTTTATATCAAAATTAACATGGCATAATAGGATGGGACATCCTGCTGATAAAGCTCTAAGTACATTAAAATCAGTTTTAAATTTTGATAATGAATCAGTTATGCCATGTGAGGTTTGCCATAAGGCTAAACAAACTAGGGAACCATTTCCTTTGAGTGAACATAAGTCCTTTTGTTTGGGAAAACTTGTTCATTTAGATATTTGGGGTCCGTATAAAGTTGCTGCTATTGGTGGTTTTAAATTTTTTCTTACTATTGTAGATGATTTCACTAGAGCTACATGGGTTTATTTGATGAAATCTAAGGATGAAGTATTTGGTTGTTTTCATGAGTTTGTTATGATATCGGAAAATCAATTTAATGTTAGTCTAAAAGTTATTAGATCTGATAATGGAACATAATTTGTTAATCAAAAAATGAATACTTTTCTTAAAGCCTAAGGAGTTGTTCATCAGACTTCTTGTGTTCACACTCCACAACAAAATGGAGTGGTAGAGCGGAAGCATAGGCATTTATTGAATGTTGCTAGGTCTTTGTTGTTTCAAGTTGGCTTGCCTAAAATTTTTTGGGGAGATTCTATTTTAACTGCAGTTTTTTTAATAAATAGAACGCCTTCATCTGTTTTAAATGGTAAAACTCCTTTTGAGTTAATCTATAATCGTGTTCCAATTTATGAAAAAATTCGTGTGTTTAGTTGTTTAGCCTTTGCAACCAAGTGAAACAATACTGATAAATTTTCTGAACGTTCTGAGAAATGTATTCTTATTGGGTATTCGAATGTTAAAAAAGGTTACAAATTATATAGTCTTGATAATGGTTTTTGTTTCTTTTCCAGGGATGTAAAATTTTATGAATCTGTCTTTCCTTTTAAGTTGGCTTCTAAATCAAATGAAGATTCTCAATTTCTTGAGAAAACTGGTTTTAATAATCATGATCCATTTTCCAATGATGAGCTATTATTTTCTGAAAAATTTGATAAAAATCAAACTAGTGGTGAATTAGGGTGTAACAATCAGGATGGTGAAACAGTTGTTGATCAACCATCTGGTGCAACTGATTTTGATGTGGATGGTAGTTCTAGTTTAGATGCAACAACATCTAACCAGGAGGGTACTCATGGTTGTGAAACATTTGGTTCGCAACCAGAGATTGTTGTATCCATTCCCACTAATAGTTCTAAGGAAAATTTAGATAATAATGTTGTAACTCCTGATTCTCAGTTGCTAGGTATTAGAAAATCTAATCATGAGTCTAGATTTCCTCAAAAATTTAATGATTTTGTCATAGAAGGAAAGTATAAATATGGGATTGAAAGATTTGTCAATTATTCTTTTCTTAGTCAAGATAATAAATGTTTTGCAACACACTTAAATAAATCTGTTGAACCACAATCTTATTATCAAGCATCTTTGGATCCTAATTGGATAAATGTTATGAATGAAGAAATTGAAGCTTTGTATAGAAATAATACTTGGGAAATCTGTGATTTACCTGCTGATAGGAAACCTATTGGATGTAAATGGGTATATAAAATAAAGTACAAATCTAATGGTGAAATAGAGAGATTTAAGGCAAGGCTTGTAGCTAAGGGATATAATCAAAGAGAAGGTATAGATTTTGATGAGACATTTTCACCTGTTGCAAAACTAGTTTCTATCAGAATTGTTATTTCTCTTGCAATTAATTTTGATTGGAATTTGTTTCAACTAGACATAAATAATGCTTTTCTTTATGGTGAATTGGATGAGGATGTTTATATGACATTGCCACTTGGTTACAATAATAAAAATAATAGTAACAAAGTTTGTAAGCTGTTGAAATCATTATATGGGTTAAAGCAGGCTCCTATGAAGTGGAATGAAAAATTATGCGGTTTTTTACTTGAATTTGGTTTTGTTCAGAGTGTGAATGATTTCTCATTATTTATAAAGGCTTCTAATGGTGATATTGTTATATTACTTGTATATGTTGATGACATTATTTTGAGTGGTAATTGTGATAAAGAAATAAATAAAGTAATATTTTTTTTTAAAATCTAAATTTTTAATCAAGGATTTGGGAAAATTAAAGTATTTTTTAGGAATTGAAGTAATAGACATTAATAAAGGTGTTTGTTTAAGCCAGAGAAAATATTGTATGGAATTATTATATGAATTTGGTATGTTAGGTTGTAAACCTGTGAAGACTCCTCTAGACTGTAATGTTGTAGTTAGAGGAGAAGGAATTGATGCTAATGATACATTGGTACAAAATATTGTTCTTTTTCAAAAGTTGGTTGGAAAACTCATTTATTTGACTATTACTCGTCCAGATATTTCATATGTTGTTCAAGTTTTGAGTCAGTTTATGCATTCTCCAAGAAAATCTCATTTTAATGTTGCTGTAAGATTACTTAGATATTTGAAGTTAAATCCTGGAAGGGGTTTTTCAATTACAAAAGGAAATCTAAATTTAAAAAGTTTTCTTGATGCTGATTGGGCTAAGTGCTTAGTATCTAGAAGGTCAGTTATAGGGTATGTTGTATTTCTTGGAAATACAATTGTTTCTTGGAAAAGTAAGAAACAAGAAACTGTTCCTAGATCTTCTACAGAATCAGAATATAGGGCACTTGGTGTTATTTCATGTGAAATTATGTGGATTTTAAAAATATTGTTTGATGTTGGGTTAAAAGACTTAACTCCTGTTTCAATTTTCTATGACAATGAGTTAGCAATAAAACTTGTACATAACCCAGTTTTTCATGAGAAAACAAAACATTTTGATGTTGATACTCATTTTATAAGAGATAAGGTATCAAAAGGAGTAATTGAAGTACATAAGGTGAGTTCAGATTTTAATCTGGCAGACATTTTTACTAAACCTTTGGGGGTTGCTCAGCATGAATGGATTTGTAAAGGGTTGGGTCTTGTTGATCCATTCCAGAATAAGTATTGAACTTATTTGAATTATAAGTTTGAGGAGGGGTGTTGAATTATAAGTGTTAATATTACAAACTTATAATTATATCCTTTCTAAGTATCCTTTTGTTAATAATTGATTATTCATTTGTTTATATATATTGCTTGTATATATTAATGTTTTGTGCAGGAGGATATATCTTGAACATTTTGTGAATCTATTGGACTGAAATAGTAGTATATTAAAATGGTGTAACACGCGGATCTATTTGGATACTTGATGACCCATATAGTCTGTGTATCATATATATTTGATTATGTATGAGATTGTGAAAGATATACGAGTCTATCCTCTTCTCTGTTCATATCATCTTCATCTATTCATAATGTCTTGTTCTTACTTCGGTTCTTGTTTTGATTCATATAGTTGTATGAGAGTAGACTAGATGAGAGAATCTGTAGTGAGGTTTATTTGTAATGAGAGGAGTGATTTGTAGAGAGGTTTGTTATGTAAGTATACTTGAAAACCTTCTGGTTCTTAATAAATAAGAACTGTTGATGTCGTGATTTCTTGTGTTCAAGTTTCTTTTGATAAAGCTTATCCAATTTTGAAGGCGGTGTGAATAAAAAAATATAAGCTTTTAAAACACAAAGCGTATGTGAAGGAAAAAAAGGTGCACAAATGAGAAATGCAAAAGTTTCTGTTCACCAACATTTTAGCAATTAATAATATATATAATTACTAAATTAAAAAAAAAACATATTACTCCTTGTCCTCCCAGCCTTGACACAAGGGGAAATCGAGCAACATACATTTCAGAATAAAACCATTTTCTTGCCCTAAGACTATCGCCGTTCTAATTTTCCGGCACCACCGCCAACCTTTTTCCGTCTCTATTTTTCAGATACCTGAATGCCCGCCTACTTTAGGGGGTGTTTGGATAGGAAAAAAAGAGATGCTTATTGCTTATTCCCACAATAAGCTAATTTAAGTGTTTGGATAAAATCCAGTTTATTAGGCTAAATAAGCTAATTTTAATAAGCATCCCTCCCCATGCTTATTGCTTATTCCCACCGCTAACACTACTAGAAAACTAGGGTAATAGCTACGGCACAATCCGTAGCTATTCGGTAGGTATAAGGCGATACCTACGGATTTGCTACGGAAAATGTCCTGTAGCATAAATACCCGTGGGAAATTTTTACCTACGGAATTGCTACGGACTAGCTACTGAATACCTACGGATATTTCCGTAGGTATAATACCTACAGAATAGCTACGGCCGGTAATTGCTACGGAATACCTACGGATTGCCAACGGGTGTATGTTCCTACGGAATAGCTACGGCCGGTAATTGCTACGGAATACCTACGGATTGCCAACGGGTGTATGTTCCTACGGAATAGCTACGGAATAGTATGGCTACGGATTTCCTACG
The DNA here is from genome assembly GCF_002870075.4 of Lactuca sativa. NCBI lineage: Eukaryota > Viridiplantae > Streptophyta > Magnoliopsida > Asterales > Asteraceae > Lactuca > Lactuca sativa. The sequence goes on along the minus strand of NC_056626.2, from coordinate 210,131,571 downwards.
GATTACCTACGCAAGTGTTTTCCTACAGAATAGCTACGGAACTGTTTAGCTACGGATTTCCTACGGATTAACGACAGAACTCAATTTTGACTAAAATTGACTTTCTTCCTACGGAATACCTACGGACCTATTTAGCGACGGATTTCCGTAGCTAGTCTGTAGCTAATTTCATTTTATCAAAAAAAATAAATTTTAAAAATTTAAAAATTTCCATTTTTTGTCAAATACCATATCAATTCAATTTGTCCAAAATACACCAAAAAATGTCCCTAATACCAACTTTGACACATTCAATTCCATTGTCTTAAATACCATACAAATGTCTCAAGTACCATACAAATTAGGCATAACAAAACAAGCAAACAATACAAGTGTTTACAAATTCAATTGTTCCAAAATAGTTATCAATTGTTCCAAAATACTTATCAATTGTCCTCGGGTGGATTATCGGGGGGACCATGGGGTTGATTTCCAGACATATTTATCATCCTCATAACCATCTCCATTTGTTCTTTCATTTGTTGTTGTTGTTGTTCCATGACAGAAACTTGTGCACGCAACCTATCAACCTAAAAAATGGTGACACAATTCAATACTTAAACAATAATAGCAATTTATTTTAGTTTATTGTAACAATGCATTTTAATTTATAATTATAGCAATACACTTAACTTTTAAACCATAATAGCAACATATATTTATTTTTATCAATTTAATCAATATTATCAACAAACCACATAACCTTTAACCATAATAGCAACATACTTTTGTTTATTATCAATTTAATCAATATTCTCACCAAACTACCTAGCTTTTAACCATATTAGCAACATATTTTTGTTTATTATCAATTTAATTAGTATTATCAACATACCTCTTGTTGTGTGCTATCCGACTGGGTGGACTGGGTGGATTGGGAAGATGGAGTCCCTAAAACCAAAAAATGTATATCCGATGCTCCTATCCCATAGATAGCACCCTTCTTCTTTCCTTTTCTTCTAAGTTGGCTTTCCTCCCATACATCTACATCATCCTTACGATTTGAAGGATCTTCACCAAATTTGTTGACCAACCCATGCAGATACCCCTCCTACAAATTACAAAAAACATGATTGTCATATACAAAAATGAGACAATCAATATACATAAATGATAAAGATAAGTTACTAGTGCTTCTTTGGCCGTCTGCGAGCAATATTCAATATTTTCATGATTTCCCTCAAAATATTTTTTCTTTGACTCGGCGGTGCCATGCGTCTGCACGAAAACATCATATTGTGTGGGTGGTTTACCCATCAATTTTTCCTACATAAAAGTCAACGTACAATTAATGTAGTTAGTGTTATAACAAAATAAGAATAATAAAATTTATTATTGTGATACTTACTAATTTCCTACGGTGCTGGTCAAATCCTATACTACCCGCAGTGTGTCTTGCTGTTGACCCACTAGAATCTGCGGTGTTGCGGTTCTGCTGAGCGATTTTTGAATTCTTTTGCCACTTCTCTGTGGACCAATGCTGTGAAAAGAAAATATATATATATATATATATATATATATATATATATATATATATATATATATATATATATATATATATATATATATATACAATAATATAATAAGAAATAAAAAACTTAACAAAAAAATAATAATGTATCATATCCGTTACATCACACAAACGTTGCCACACAGTCTCCGGTACGCGTTCGGGGTGGTAGTTATGCATCCCATCATAGTAGCTACAAAACTTTGGGGGGAGGGATTTCCCATCATTTCGTGCCATGTCGGCAGATTGTTTCCTGATACCTTTCATCCTATCTCTGTATCTATCCTTGAGGACACACTTGAATGCATCAAATATGTTCTCATTCTCTTGTGAATACCACCTATACATTGTCTGTAAAAGATAACAAGTAAATTTAAAAATACAAACTAAAAACAAATGAGTATAAGATATAATAACAAGTATTTAATATATTACCCCGAAACGCGAAAACATCTGTAGAAGAGCCTCATTTGGAATATCACTGAACTGGGCCCACGGATGATCTAAATTCTCCAAAAGAGATGAATACACGCGCTGTGGATTTTTTGATCCCCAAACCTACAATATTGAAAAAACTATATAAGTATAATTATAACAAATATATCATATTTAACAAATCTAAAACCTCAAATCCAACCTATATTTCATATTTAACAAATCTATAACCACACATTCAACAAAGTGTAGGGGAAAGTAATTTTAACAAATCTTAAACACCAAAATCAACCTAAAACATCACATTCAACAAAAAAATCAACCTAAAACCTCATATTCAACAAAAAAAATCAACCTTGCTAGCTCACATTCAACAAAATTACACCTAAAACAAAGTAATTTTTAAAAAGAAACAAAAAAGAAAAAAAACTACTGTTTACCTTTGGCTCGGTGACGGGAAAACGCAGCAGGAAGAAGCACCGGCGGTGACGGGAAAAGTGCAGGAGGAAGGGGCGTCGACCACCAGAGAGAGAGAGAGAGGGAGTTGCGATGCTGTAGCGTGGTTTTTTTTTTTTTGTTCTTGTAAGGAGATGCGAGAATGGGGAAGAAACAGAAAAGGGGGGAAAAGGAAGACAGGAAAAGGGGAGAAAAATGGGAGAAAAGTTATAGACGGCAGCAGCAACAAAAAAAAAAAAAAAAAAATTATGTTGCAGCAGGAATCAAACTCCAGTCTCACAAGTCTCAAACCAATGGTCTTACCAACCGGCCGGGTATGCCACTTCCTTAAATGTTTAGACTCCAATTACTTTTAATTTATTTCTGGAAAAATAAAGAAAAACACGGGTGGGGTAAGAATCGAACTCGAGTCTCCTACGTAACTAAGCAACACAATTACCATCTGGCCGGGCATGCCACATCCTTGCTGAGTTTGTCTCCTATTAATTTTATGCACTTTCTTTTTTCGATTATTGTTATTATTATTATTATTATTATTAATAATCAAGTCTTAAAACTTTTTTTTTATATATCGTATGTATGTGTGTGCTTATTATTATTATTATTATTATTATTATTATTATTATTATTATTTTCTTTTCAAGTCTTAAAACTTTTTTTTCACTATTATTATTATTTTTTTCATTATTTTTTTTCAATAATAATAATAATATTAAAAAAAAATTAAAAATGTGGTTAACACACAAACAAACAATTAAAATAATATACGTTTAACGTATAAATTAAATAATGAAAAAATATGATAATTATGGGAAATATGTATATTTGTATAAGTATGTATGTGTGTGCTTATGTATATATATATGTGTATATGTATATGTAAGCATTACAACGTTAAACAATGAGCAATGGATTATAGTGTTAAACCAAAAAACAAGTAATGGATCCCGTATGTACACATGGTTTTATGAATGATATTAATAGCTATAAGTTGGTGAAAATATAGATAATCGTATATAATAGAGGTATGAAAAAAACGGAGCGAAAAAAACGACGTTTGGTGCCCGAAAAATCGAAAATAAGAAAAATCCGTAGCTAATCCGTAGCTAATTAGCTACGGATTAGCTACGGATTTTTCTTATTTTCGATTTTTCGGGCACCAAACGTCGTTTTTTTCGCTCCGTTTTTTTCACACCTCTATTATATACGATTATCTATATTTTCACAAACTTATAGCTATTAACATCATTGATAAAGTCACGTACACATACATGATCCATTGTTCGTTAAATGGTGTAACACTATAATGTTTATGAATATGTACACATACATCTCACAAACACATATACATACACATATACATGTACACATATACCACAACTCATTCATGTATATAAATATACATATACAAACATAATCCATCACAAGTTGGTGAAAAGTATAAACATTACAATGCTAAACAATGAAACGAGTACTTGATCCCGAAGGGGCACACGACTTTATGAACGATATTAATAGCTACAAGTTGGTCAAAATATAGATAGCCATGTACAGTAGAGGTGTGAAAAAAACGGAGCGAAAAAAACGACAATTGGTGCCCAAAAAATCGAAAATAAGAAAAATCTGTAGCTAATCCGTAGCTAATTAGCTATGGATTAGCTACGGAATTCTAACGGAAAGCATATTCCGTAGCTATTCCGTAGGTAATTACCTACGGAATAGCTACGAAATATGCTTTCCGTTAGAATTCCGTAGCTAATCCGTAGCTAATTAGCTACGGATTAGCTACGGATTTTTCTTATTTTCGATTTTTCGGGCACCAAACGTCGTTTTTTTCGCTTCGTTTTTTTCACACCTCTATTGTATACGATTATCTATATTTTCACCAACTTATAGCTATTAATATCATTGATAAAGTCGCGTGCACATACATGATCCATTGTTCGTTTAATGGTTTAACACTATAATACGTATGAATACGTTCACATACATCTCACAAACACGTATATATACATACACATATACACGTACACATATACCATAACTCATTCATGTGTATAAATATACATATAAAAACATAATTCATCACAAGTTGATGAAAAGTATATGCATTACAATCTTAAACTGTGAAACAAGTACTTGATCCCAAAGGGCACACAACTTTGTGAACGATATTAATAGCTACATGTTGGTGAAAATAAAGATAATTATGTATAGTAGAGGTGTGAAAAAAACGAAGCGAAAAAAACGACGTTTAGTGCCCGAAAAAATGAAAATAAGAAAAATTCGTAGCTAATCCGTAGCTATTCCGTAGCTAATTAGCTACGGAATACCTACGGATTCGCATCTGTAGGTATTCCGTAGCTATTACGTAGCTAATTAGCTACGGAATAGCTACGGACCCGCTTCCGTAGCTATTCCGAAACTATTCCGTAGCTATTCCGTTACCAAACTAGGGCATCCCATTATGTAGCTGATCCATAGCAATTCCGTAGCTAATTAGCTACGGAAATTTTCCGTAGCTATTTTCCGTAGGAAAACACCATGTTTTCTAGTAGTGTAATAAGCTATAAGCAATAAGCTAAAAATCTAATCCAAACACCCCCTTAGTCAAACCATCCATCGATTACATTTCAAGTACATTCAGTTAAACCTCTTTTTCACACGATTGTCGTCGATTACACGTCAGAAGAAACCAACCTTTTAAATTGAAAGTGATATGGATTTAACTGGAGTGTTTGAAGTCGATTTAACAAACCGACATACGCTATATGACAACGGTAAGTTTTAATCTTGATTTATTGGAATTGTTCTTCCTTCCTCATTATTTTAACATAAGATAAATACTTAGATACAGAAAACTACCTGTTTTGTTTAATTTGAATCAATTTTGGCTTTGAAGATGATAGCCAAAAGATGCCCATAGAAAAAAAAATTGCAAATCTTTGGTAGTGAAAGAAATTATGAGTACTTGTGAAAATTTTCAGCGACTAAAACTTAAAACTTTGAAATATGAAAATGCTATATAGTAGGCGATTTTTGTTCAAAATCTTCATCTGATTAATATAAATAATCAAGAAATTAATTTTATTGATTATCTTCCATATTAGGTGAATACTGTAATACTAAAGTTCAGCTAGATAGCATTAAAATCTGAGTAAACTACAATACTGTATTTTCTAGAAAACAACACAAAGTCACAAAGTCATAATGACATATGTTAATGTCCAGGCAGTATCTCTTATTTTTATGGAAATTCAAGATCATGTGGATAATCTCTTGCAGAATAAAACATAGTTTTTTTTTTAGGGTCAGTCTGCTGTAGAGAAAAAAGTCTGAGAAAACATAGACCTCGAGATGAAGTTATGCATAGGGAAACAACTTAAAATCATAGTTTTCTTTCTCAATTGCTCAAGGGCCACAATAAGGAAATTCTTTATTAAAAAGAGAGATAAAAAAGAATTAATATTGACAACATTTCATAGAAGCGATAATCAAAGTTCCAATAAAGTTCCTTCGTCACTCTCGGATTTTCCATCTTTTAAAAAAAAAAAAAAAAAAAATTGGCATTTGACATTGCTTTATCTTGAAATCAGTCATCTCGTTATAAAGGTGTAACATAGGGCATCACTGGTCTTTTTCAATTAACGACCAGTTAAAGATTTATAATTTAATCTTTTAGTTATTTTAGTTATTTGTTTATCCCTTATATATATCCTCTCATTGTAATCTTTTTGTTTTTTGTTATTTTGGAAAGTTATTATACTCTCTTAATCACATTTCGATAGAGGTAACCCTTTTCTCTATTTGTATGTGTTTTTGCAAGCGTATCAAGTTGAATATTGATTTGGAAAATTTAAAATTTTAGGTTAGATCATTAATAATTTATCTTTCTTTATTGCAAGTTCAAGAGTAACTGATTAAGAGTTTGATGTAATGAAAACAGATGGTTTGTTGGAATTAGGTTAAAATGGTCTGCTACATGATGACCAATTCATCATCTAAGTGGACAACTTTATGTTGATCAATCTGTGAATTGGTATTATTTTAATAACCTTGAAATTTAAATAGTTGTTTCTTAGTTACTAAATAGACGCAACTACATTCTAAGGACATGGTAAGAACTACACATTTTGCCGAAATGGTTGATGTTTTAAACATGTTGTAGAAATGGTCATTTCCTTATAAATTACCAAAAATGGCCAAAAAATTAATAGAAATTGTCCATGCTTAAAAAAATTGTAAGTACATCATAATAATCCATTGCTATAATTGGAAACGGAAACAATATTGAGGTATTGTTTATTTTTTGAGATTAAAGAAACAACATAAATGGTACATGTATTTACAAAAAAAAAAACAAAAAAGGTCAAATGCCTAACCGTATTTTTTGAGATTAAAGAAACAACATAGATGAGAAATATTTACTTTAATTTGCTATGTATTGCTATTTACAAGTTAAATTTTACAGTCATTGTATAACCCCTCTATTGGATTTTAGGTATTAACATTTTATTTCCTGTGAAAATACCTAAAATTAAAAATGAAAATAAGATTCCATAGTAAACAAATTAATGTAAGTAACATTCACAGCATGTGATTTGATCAAAAATGATCCCAATGTGCTTCAACTCAGACTCAATTCATAACTGTATGCATTTTCACTATTTAGTATTTGGTTTCATGCAAGAAATAGCAAGTTACTTTCATACATTTGTTTAATATACTTGCTATGCTTTCTATATATGCCGAAATGGTTTACTAAATTTATGATAATTAAATTTAGGAACTTACATTCAAATTTATGAGTGGATAATATTGCACCTATTTAGAAAATTAGTAAAAAATTGCTTGATTCAAAGTAAAAATTTGGAACACGAGTTTGTGTCATTGAATAGGCAATCTATTTCTCATAAACATAGTTCCCCATTATAAGGCACCTGCTGTTTCATCTAATTTACAAGAATTTACGAATACAGAGATGATAGAAACAGATGGGAAGAAGAAACAGGAAGTAATATAAAATAAAAAAAAAATATACCTGATATGTTGAAGCTGATGGAATAGAAATAGGAAGAAGAAAAAGGCAGAAGATGAATGAAGAAATGTGAATGGTGGGAGTTTCGTATTGCAGGTATATATTTGTAGAGTTAATTATAAGGAAATCGACCTAAATCTATATAATATTAAGAGATATTATCGTTATCACGTTAAATAAGGATTTGATTGTTGGAATGTTTAATTTGTGAATGTAAGTATCCATATTAAATGTCGGATTATTAGCTGCACAACTTTTTTTTTTTTTTTTTTAAATTTGAAATACCTTATTTAAGAAGTTGTTATTTTTTGAAATTACCTTAGTTAGAGATCGTTTTTTAACAACTCTTATTTACAATTAGAGGTTGTAGATGACTAAGTTCGAAGAATATATGGACACATGACAAAATTGATAAGGAAGCGACACATTGCGAAATGGCTATTAAAGCGACACGTGGCATACAAAAACTACACTTTTATTATGAAGGGTAGATTGAAATCGTAGAAAGTGCTAGTTAATATTTTTGCCTATTAAAATTTGATACCACATATATTTTTGCCTATTAAAGTTTAACACTACATATAAATTTGATACCATATATATTTTTGCCTATTAAAATTTAGTAATTAATAACCCATTATTTGTTATTCTTGTTAATATTTGTCTGTACGTGAAGTGTGATAATGTTTTTACCTATGGATTACATTTTTTATTTTTTTATTTTTAAATTAAAAAAAGGTAACATTTACTATTATATATATAACGATAATTCTTGTGGTTCTTAGGAATAGTATAGTCTTTGTAGTTTAAAATTTAACCACAATACTTTGTGTAGCTTGGCAATTCTGATCCCTGCTATTCCCTCCAACCCTTATGTGGTTGAATATAGCGTTTTACTTTTATTTATAATGAAAACCATCGGCAAGATGTTGCCATGAATTCCTCCTTATTAGACTAGTATTATGTTATAGTTAGATGGTTAAATGTGTAACATTATATCTTATATATACATCATGCATATCTCATTATTATGTGTAATCACAATACAATCATCGATCCTTCTGTTTGTTATGGTATCAGAGCGGGTTACCTTAATCCCTTCGTAACCTTTCTCCTACAACATGTAAGTTGACACACAACTTCTTTTTTTGTTTCTCAATTTTCGATTACAACCGACCATCACAATCATGGCTCTCAAAACCTTCTCTACACCCGAAAAAACAACACATAACACACACAAGTTCGACTTTACCAGGTCACCTATAAACTATGGGTATTGGAAGGTCATGGTTCAACCCTTCCTTGTTACGAATGATCCGTTTGGCTACATTGATGGTACAATCCCCTGTCCATAAAAAAACTCTACCATCGACATCCATAGAAAAAGATGTACTGTTGCTCCTACTCTAAACCCTAGTTACTCAACATGGGTTTCCAATGATCCACACATCATGATGCTACTTCTATTCACTATCTCTAAGGCTGCCTTTCAACATATGTAAGGAACAACGTCCCAGGATGAATGGCTCTATCTGTAACGTGCTTATGCACCATACACCTCTTCCAAAGAATACACTCTGAAAATACAATTGCTTAAACTAGAGATGAAAGGCGATGAATCTTCTATAACCTATATCACCAGGGCACAAGAGTATTCGACTACTCTAGTTGTGACATCCCCGATTTCTCGGCCAGAAAAGATCGATTTGTTTATGCTTTGTTTTAAAATCAGAGTAATCTTTTACAGAAAACAGTTGCAGAATTTGTCCCCAAAAAAAAATATCATAACCATTTATCAAAACATTTCTCAGAGAGAAATGTATTTTTATTAAATAACAAAATCTCGGAATGTTATGTTTTGATACATACCAAAAGCATAAACAGTATAAAATAGATCTTACAGCAGTCATTTATAACTACTGATCTATAATCCAAAATCTCTCGTCAAGTCCACCTAATTATACTCTTGTGCCATTAGCTGCAATGCAAAGAAAACTGAGTGGGTCAGGCTTGGGAGCCTGGTGAGCGTATAAGGTTTTCAACCCACAATAATATAATTATTATATTTAATCATCAAACAATCAACCCAATTACCCATCCCCATAATCTTCATTCAATCTTCCCTAAAGATATTATCATAAGGGTCATCCCGTATATCATATTTACCTCTCATCTCCTTACATCTTATTCCCTTATATGTTTGTTCCTAAGAACTTTTCCTAAGGATCATCGCCTACATCGCATAGACAATACTAATTCGGGGATCACTCCCTCAATATGTGTCTAGTAAGGGTTAGGGTATCATCGCATGATTACGCAGCCACAACATCGCCTGGACTTTTAATTCATAATAAGGGTTAGACTATCATCACATGAATACGTAGCCACAACGTCACCTGGACTCGTATTTCATAATAAGGGTTAGACTATAATCGCATGAATACGCAGCCACAACATCGCCTGGACTGGTTGTAACAATGTAAAATTTTCAATCTAAATTTTTAATTTTTAAAACCACAAAATGTATATCATATCATAATTTAAAATCCGAAACAACGATGTTTTCAAAACAAATTCCCAAGATCTCTCAAAAGTGATCTCCATCGATGTGAGTGTGTACGAGGCAAGACGTCGCCATCCCACGGTCCTCGCTGGTACCTGAGACATCAAACACAACAACTATAAGCATAATGCTTAGTGAGTTCCCCAAAATACCACATACCAAAAATATGCCATTCGAGGCTAACCCGACCCTCCGGTCAAGATGTCTCAGCGGGACCCTCCAGCCCTGTAGCTCGTCGGACCCTCCGGTCCAGTCATAGCTCATTGGGCCCTCTGGCCCGGTCTGAATCGTTGGACCCTACGGTCCGGTCTATATAGTCATACAGCATACAAATAACACATAGCATGTAATCTCAAATATAACACATCATCTCATACATAGCACATAAGACCCTCTGGTCAACTCAGAATACCACTCAAGGTAACGTATAGTGAGAAGACTCACCTCGTGGAAAGTCTAAGATCTTGCGTACTCGCTATCTCCCAAAATCCAACGACGACTCTACCTCGCCTAATCATAAAAATATCATTTTAATAATCAAAGACTTTCACAACAAAACTTTTACCCCTTAACACCATTTCTCAGAGGGTAAAAGACCATTTTACCCTTCCTTGACCCAAAGTCTTCATGTTGACCAAAACCCTAAAAGTCAACAAAAGTCAACCTTATGAGTACGCGAGGCGTACATCACCAACCCATGGATCGGGGTCTCCACCCAGTACGCTGTGCGTACTGGAAGTTACGCCTAGCGTAATCATCAGAATCTAACATACTCCATTTCTGGTCTTAATCGGTTAAGCCATTACTCCAACTTCTAGATCCGGCTCTGCTTATGCGTCTATACCCATAAAGTCGAGACCTTTAAGCCTTGGCATGGCTGTAAAGGCTCCAACACTTCATAACATCACTCTATTCCAACTCAAGGACCTAGATCTCATGCATGGTGCAATGTTCACGACCAAGATTGCATTTTTATGAGTCTACAACTCAAATAGATCAGAAATACGAAGGATCTAAGCTTATGGAGACCATTTGCTCAAAAGTCTCCACCTTTGGGACTAAATCCCTAGAAAATGGTACATGAAGCATATTACAAGAACTATAGGACAAGATCCGAGCTTTTTACCTTGAAATGAAGCCTCAACCTTTGAAAAGCTCAGATCTACACTTGAGTACCACTTCTAGCCTTCCCAATGAGCTCCTCTTCTCCTTTGCTAGCTTGAAATGGCAGCACCAAGCTTAGAATACTCATAAATGGCCTAAGAACAGATGCACACTCTCTTTAGGGTTTCTTTTTGAGGTATGGTAGCTGAGAAGTCGAGCCACACATTCCTTTTATAGCCCTCAAAATGAATTAGGGTTTTTAGGTCTGGACCGGTTACGCCCCGCATAACCTTGGGTACGCCCAGCGTACCTAAGGGTGAACGCGTCCAAATGAAGCGCACGAGTACGCGCAACGTACTCCATGTACGCCTAGCATACTCGCATAACATGAAAACCCTAAAAAGATAACATACAAAGATGAAGGGGCTAATAGAAGGGTACCTGGTTTTCGGGCTATTATAATTCTTCCCCCACTAGAACCAGACTTCGCCCCCGAAGTCTCATACTGAAAACAACTCCGGATACTGATCCCGCATCTCAGCCTCGGGCTCCCATGTCAGCTCGGACCCCTTCCGATGTTGCCACTGCACTTGTACCAAGGGTACTTCCTTGTTCCTCAGAACCTTAACCCTTGGATCCCTGATCGCCGCTGGCCTCTCCACATAATTCAGGCCTACATCCACCTGAATATCATCCAAAGGTACCACTACCGACTCGTCGGCAATGCATTTCCTCAACTGAGAGACATGAAAGGTGTCGTGGATCTGTCCCAATTTAGCAGGTAGATCCAACCGATAGGCTACCCTGCCTACCCTAGCAATTACGTTGAAGGGTCCAATGTATCGGGGTCCCAATTTGCCCCTCTTCCTGAATCGTATCACTCCTTTCCAAAGAGAGACTAGAGACTTTCAGTAGCACAAGGTCACCAACATGAAACTCGAGCTCGGACCGATGCCTGTCCGCATAACTCTTCTGGCGACTCTGCACGGTCAACAATCTCTGCCTGACCTGCTGAATCTGCTCGGTCGTCTGGAGTACAATCTCTGTGTTACCCATTACCCGATGCCCGACCTCTCCCCAGCAGATGGGGGTGCGACACCTCCTCCCATACAACAGCTCAAAAGGTGGCATACCAATGCTCGAATGATGGCTGTTGTTGTACGAAAACTCTGACAAGGGTAAATAGGTATCCCAACTCCCTCCAAAATCCAAAACACATGCTCGGAGCATATCCTCAAGCGTCTGAATCGTCCGCTCGCTCTGTCCGTCCGTCTGCGGGTGGTATGCGATACTAAAATGCAGCCTCGTACCTAACTCCTCGTGAAACTTCTTCCAAAATCTGGAAGTAAATCGCACGTCTCGATTTGAAACAATCGAAAACGGAACCCCATGCCGTGATACCACCTCCGTCACATACAACTCTGCCAACCTCTCAGCAGAAGAGCTCTCACTGATAGCAAGAAAATGAGCGCTCTTCCTCAACCTGTCCACAATCACCTAAATTGCATCGACTCCTCTCGCAGTCCTTGGCAATTTGGTGATAAAATCCATGGTAATCTGTTCCCACTTCCACTCGGGAATCTCCAACGGTTGCAGCTTACCATGCGGACGCTGGTGCTCGGCCTTAACTTGGTGACAAGTTAGGCACCTCTCGACGAACCAAGCAACATCCCTCTTCATACAGGGCCACCAATACTCCTTCTTTAGGTCCAAATACATCTTGGTAGCCCGGGGATGGATCGAGAACTTCGATCGATCTGCCTCCTCCATCAAAATGGTACGCGTCCCGCCCACAAACGGTACCCAAATCCGACCCTGAAACGTCATAAGTCCCCGACTATCAGTAACGAACTCTGACACCTGCCCAACAACCCGCTCCCGCTTTCGGTTCTCTGGTCTCGCAGCCTCAGCCTGGGCCCCTCGGATGGTGTCCAATACCGGAGTCATCACCGTCAACCACATAAAAATGCCTCGGATTGGGGCACTCTTCGACCTACGGCTCAAATCGTCGGCTACGACATTTGCCTTGCCCGGGTGGTACAGGATCTCACAATCATAATCCTTCACCACATCCAACCATCTCCTCTGGCGCATATTCAGGTTTGGCTGATCCATCAAATACTTTAGGCTCTTGTGGTCAGTGTATATCGTACACCGAACCCCATACAGATAGTGACGCCAGATCTTGAGGGCAAACACTACAACCCCCAACTCCAGATCGTGGGTGGGATATCTCGTCTCATGAGGCTTCAACTGCCTCGATGCATACGTGATCACATGCCCTCTCTGCATCAACACCGCTCCCATCCCCAATATCGATGCATCACAATACACCACGAAATCCTCCATCCCTTCTGGTAGTGCGAGTACATGAGTTTTGTACAATCTCTCACGAAGGGTCTCAAACGAGGTCTGCTGCTCCGGACCCCATGAGAAAGTAACACCCTTCCGGGTTAACTTGGTAAGTGGCACGGCGATCTTGGAGAAATCTCTGATAAATCTCCTATAGTAGCCTGCCAGCCCTAAAAAGCTCTTGATCTCCGTAGGTGACCTCGGCACCTCCCAACTCATCACAGCCTCAATCTTGGCTGGGTCAACCAATATCCCATTCTGGTTAACGAGATGCCCTAAAAACTGGACCTCCCGTAACCAGAAATCGCACTTGGTGAATTTGGCAAAGAGCCTCTCCGATCTCAGAATTCCGAGGAGCTCCCTCAAATGTTTCGCATGCCGCTCTTTGGTCCTCGAATACACCAGGATGTCATCAATGAATACAATTACCGAACGATCCGACATCGGCCTACACACCCTGTTCATGAGATCCATGAACGCCGTTGGTGCATTGGTGAGCCCGAATGGCATCACCACGAACTCGTAATGCCCGTAACGAGTCCTAAACGCCGTCTTCTGGATATCCTCATCCCGAACTCTCATCTGGTGATATCCCGACCTCAAGTCAATCTTGGAGAACCAAGACGCCCCGTGCAACTGATCGAATAGATCGTCGATTCTCGGTAACGGATAACGGTTCTTGACCTTCAACTTGTTCAACTCCCGGTAATCAATGCACATCCGGTGTGAACCATCCTTTTTCTTAACAAAAAGGATCGATGCTCCCCAGGGAGAGCTACAGGGACGGATGAACCCTTTCCCCAACAGCTCTTGCAGATGTGAGGATAACTCCTGCATCTATGGCGGTGCTAGCCGATACGGCGCCTTAGCGATAGGCATAGCCCCATGAATCAAATCGATACGAAACTCCACCTGCCTCTCGGGAGGCACACCCGACAACTCCTCGGGAAACACGTCTGGGAACTCACGCACTATCGGCACCTCATCCACTGATCTTGGCCTCCCAGTGGCCTCTCGCACATCTGTCACATAGGCTACGAACCCCTTGCAGCCCTGCTGCAAACTCCGCCTCGCTCTAGCGGCCGAACAGAAAACCGAAACACCACAAGTCCCCTCGCCGTAAACCGTCAGCGCTCCCCCACTAGGATCTCGGATCGTCACCAATTGACGCTCGCAATCTATGACAGCCCCGAAACGGCTCAACCAATCCATGCCTACTATGACACAAACATCCCCCATAGCAATCGGAATCAAATCAATCGTGAACTCCACCCCGAAGATCTCCAACACGCATCCCCGTATCACCTCGGTAGCACATACCTCACGCTCATCTGCTATGGAAACCCGCAGAGGTTGACTCAACGCCTCCCTCGGAATAGTAATGTGCTGACTAAAAGCCAAAGATATGAAAGACCGACTCGCACCCGAGTCGAATAAAACTAATGCAGGTACAGAACTCATAAGAAAAGTACCTACGCATAACATATAGCAATCACAATAGCATAAACTCAACATAAAATAGATAAAGATTACATACCCGCCATGACGTCAGGTGTTGCGCAGACCTCCTCCGCAGTCAGCTGGAAGGCTCTCCCCCTAGCCTTCGGTGCTTCCGCCTTCACTGGCCGGGTCTCAACAGCTCAAACCGCAGGTGTAGATCCCTACGTTGACCTCTGAAGCTGGGGGCACTCGGCCTTCTGATGGCCAGTCTGGTTGCAATGGATGCAAACCGAGAACCCCTTCGGACAATCCCTCGCAAAATGTCCTTCCTTCCCGCATTTGTAGCATACCCCAGTCTTGCACGGCCCATCATGGCTCTTGCCGTACTTCCCACAAGTGCGGCCCCTCGAACTACCCGACCTCGAATCAGCGGGTTTTGCCCGCTTGGAGGCCGGCTGCGACTGCGCCGGTCGCCGATCACCCCTCTGCAACTCAGTCTCCTCCCTCGCCTGTGTCTCAAGCTCGATCTCCCTCTTCCTGGCATTTTCCTGGAGCTCGGCAAATGTCTGGTAAGTCGAGTTCGCCATGAACTCGTGGATGTCCCTCCTCAAAATACTCAGATAACAGCTCATGCGAGCCTGCTCAGTGGACACCAATTCCGGGCAAAACAAGGCCCGCTCATGAAACATCCTCGTAATCACTGTCACCGACTCTGTCCCCTGCTTAAGGGTCAGAAACTCCTGAGCTAAACGTTCCCTCTCCACCTGCGGAACATACTCGTCACGAAACATAGCAGTAAACCTCTCCCAGTTCACTGCAGTCAGCTCAGCTGTAGAATAGGTCGCAGTCACAAACTTCCACCAGTACTTCGCCCCCAAGCGAAGCTGGTTGAGTGCGAACCGCACCATCAAGTGCTCCGGACACGAGCACGTATAGAAACACCCCTCCATGTCTGAGATCCACCTCATAGCGGCGATCGGGTCCTGCGTACCATTGAACTCTGGTGGTTTCATGTTGCTGAACTCTCGATACAGCAACGAATCACCACCCTGGGGTCTTGCAGCAGCAACAACTGCTGTGGCTGCAGCAACAACAACATCAGTCAAGGCAACATAACGCTCGTCAAATGTCTCGATCAGTGTGGTCTTAATAGACCCAAACATCTCTGGAATCTCGGCTCTGATGGCAGCAGCCACCTCCTCATGGATGATCCGACGGATCTCCTCATCACTCACCCTACTGATCTCGGGGGTATGGCGTGTCCCGACCATGATCAACCTCTGAAATACAACATAAGAAATATCAGGGATACTCTCGAGTATACTCACACTCGATAACTCAAACCTCCTCACTCCTGGTACCCCAAGGATTCTTACTTGGACTGCACACCAATCTGGTGTTTTTAATAGTACGGGCCCAATACTATTGTCCACATCGAATCAATATACAATCCAAGTCCTCCTTCTAGGATCCCAAGTCGTAAATACTCTATTCTCGCTATGCATTGGCTACTCTTAGTAGACCTATCATGAGCTCCTCACTGCTACCTACTCACTCTCAAAGTATCTCATAGCAGCAGTAATCTCCTAGGCTAAGGCATCACAAATCAGGCCACTCTAGTCCTTATAGGAATACCTAGCCTCTCTATCATGCATAAAATAATATCTCATAACTCATAACATATAATGTAAGGGTATTTTAGGGATTCACCGTTCGGGCGCTGGCTGACCGTACACACCATCCACTCTGCTCGTTTCCAAAACTTCTTTTTTCTTTTTAGAAAATTTACAGTTTTGGTTGTAAAATTTCTCAAATCCTCGGTTTGAGTTCAAATACGCCCAAAGGTGCATCCAAATCCCTCAAACCTAGGCTCCGATACCAACTTGTAACAACGTAAAATTTTCAATCTAAATTTTTAATTTTTAAAACCACAAAGTGTATATCATATCATAATTTCAAATCCGAAACAACAATGTTTTCAAAACAAATTCCCAAGATCTCTCAAAAGTGAACTCCATCGGTGTGAGTGTGTACGAGTCAAGCCGTCGCCTTCCCACGGTCCTCGCTAGTACCTGGGACATCAAACACAACAACTGTAAGCATAATGCTTAGTGAGTTCGCCAAAATACCACATACCAAAAATACGCCACTCGAGGCTAACCCAACCCTCCGGTCAAGATGTCTCAGCGGGACCCTCCAGCCCTGCAGCTCATCGGACCCTCCGGTCCAGTCATAGCTCGTTGGGCCCTCTGGCCCGGTCTGAATCGTTGGACCCTCCGGTCCGGTCTATATAGTCATACAACATACAAATAACACATAGCATGTAATCTCAAATATAACACATAATCTCATACATAGCACATAACACCCTCTGGTCAACTCAGAATACCACTCAAGGTAACGTATAAAGAGAAGACTCACCTCGTGGAAAGTCTAAGATCTCGCGTACTCGCTATCTCCCAAAATCAAACGACGACTCTACCTCGCCTAATCATAAAAATATCATTTTAATAATCAAAGACTTTCACAACAGAACTTTTACCCCTTAACACCATTCCTCAGAGGGTACAAGACCATTTTACCCTTCCTTGACCCAAAGTCTTCATGTTGACCAAAACCCTAAAAGTCAACAAAAGTCAACCTTATGAGTACGCGAGGGGTATATCGCCAACCCATGGATCGGATGCGCGTATTGGAAGTTACGCCCAGCGTAATCATTAGAATCTAACATACTCCATTTCCGGTCTTAATCGGTTAAGCCATTACTCCAACTTCTAGATCCGGCTCTGCTTATGCGTCTATACCCATAAAATCGAGACCTTCAAGCCTTGGCATGGCTGTAAAGGCTCCAACACTTCATACCATCACTCTATTCCAACTCAAGGACCTAGATCTCATGCATGGTGCAATGTTCACGACCAAGATTGCATTTTTATGAGTCTACAGCTCAAATAGACCAGAAATACGAAGGATCTAAGCTTATGGAGACCATTTGCTCAAAAGTCTCCACCTTTGGGACTAAAACCCTAAAAAATGGTACATCAAGCATATTACAAGAACTATAGGACAAGATCCGAGCTTTTTACCTTGAAATGAAGCCTCAACCTTTGAAAAGCTCAGATTTACACTTGAGTACCACTTCTAGCCTTCCCAATGAGCTCCTCTTCTCCTTTGCTACCTTGAAATGGCACCACCAAGCTTAGAATACTCACAAATGGCCTAAGAACGGATGCACACTCTCTTTAGGGTTTCTTTTTGAGGGATGGTGGCTGAGAAGTCGAGCCACACATTCCTTTTATAGCCCTCAAAATGAATTAGGGTTTTTAGGTCTGGACCGGTTACGCCCCGTGTAACCTTGGGTACGCCCAGCGTACCTGAGGGTGAACGCGTCAAAATGAAGCGCACGAGTACGTGCAGCGTACTCCTTGTACGCCCAGCATACTCGCATAACATGCAAACCCTAAATAGATAACATACAAAGATGAAGGGGCTAATAGAAGGGTACCTGGTTTTTGGGCTGTTACACTGGTAATTCATCACCTATCTATCATCGCCTAATTATCATCACCATTATATCATCACATACCTCTTATCACATTATTTCATCACACACCAACTATTTCATCTACCCATGTTCTACCCAACATATTTGTAGATATAAATTACATATACAATTTAAAACTATTTAAAAACTCGTGTAAAATATTCATTCAACATCCGTCTCAAGTAAACAAACAATGTATAAACACATAACATGCATTTCATAGATAATACTTCATATCTATGTGTTAGAAGAAAGTAACTACACACTCACTCAAAACATATACTTAATACATTCAAACAATACTTGTATTAAAATCGTGTTTATGAAAGGGACTATACACTCACTTGTTTAGACGATACTCGGACAGCACTACGACTCATAAAGTAGTATTCTTCGGTAAAACTGGAAGATCTTCACACACCGGGCTTCTCGCAGGCAGAGCTTCGGCTCGGAAACTCTTTTCTTCTCAGAATCTTCGGGCTTCGGGACTTGCTTCGGGTCTCAGGATGATAACGGGGCTTCAGGGGGTTAAAAGAGGGCTTAGAGAGATTCTTGGGAGTGAGAGAGAAGAGATTGAGCAACCAAACTCGGTTGCCCCTTGAATTTTATTTATAGGGCCACTTTTATGGATTCACGTCGTGAATCTCAAATATTCATGTCGTGAGTTCAATATTCATCAGGTGTATCATCGCAACTTGTGTCTATCAGGCTCCAAAAGTCATAAATACTGAGTTCACGTCGTGAACTCTAACAGTTTTGGGGTTTCGTGCCCCGAACTTAAGAAATTCATAACTTTTGCATACGAACTCCGTTTTCGACGTTCTTTATATCCACGCGTGGGTGAGATTATGCTCTACAACTCTCGTTTAGACTTCATCGGCTAATTTTGAATTTATTTTTATTATATTATTTTTAGTAGGTCGAGACAGGAAAACTCCGTTAGAAATCCATAACTTCTTCGTCTGACGTCCGTTTTCGTCTGTCTTTTTACCACTGGATTACTATCGATGAGATCTTCGATTCTCATTTAGATCGTTTCGGCTAGAAATCAGTCGATCTCATATTCGAACTTCGAGCTGCATACTACTAATGCTGAAACTTCGAAAAATCATAACATCCTCATACGAAGTCAGATTTAGACGTTCTTTTTATGCACGCTCTCGGTTTAACGTATTCTACGACTTTCATTTAGATCGCTAAGGCCAAATATCGCTCTAACGTAAATTCACTATTTACGTCGCGCTGTGTCGTGCCGGTTTTGTCGCGAAACTTCGACAGGTCATAACTTCTTCGTTATAACTCGGATTTCGGCGTTCTTTATATGTACGAAATCCTTGTAACATATACTATAAGTTAGTTAAGATTAATCCTTTTAAATAATATTCCATCAAAAAGTCATTTTTGATTCTTATCTTCTCTAAATTGACTACCTCGGATCTACGGGCGTAACAAGTATCTCCCCCTTAGGATGATTACGTCCCGGAATCATCAACGAAATAGGACTAGTATAATGATTCCATACGTTATCTCTTCATCCTAGGTAATAATTGTAAGTTCTATATTTCCTTGAAAGAGTATCTAACTCTTGGACTTCTCGATAGTAGGTAGGGGTCAATCCTACATCTGCTCTTCGTACTATGTTGGACTTTTAATCGTAACCTTCGAGTTACAAAATAAATCCTTACTGAGGACTCCTTCTTCTTCTTAGAATAAGTACTTTCCTTTATCTATTACAACAGACTGATGGGTCGTGTTCTAATGACCTCTCATCGTATGATGCAACGATTAGACACAAGTCTTTTAGAGTCAAATTCCAGAATGGAATATACCTTCCTTCATATTCTAATGTGATCTAATCACATTTTTACATGTAGCATTTCTAGCTACAAGCTTCCTTAACAACGAGCACGATGCTATCGATCGCATTGATTTCAATATTCTGACTTGAGTCAGATGCTACCTCGAACTTGGTTCTATGAACCACGTAACAAACTTATCATAGTCGGACTCAGTTTGATATGACCGCTAGGGTAAGAATATTAATCATCTTCTTAGTCTCTACCGAAACAATGGTAACGACATACTTGAATAAAACGAGACCAATCACTAGCTTCTTGGTAACCTTGTGACTTTCCCTGATCTAAGCGTGAGTCTTGTGCTTCCAGTAGTACATATCTCTACTACTATTCATACCTACTCATACTTGTCCCAAGTATTGTCTCGCAGTCCCCAAGTCCTAAAGTCACAAAACAATTTAACACATACGAATGTATCCAATTAATCATAAAATTTTCCTAGACTCTACTAGGACTCCTTCCATGCGTATCTTCAATCATCAATTCTACTTCAACTCGGTTGGTGATGGAAATTCCAAACGATTGGTCAAATTCAAGAATTGCACCAATCATTCCATCATCCTGCCAATCGAAGGTGTACTTCAGACGTATCGTACTCCTCTAAATGTTCCGTTATTTTATCAGACATATTCTAAAGGCAAGATAACACTCTTAGGATATCTTTTGATAGGTGTCATTCATTATCATAAGTCTTTCATTTCCTCCGTCTACTAAATTCTCTACAAGTCTTCATCATAATGTTTTATACACCCAAGCAGACGCTCGGTGTACCAGGCAAGAATTTAAGATAAGAAAGCTTTGTTTACGATAGAAGTATAAATCTCTTTATCACTCCAAAACGTTTACATGCTAGTTCTAATACCATAGTCGTACACTTAGAATCCTAAACACATAAGGTTTCCAGACTCGGTCAGCAACAGACCATAGATCCGAACATATAATATCGTATATGGTAAACATATAACTTTTAGCACATAAAAGCATTTTAGGCAACTTTCCTAAAATATACTAGAGCTCGTGTCTTAAAATATGGTAGACACTCATCTCACAATCATCACTTAGCATTCTAAGTTTAAGTCTAGAAATTCTACAAATTCCTAGTTCACTTAAACTAATGCTCTGATACCAACTGTGACATCCCCAATTTTTCGGCCAGAAAATGCCAATTTTTTATTCTTCGTTTTAAAATCAGAGTAATCTTTTAAAAGAAAATAGTTGCGGAATTTGTCCCCAAAAAAAAAAATATGATAACCATTTATCAAAACATTTCTCTATGAGAAATGTATTTTCATTAAATAACAAAATCTTGGGATGTCATGTTCCGATACAGACAAAAAGCATAAATAGTATAAAATAGACCATACAATAGTCATTTATAACTACTGATTTATAATCCAAAATCTCTCGTCAACTCCACCAACTTATACTATTGTGCCATTACCTGTAATGCAAAGAAAACCGAGTGGGCCAGGCTTAGGAGCCTGGTGAGCGTATAGGGTTTTCAACCAACAATAATATAACTATTATATTTAATCATCAAACAACCAACCCAATTATCCATCTCCATTATCTTCATTTAATCTTGCCTAAAGATATTATCCTAAGGGTCATCTCCTATATCATATTTACCTCTCATCTCCTTACATCTTATTTCCTTATATGTTTGTTCCTAAGAACTTTTCCTAAGGATCATCGCCTATATCGCATAGACAATACTAATTCGGGGATCACTCCCTCAATATGTGTCTAGTAAGGGTTAGGGTATCATCGCATGATTACGCAGCCACAACATCGCCTGGACTCATAATTCATAATAAGGGTTAGACTATCATCGCATGAATACGCAGCCACAACATCGTTTGGACTCGTAATTCATAATAAGGGTTAGACTATCATCACATGAATACGCAACCACAACATCGCCTAGATTGGTAATTCATCACCTAATTATCATCACCATTATATCCTCACCTATCTCTTATCACATTATTTCATCACACACCAACTATTTCATCTACCCATGTTCTACCCAACATATTTGTAGATATATATTACATATATAGTTTAAAACTATTTAAAAACTCGTATAAAACATTCATTCAACACCCATCTCAAGTAAACAAACAATGTATAAACACATAACACGCATTTCATAGCAAATACTTCATATCTATGTGTTAGAAGAAAGTAACTACACACTCACTCAAAACATATACTTAATACATTCAAACATTACTTTTATTAAAATTGGGTTTATGAAAGGGACTATACACTCACTTGTTTAGATGATGCTCGGACAACACTACTGCTCATAAAGTAGTATTCTTCGGTAAAAGTGGAAGATCTTCACACACCGGGCTTCTCGCAGGCAGAGCTTTGGCATGGAAACTCTTTTCTTCTCGGAATATTCGTGGTTTGGGACTTGCTTCGGGTCTCGGGATGATACCGGGGCTTCAGGGGGTTAAAAGAGGGCTTAGAGAGAGTATCGGGAGTGAGAGAGAAGAGATTGAGAAACCAAACTCGGCTGCCCCTTGAATTCTATTTATAGGACCATTTTTCTGGATTCACGACATGAATCTCAAATTTTCACTTCGTGAGTTCAATAGTCATCAGGTGCATCATCGCAACTTGCGTCCGTCAGGCTCCAGAAGTCATAAATACTGAGTTCACATCGTGAACACTGTATTCACGTTATGAACTCTGATAGATTTGGGGTTTCGCGCCCCGAACTTCAGAAACTCATAAATTTCACATACGAACTCCGTTTTCGACGTTCTTTATATCCACGCGTAGGTGAGATTATGCTCTACAACTCTCGTTTACACCTTGTCGGCTAATTTTGACTTTGTTTTTATTATATTATTTTTAGTAGAAGCCGGGACAGGAAAACTCCGTTAGAAATCCATATACTTCTTCGTCTGACGTCCGTTTTCGTATGTCTTTTTACCGTTGGACTACTATCGATGAGATATTCGATTCTCATTTAGATCGTTTCGGCTACAAATCACTCGATCTCATATTCGAACTTCGAGCTGCATACTACTAATGCTGAAACTTCGAAAAATCATAACATCCTCATACGAAGTCAGATTTAGACGTTCTTTTTATTCGTGCTCTCGGTTTAACGTATTCTACGACTTTCACTTAGATCGCTAAGGCCAAATATCGCTCTAACGTAAATTCACTATTTACATTGCGCTGTGTCGTGCCGGTTCTGTCGCGAAACTTCGACAGGTCATAACTTCTTCGTTATAACTCGGATTTCGGCGTTCTTTATATGTACGAAATCCATGTAACATACACTATAACTTAGTTAAGATTAATCCTTCTAAATAATCTTCCATCAAAAAGTCATTTTTGATTCTTATCTTCTCTAAATTGACTAGCTCGGATCTACGGACATTACACTAGCTAACATTGGGAAACCAATGAATGAAATCGATATTTTCATGCTTGTGAACTAGGGATTACAAGATGAGTATATCGACTTTAAATCCACATTGCTTGGTAGGGAATCACCTATTTCCTTTATTAATCTTCATGAATTGCTTGCCGATCATGAATACTTATTCAGGAAGACTGCACCACCGATAGCATCGACCTAAAAATTTGTGGATGCTACTTCACATTGTAAACCTACCACTAATGCCTTTGTACAACGTGACATAGTCCAAGCACTTCAACAACTTGTGTCCCAGTTAGGTAACCAGTTATAGCCGAACTCGCCACCGACTTTCTTATCGAACCGGTTAGGTAACAACAATTCTAATCGACCACATGGAAATTATAATAAGAATAGGGGACATGGGGGATGTAGAGGATACAACCGCCCTCAAGGTGAGCGATCTCAAAGAAGAAAATGATGTGTGCAAAAGTACCCACTAATTTTATAATTTATAACCTAACTAACTAACTATCTAAAATGCACCTAGGCAGAGTACCTAGTCGAATTATAGAATAGTTTGGTAAGTCGGGTGTCGGTCACAGGGAACGGTGTTAACTAATTAATTTATTTACTACTAAACTAACCTAATTACTAATGAGCTAAAAAGGGTTTTTTTTCATCTAATTTTGCAAGTTTAGATGAACTTAATTCTTTAACAAAGACTCAATCAATAAACAAAACACTTCGGTTAGTTCGAATCCGCTTTCACTCAATGGTTATACATTAGCTAGGACTATTACTGTTGGTTACCAATTAAAGAAGTATTAGTAATTTAGTTATAAATCTACTAATTATTAATCAATTCATGTAAATCTATGCATGGTCACACAATAGTTAACACATAATCAATTATTAAATAAGAGTGGAGCCATGAAAGATTGATTAATCAAAACACAATTACAGTCATAATATATGTTCTCTAACACAGCTTAATTCAATGATTCAATTACTTATCTAAGATTGGGTTGATCTTAGCTCTAATAACTAGTGTTCACTATATTATTAGGTATTCAAATTCATGCAAATTTGTGTTCAATAATTACATAGAACAAGAATTTAAAGCAATCAAATAATTAATTCAAGCATGCTAGGTAAAATCAATCAACACAAGTGTATCACCAACAAGTAAAGTCAAGTCTAATGCATTAAAACCATGAGTTCCAACTTCATCTAGCGAACAGAAGAAGCTAGATTTAACTGGACATACTAACAACTAAATAAACAAAAACTATAATCAAAGACATGTTTAAGTGTACCAATCTATAAAACCAAATTATGAACTTCTTCTTCTTTGGTATTAAAACCAGCTCCCAAGTCTTCTTTTCCTCTGAATTTCGTCTCCCAAAATCCTTCTAAGCCAGCCAAAAGTCTTCCCAATCGTAATGGGCAAAGATATTTATATTCTCTTCAAATTCACCGTTCACGTCGTGAGAATTTAAAACTCACGTCGTGAACTCGAGGTAATCGTGATCGACAAGGATTCCTTCACCCGGATGGTTATCTTCTATCTCTCTCTACTCACGTAAACCATCATCTATTCATGTCATGAGTATGTCTTTTTTGGGTGTTTTTATTGTCTTTCAAGCCTTCAACCTCCAAAGTATCATTCTTTAACGCTTTTAGTCCCTTTTCTTCAAAATGTCTTCTTTTTTGCTGCAAAATATAATTTAACCTTATATGTACCATTATTCTATGCAAATGACCAAAAAATATATAAAAATGTACTTAAATATTGTCTAAAAATATGTATAAATAAGGCAATATCAAAATACCCCACACTTAGGCTTTGCTTGCCCTCAAGCAAATCTACTTATTTAAACTTAAACCTTCATCACTAGCATTTCATAGAACAATACAATTCCAACTCATCCATTATGCCAAGACCTCAACGCATGCATTTGTGTCTAAAATTTTTCCTAAATGACCCCTCCCCCCAATACTTTAAATACTCACAATCTTCATAAAAAATACCCACTTCTTCCGAACAATGCTCATTTTATGCAACCCTCCGAATCCATCCTCAGAAAGCTTTTTAACCTCAAGATATTTTTGGTTAAGCTGCCCAAGCATACATAATCTAGAAATTACAAGTTTAGATACCACAATGGAGCTCTTGGAATTCTTCACTTCTTTGATATTTGATCTTTGATTGCTTTGAATTCACCACATTTATGATTTTTGGTATCTTCAACTTTTGATTCTTTGGAATTTTGATCTTTGATCTTCATACTTTGATAGCTCCAAAATTCTTCAAGAATTTTTTTCGGTAATTTCTCTCTTTTTTTTACATGCATAACTCACCTTTTTTTATATAAATATCACTCAAAAACCTACATGCTTAAGCAGGGGCGCTTAACTTCAACCTTTATTGGTTAAGACATATCTTTCCTGGATACATTTCAGGTTCAGGCTGCTAAACATTTTGCATTCCTTAAATTAAACAGGGTCATGTTTTTGTTCTATGATTTCACTAAAATTAGGGTGGCCACAAAGGCACCATAACATGTATTGGCTCAACTAAACATTTAAGCTCTTATCGGATCATCCCATATAAGACTAACAACTATAGTTCAAATTATTATTACTAGATTTAATTATTAAAAATTTTAAAATTTACTAAATTATCTAGCAATTTACTTTTTCTACCCCCAGCCCCACACTTATTTCATACAATGCCCTCATTGTGTGCTTAAATTAATATAAACATTAAGAGAAGGGAGAAAAAGGAACAGACTCCCCTAGGATAGTGGTGTGATCATCTCCAAAGTGCGGATAGAATGTGCATCTTGAATACAGACTTTGAGCAATAGAAACTTGGATCTTGAATACGCGAGATAGGTAATGTACCGGCAAAATATGGAATCGAGTCTTCGATCTTCAACAAATGTGGTGCAGAAAAATGTGCAAAATGAACTTAACAATGTGGGAAAGCATACGCCACATTGCATGGTAGGGAAAATGAGCAATAATAATCTTCATAATAATCCCAAAATGAATGGTGGTGAACCACATAATGAACATGGAAAAATAAGATTCCTTTTGTGAAACTTACAAAGTCACGATGTGAATTCGATGTGAAGCGGGTTTTGGAAAGTCACCATATACCGACTAACGAGGTGAATAACAAAGTGGTCACAACGTGAAAAATGGAATCTCAGAAATATATTTCTACCAACCTCTCTTTCAATTCTTATATTCAACCCTATATCTTAATGGATTAAGACTCTTCTAACCCTATTAATTTCAACTCTTCTCTCTAACTTTCTTCTCACTTGACTCACCCCACACTTAATCTAAATTATGTGTCTCGACTGTCGACTTTAAACACTCCCGGCTAAACACATATGCACTCATATCTCGACATTCTTTGTATGCGCTCCTAGCAATTCTGAAAAATAACTACCAAGAAGAGAAAAGTAACATAATATCTTACTAGTTCTACAATCCCAAATAAAATAAAAACAAAATAAAACCAAACCAAACAAAAATAAAATAAACGATCAATCATCCTCATCATCCTAATTCACCGCGTTAGTGCCCGCTCCGTCACCTCCATGTCCTCGATACTCCGTCCACCTCGGGAAAATTCGGTAATGATACCCTATATGAGGCGGCTGCTCCACCCGAAAGTGTCGAACCTCGTTCTCCATGGTACCCCTAATCCAGTTAACACTGAAAGATAACTAGTCAAAATAACCAGCCATATCACCCCCAAAAGTTGCTCATACCATGGATGCGGGTGGATGCATTGGTTGCCCTCTTTCTCCTCTTCCTCTCACATTTCTACGCCTCGGCCTCGGTTATGGTTCAGGTTGGTCGGTCGGCTGCTCATCACCATCATCATTATCTTTAAGAATCCCCCAATGTGTCCCACAATTCTTTACCACCTTCACTGTCTCTAAATACCTCATACTAAACTCGTTCCCCTCCATGCATGTCAAAGAACGAGTAATGCCAGAAACAATGAGGCCATAAGATCGGGCCAAGCACATAACAAAGTGCCCTCCACAAATGGGGCTCCTGGGACGAGCACTCGTTGCATACTCCGCCAAGTATCGGGCCAAGAAATACAAAATGTTACAGCACACGCCCGACTATAAAATGCACCACAAAAAGAACAAATTGACCTTAGTAACCTTATCACCATGGCGTTTGTGGTGAATAGAAAATGTGATAAGGCGATGGATAAGGCGATGTGTCGGTGATTTGATGCTACTTTCGGAGGATACACAAGAATTGAACACACCGGCCGCAATATTGCTCCAAAACTCCAGTCCTGAAACCCCATCCGCATAATCATGTGTGACGTCCCTCAAAAATAAAAAACTCATGAGTTATGGTCTAATGAGCCTCGTACAACCCCATTCTTCGTGAAAACTCCACCAAACGGCACTCCCGCTATTCCCCTCCTAGACGAAAAACCAAAGCTTGCGGGAAAGTAGGATCTTGGACATTCTCATGGAATGTCACTATTGAAAAGAATTCCACGCATCGCTCTTTATAGACCCACTCTTGGATGGCAAACAAGTTGTACCACCCCTTGCACGTGAATGAAAATCCATCCCCCAAAATATCTTAGTAAGATACTGGGACATCCGATCCACGATCCCAACCTCCGTCAACCGTGCCCACTGAATAGTGGGGGCAATAGCAAACTCCCGGTTGTAAAGCCATCCCAACCGATTGTTCCATCACGTATAGATATCCCGGGGTGTAGTTGTTGGAAAGTTGTAAAATGGATGTAAACCCGCTATTCCTATTGGATTCTCTCTTCTGGGAACCATTTCTGCAAAAACAACAACAAACATATCCGAAAGAAACAACCCAAAAGATTAGAAATTAAAAAAAAAATTGAAGTTGTCCAGTCCCAGTATTCACGTCGTGAGTTCGTAACTTAGCAACCAAAATCGCTAAAATCAGGAGTCAAATCAGGTCACAATATTAGTGGGGTTTACTCCTATACTAATCCCAAGCACAAAGCATCAACATTCCAAGACTATTATGGGAATTTTAAGTAATAAATTTGACATTTCATCTAACTAACAAATCCTAACCCTAAGTTCAACTATAAGAGAAAAATTAAACTTAATAATTAAGAATCATTAACTTAGATTGAAGTATTAGGTAAGCAAAAACGAAAGTGGAGTGTTGTCGGCCAAAATCGGAGCAAAGGGGGGACCAGATTTGTTGTTTCACTTCAGGAAGAATAAACAAAAGGGGGTCAAACTGGTTCTTTATCCTTTAATTTGTGGTTCCGTGTTTTTCAAAACTCCCGTCGTGTGTCCTTAAGGAGTCACGTCGTGAGTCCTGTCTGAGCTTAATGTTGGGCCATGCATTCCTCATCAAAAATGGATTAGTCTTGGGCCAATTAGTTTAATAGAAAATGAGATGATACTCATCAATGGTATATTATCCGGTTTATTCAGAATTCACGTCGTGAGTCTTTAAGGATTCACGTCGCGAATCCTGTATGAAATTTTTTTATTAAGTCAAGTTTGTCTATTAACTAAATTCTTAATTATCACCACTTCACTTTTAGGGACCCCACACTCAGTGTTTAATTATGAATAAAGAGAATTGTATGATAAGTAAGAAAAGAAAAAAATGCCAAAACTAAAAAGAAATGAAAAAAAATTGCAAACCAAACTCGGGTTGCCTCCCAAGAAGCGCTTCTTTTTCTTGGAGTCATGAGCCGGACTCCTTGCCTCCTACATTGAGTCATCCGAAGATACTGAGATCAAATACCCATCCAAGCCGAGTGCGAGTGTGATACTATAATTACTCTTGTTCTTGTTCTTGTTCTTGTTCAATAGCCGAGTACGAAACTATAATTAATTGCCACTTAGATGAAATACCCGTCCAAGCCGAGTCTGAGTACGATATTGAGCCTGAATTTGAATTACATACTTGTTAGCCCGAGAACGAGATGGAAAACATTGATGAGATGGCCATGGGGAATAGAAGAAGCACATTCGAGATGAGGTGGGGCCGAGTTTAGTACATCCTACAATTCCTGCCAATGCCACGTTCGAGTTGAAGGGACATATCCTTAATGCACTTAAGGATATCCCATTTTACGGGAAAGATCACGAGGATGCTTTCAAACACTTAGACGAGGTGAACGATATTTTGGATTATTTTAATACTCCCAATATTCCAAGGGAGACAGCTTTGCTAAGGATGCTACCAGTCACTTTCAAGGGAGCAACAAAAGACTGGTTAAAGGCACTCCCACCTAGTACGATCACCACATGGGCCCCGTTGCGTGAGAGATTCCTAGATCAGTTTTGTCCAACCTCCAAAATCTCTAAACTCAAGAAGGCAATTGCCAACTTTGAGCAAAATCCGGGGGAGTCATTATACGAGGCCTGGGAACGCTACAAGGGGTTGTTAAGGAATTGTACTCAACATAACCTCAATATTTTTAGCAGGAGATGTCAATATTCTATGATAGGGTGAATGTCATGACTAGACAACTCCTTGATTCGCAAGGACCATTAATGAAGAAGAACCCAAATCAGGCCAAGGAGCTGATTGAAAAATTTTCAAGGCACTCTCGTGAGTATCACAACCCAGGGCATGATGGAATAAAAGGCGGTGGGGGTACACAAACTGAAGAGATGGATGTTGTGACGGCAATGCTTAGCACTATGGATAGAAGATTGACTCAAATGGACCAATCAATTCATGCAATTCGAGTTGGTTGCAAGAGATGTATTGGCCCACACTTGACAAAGGATTACAATATGGATGAATATGGGAACAAGAACGCTCAAGTATGTTACTCAAGTGGGGACATGTATGAAGAAGATTGGAGAAAACAAAAGAAGGAGTGGCTGCCTTACGAAGAATACAAGAAGCAAAAAGAAGAGAAATTTAGGAAAACCGGTCGGGGCTTCTACCAAAGAGAACAACCACCATTTGAGAAGAAATCAGAATTAGAGACCATGTTGATGGAATTCATGGAAGCTTCAGAAAAAAGACACGATGCTATTCTGCAATGGAAGAACAAAGAAGTATAATGAAGAATCATCATGCAATGATGATAGATCAGCAAGCATTAATAAAGAATCAGCAAGCCTCCATCAATAATCTTGAAGTACAACTTGGTTGACATACCACTTTGGTTAATGAGAAGATGTTCCCGAAAAATCCTAAAAACAAAACCCAATCTCATGTGATGGCCATAGGTATTGAAGAATAGGCAATTTCTGAGTTCCTAGAAGCCTTAGAAGTGGAGCCACAACAACCCGATCAAAAGCAAAAGAAGCCAAAGCTCGAAAATGAAAAGGCTGCTGGAACACCCGGTTCACGACGTGAGCCCGCTACGCTCACGTCGTGGGCTCAGTTTGAACAGAAAAATTTTGTATTTGTTCCAGCTTATGAACCACCTTTTCCATTCTCGTCTAGAGCTAATCTCAGTCCACTGGAGAGAGAACATTTGGAGTTTATCAAGCAATTGAAGGGTATTCCTATTAAAACTCCTTTTATTGATTCACTTGGAAAAGTTCCAGAATATGCTAAGTTCTTACAAGATTTATTAGACACTCGTTAGCAATTAAAGGAGAATTCTAAAGTGATCCTAAGTGAGCAAAGCTCAAAAGCCGTGTTGGGGGAAATAACTAAGAAGATGGGGGATCCTGGAGGCCTCACTCTTCAATGTGAGTTTGGGAACAACATGAAGGTTTACGCTTTAGCCGATTCTGGGGCTACCATAAATTTGACGCCTTATTCATTTTATCAGAAGTTGGATATTCAGAAGTTGAAGGCTACAAGGATGACTATTCACATGGCGAACCTTTCAGTGACACAGCCCCGGGGAATTGTGGAACATATTTTAGTAAAAATTGGGAAATTTGTTTTTTCCATTAGACTTTGTGGTATTGGATATGAAAGAAGATCCCAATGTATTGATTATTCTTGGTCGCCCGCTACTAAACACTGATGGAGCTCTTGTTGATATTCGGGAGTCTAAGCTCACCTTGAGGGTTGGTAATGAAAAGGAAATTTTTGGGATAGAAGATGTCTTTCAAGGGAATCATGCTCAAGAAGAGGTTTTCAACATTGATGAAGACAATGAACTTGAAGAATTAGAGAAGCTCATGGAAGAAGAAATCACAACAATTCAACAAGTTAAAAGAACAAAACCAAGAGCATCTATTCCATGTTTAGTTGAAGTCATTGCCTACACGAGTCCAACTTCTTGGATGAGCAAGGAAGATGATCACATGACAAGTGATGAAGAGGAGGTTACTTCAGAAGTAACAAATCTAGTGGTGAAAGAAGAGAAGAATGCTATGGAGTGTAAGGAAGAGACTAAAGGGACCAAACGCAAGCTTGATGAAGACAAGGTCAAAGCTAAAAAGGAAAATTCGAAAAAGGCGTACAAAAGACGAGTTCAAGCTTACCAGAGGCGTTTCAAGGAACAAAAGATCCTAGTGGTGGATTCTTCGGATGACTCAACGTAGGAGGCAAGGAGTCCCGCTCATGACTCCAAGAAAAAGAAGCGTTTCTCAGGAGGCAACCCGAGTTTGGTTTGCAACTTTTTTTCTTTTCTTTTTAGTTGTTGCATTTTATTCTTAGAAACATAGATCATATCATCCAATTCGCTTTATTCATAATTAAACACTGAGTGTGCGGTTCCTAAAAATGAATTGGTGATAATTAAGAATTTAGTTAATAGACAAACTTGACCTAATAAAAAAATTTCATACAGGATTCACGACGTGTATCCTTAAAGACTCATGACGTGAATTCTGAATAAACCGGATAATATACGATTAATGAGTATCAGCCCATTTTCTATTAAACTAATTGGCCCAAGAGTAATACATTTTTGATGAGGAATGCATGGCCCAACATTAAGCCTAAACAAGACTCAGGACATGAGTTTTGAAAAACACGGGACCACAGATTAGAGGATAAAGAACCAGTTTGACCCCCTTTTGTTTATTCTTCACGAAGTGAAACAACAAATCTGGTCCCCCCTTTGTTCCGATTTTGGCTGACAACACTCCACTTTCGTTTTTGCTTACCTAAGACTTCAATATAAGGTAATGATTCTTAATTATTAAGTTTAATTTTTCTCTTATAGTTGAACTTAGGGTTAGGGCTTGTTAGTTAGATGAAATTTCGAATTTATTTCTTAAAATTCCCGTAATAGCCTTGGAATATTGATACTTTGTGCTTGGGATTAGTATAGGAGTAAACCCCACTAATATTGTGACCTGATTTGCCTCCTGATTTTAGCAATTTTGGTTGCTGAGTTACGAACTCACAACGTGAATACTAGGACTAGACAACTTCAGTATTTTTTTTTTAATTTCTAATATGTTGGGGTTGTTTCTTTTGGATATGTTTGTTGTTGTTTTTGCAGAAATGTCTCCCAGAAGAGAGATTCCAACTGGAGTAGCGGGTTTACATCCATTTTACAACTTTCCAACAACTACACCCTATGATATCTATACGCGATGGAACAATCGGTTGTGATGGCTTTACAACCGGGAGTTTGCTATTGCCCCCACTATTCAGTGGGCACGGTTGAGGAAGGTTGGGATGGTGGATCGAATGTCCCAATATCTTATTAAGATATTTTTGGGGGATGGATTTTCATTCATGTGCAAGGGGTGGTACCATTTGTTTACCATCCAAGAGCGGGTCTATAAAGAGCTATGTGTCACACCCCGAAAACCAAAGGCGGAAACGTTCTCGGGGTTGACTCCACGTTGAGTATCAAATCCAACGTACATAGTAATCACAGTAAACAACCATTACATTACATATATATGAAAGTTTACATTTGATTCAAAAGTAAATTGTATAAAAGTTATACATATATCATATGAACAAAAGAGACGAGTCTTCAGAGCAATCCGTCTTCACCAAAAGATATCGCCGGGTACCTGTCTAACTTGGACCTGAGAATACAAGCAGTTTAAAAATCAGCATAAAGCTGGTGAGTTCATAAGCGGTTTTGTTTTGTGAAAACATTTCGGTTTCCTTTAGTTTTCTGAAAAGGTTTGATATTCAAGAAAATCCCATATTTTCTTATGTAAAGTAGTTAAGTTATCTTTCGTTACAGTTCTGTTACAGATATAAGTTAACCCCAGGAAAATCCCATATTTTCCTAAATGTAAGATTGATTGAATAACACATAGTATAGTTTAATATACGAAACTATAATTTAGACGAACTGTATATAGAAAGTATTTTGAAAACCTTGGGACTAACATCCCGAACCAGTTTATAGATAATTCGATACAGACCATGGGATCACTATCCCGAAAATAGATATAAGATAATTTGATAAACCATGGGATCACTATCCCGAAGCTAGATATATGGTAGATTCATAAAATCATGGGATTATCATCCCGTATAAGATTTAGCTTCAAAACCATGGGATTACCATCCCGAACAAGATATAGACACAAGATCATGGGATTATCATCCCGAATGAGATATATACATAAAACCATGGAATTACCATCCCGAACGAGATATAGATACAAGACCATGGGATTATCATCCCGAACAAGATATAGATACAAGATCATGGGATTATCATCCTGAACAAGATATAGATTCTAAACAAAATCCTAGCTGTGAATAAGTTTATATTAATACGTATTGTGAGTCGGGTAACCATACTGATATGACAACGAGACCTCCTTGACATTAGTCAGACGTCGAATGATATACAGAATTTGTCACCCCAGGCGTGCCCGCCTAACTGTAGCTAGCAGTTAAGGTGTGGGATTGTCAGTCCCGAATAGATCTATTCACAAATTCCTCGCTCTCCCTCCAGGAGACTCTGGTTACACTTCCGGAGAGGATTTACTTGATCATCCATAAAGGGTAGTGACTATCTCACAAGCTAGTATTAAACTATTCACAGGATTCTCATACGATAACAGACATACAAAGATTTTAAGACATGATACAGTGAAAATAGTTACATACAGGAAACTATCTGGCAATACATTCAAATGATACGGAGATAAACTGAATCAGACATAGTTTATCAAATAATTTTATACAGATATCAGTACATGATATAAAGAGAATTATAGAACCCCAAATTATTCCCATAATAATTTGATTAGTTTGGTTATTTTCTTAACTAAAATCCATTTAGTTGAAATCGATAAATCATTCCTTATGCTCAACATAATACATAAGGAGTAAAAGAGTTTATAAGTTTGCCAGATATTATTTGAAATACTTCAATGTTATAATTCGAAAACAGTTATAGTTTTGCTTGTATTCCCCTCCTGAAAACATTGAAAAACACGGAAAAAGGCGTAGGGGTATGAACTCACCGGACGAGAAATGTGACGATTCGGATGCTAAGAGTTGATCCGGAGCTTGTAAACACACGAGGTTCCTAATTATAATGTAAAGATACACATTTGTATCTAATTAGGACTTAGTTTATTCATATGATAGGGACACTTGCTTCAAGTCGTGAAAACACTCCGATACGAGTGTTTGGAGGGACCCGGGTGGCGTTTAAGGACGTGAATGATGCAAGGGACTTAGGAAATGAGTTGGGACTTCAAAGGAACACCCCCTTTAGGGAGTTTATGGCCACAAGACCCATTCCCCATGAGTTTACGGCCGTAAACTCATGGTGGGGTCAAATATGGGCAAAAATGACTTCAAACACTTAGGGGAATTTTTCTAGGTTTGGTTCAAAGTCTTGGAATGGATTTTTATCATCAAAATGACACATTTTAGGGAGTTTACGGCCTAGCATGGTCTCATGGCCGTAAACTCCTATAAATCCATGAAAAGTTGTGTTTTTGGATCCCAAACTAATCACATGTGATTGCTAAAATTGTACCAAAGCCTTAAATGCATTTGTTTGAAATTTTGAAGGGGTTTTTGGAGTTTACGGCCAATGAGACCCTTCTCATGGCCGTAAACTCTCATAGAGAGTAAATCCTTGTGTTTTAATGCCAAAAACTTGTTTGTATGGACTTCTAAAATTCATTTCAAGGCTTTAGGGGTGGTTTAATGACATTTTGACATGGTTTTATGAGTTTACGGCCAAAGGCTATGTGCTTAGGCCGTAAACTCCTAAATGTGATGCATTTGATGTGTTTAAGGCCTCCAAACCATTTTTAGATGATTCTAGGATTTACCACAAGGTCATTGGTTGAGTTTCAGGGCATTTGGACATGTTTAAAGACACTTAATCTCCCATTTAGAGGAGTTTACGGCCCAAGCACAGGTCTTGGCCGTAAACTCTTGTTTGTCCCCCAAAAATGATGTTTCAAGTGTCCAAATGCAAAGATCTATGTTCTATAATTCATAACTAAGGCATATGAGTGATTTGGAAGGGTTTAAGGGCATGAAAACCCTAGTTTAATGAGTTTACGACCCAAGAATGATCCTTGGCCGTAAACTCCTTCAAACTTCACAAAGTTCATGTTTTATTTGTTTAGAGTCCATATCTTGAAGCCATTTAGCCATATCTAAGTCCCAAACTTGTCAAGGAGGGGTTTAAGGGCTCAAAAACCCACTTAATATGAGTTTACGGCCCATGAATGCTCCATGGCCGTAAACTCATGAATATGGTCACAAATCATGTTTTGAACTCGAAATTGAAGGCTAAGAAGGTTACAATACAAGCTAAGGAATGTACCTTAGAGATTTGAAGCCTTAAATTTGAGTTTTGGACCCTTAAACTTGGATTTAGGAGAGAGGTTAGAGAGAGAGCAGAGAGAGAAGGAAAAAGCATCAAATGGATGCTAGAACACGTTTATATAGGTCTTAAAACTTGTACGCGGTGGAATTCTACCCGATACCGACGTTAAACGCAGCTTTTGGTCGCACCCGATTAAGTTACCGTCACCCGGCGGGGACATTTTTAAAACTTATGAAATAATTATATTCGGGCTAATTACGTGAATTCCTGAGTGATTTAGACACTCATTAAATTAAAATCAACGTATAAGATTATATAATTAACCCAAAGAGAAAACGGAACAAATTTGATAACGGCGAACTTTCGGGTAGAACGGGTTTTGGCGACGAACAATTTCAGGTTGTTACACTATGCGTGGAATTCTTTTCAACAGTGACATTCCATGAGAATGTCCAAGATCCTACTTTCCCGCAAGCTTAGGTTTTTCGTCTAGGAGGGGAATATCGGGAGTGCAGTTTGGTGGAGCTTTCACGAAGAATGGAGTTGTACGAGGCTCATGAGACCATAACTCATGAGTTTTTATTTTTATTTTTGAGGGATGCCACACGTGATTATGCGGATGGGGTTTCAGGACCGAAGTTTTGGAGCAATATCGCGGCCGGTGTGTTCAATTCCGGTGTATCCCTCGAAAGTAACATCAAATCACCGATACATCGCCTTATCACATTTTCTATTCACCACAAACGCCATGCTGATAAGGTTACTAAGGTCAATTTGTTCTTTTTGTTGTGCATTTTACAGTCGGGCGTGTGCTGTAACATTCCGTATTTCTTGGCCCGATACTTGGCGGAGTATGCAACGAGTGCTCGTCCCGGGAGACCCATTTGTGGAGGGCACTTTGTTACGTGCTTGGCCCGATCTTATGGCCTCATTGTTTCTGGCATTACTCGTTCTTTGACATGCATGGAGGGGAACGCGTTTAGTATGAGGTATTTAGAGACAATAAAGGTGGTAAAGAATTATGGGACACATTGGGGGATTCTTGAAGATAATGATGATGGTGATGAGTAGCCGACCGACCAACCTGAACCATAACCGAGGCCGAGGCGTAGAAACATGAGAGGAAGAGGAGAAAGAGGGGAACCAATTCATCCACCCGCATCCATGGTAGGAGCACCTTTTGGGGGTGATATGGCTGGTTATTTTGACCAGTTATCTTTTAGTGTCAACTGGATTAGGGGTACCATGGAGAACGTGGTTTGACACCTTGGGGTTGAGCAACCGCCTCATTTGGGGTATCATTACCGAGTTTTCCCAAGGTGGACAGAGTATCGAGGACATGGAGGCGACAGAGCGGGCACTAGGGGGTGAATGAGGATGATGAGGATGACTGATTGTTTTTTTTAGTTTTGTTTGGTTTGGTTTTATTTTGTTTTTATTTTATTTGGGATTGTAAAACTATTAAGATATTATGTTACTTTTCTCTTCTTGGTAGTTATTTTTTAGAATTGCTAGGAGCGCATACAAAGGATGTCGAGATATGAGTGCATATGCGTTTAGCCAAGAGTGTTTAAAGTCGACAGTCGAGACCCATAATTTAAATTAAGTGTGGGGTGAGAAGAAAGTTAGAGAGAAGAGTTGCAATTGATAGGGTTAGAAGAGTCTTAATCCATTAAGATACGGGGTTGAATATAAGAATTGAAAGAGAGGTTGGAAGAAATATATTTATGAGATTTTAGTTTTCACATCCTGACCACTTTGTTATTCACCTCGTTAGTCGGTATATGGTGACTTTCCAGAACCCGCTTCACATCGAATTCACGTCGTGACTTTGTTATTTTCACAAAAGGAGTCTTATTTTTCCATGTTCATTATGTGGTTCACCACCATTCTTTTTGGGATTATTATGAAGATTATTATTGCTCATTTTCTCTACCATGCAATGTGGCGTATGCTTTCCCACATTGTTCTGTTCATTTTGCACATTTTTCTGCGCCACATTTGTTGAAGATCGAAAACTCGATTCCATATTTTGCTGGTACATTACTTATCTCGCGTATCCAAGATCCAAGTTTCTATTGCTCAAAGTCTGTATTCAAGATGCACATTCTATCCGCACTTTCTGAGATGATCATGCCACTATCCCAGGGGAGTCTGTTCCTTTTTCTCCCTTCTCTTAATGTTTATATTAATTTAAGCATACAATGAGGGCATTGTATCAAATAAGTGTGGGGCTGGGGGTAGAAAAAGTAAATTGCTAGATAATTTAGTAAATTTTAAAATTTTTAATAATTAAATCTAGTAATAATAATTTGAACTATAGTTGTTAGTGTTATATGGGATGATCCGATAAGAGCTCAAATGTTTAGTTGAGCCAATACACGTTATGGTGCCTTTGTGGCCACCCTAATTTTAGTGAAATCATAGAACAAAAACATGACCCTGTTTAATTTAAGGAATGCAAAATGTTTAGCAGCCTGAACCTGAAATGTATCCAGGAAAGATATGTCTTAACCAATAAAGGTTGAAGTTAAGCGCCCCTGCTTAAGCATGTAGGTTTTTGAGTGATATTTATATAAAAAAAGGTGAGTTATACATGTAAAAAAAAGAGAGAAATTACCGAAAAAAATTCTTGAAGAATTTTGGAGCTATCAAAGTATGAAGATCAAAGAACAAAATTCCAAAGAATCAAAAGTTGAAGATACCAAAAATCATAAATGTGGTGAATTCAAAGCAATCAAAGATCAAATATCAAAGAAGTGAAGAATTCCAAGAGCTCCATTGTGGTATCTAAACTTGTAATTTCTAGATTATGTATGCTTGGGCAGCTTAACCAAAAATATCTTGAGGTTAAAAAGCTTTCTGAGGATGGATTCGGAGGGTTGCATAAAATGAGCATTGTTCGGAAGAAGTGGGTAATTTTTTTATGAAGATTGTGACTATTTAAAGTATTGGCGCGGGGGGGGGGGGGGTGATTTAGGAAAAATTTTAGACAAAAATGCATGCATTGAGGTCTTGGTATAATGGCTGAGCTGGAATTGGATTGTTCTATGAAATGCTAGTGATGAAGGTTTAAGTTTAAATAAGTAGATTTGCTTGAGGGCAAGTAAAGCCTAAGTATGGGGTATTTTGATATTCCCTTATTTATACATATTTTTAGGCAATATTGAAGTACATATTTATATATTTTTTGGTCATTTGCATAGAATAATGGTACTTATAAGGTTAAATTATATTTTGCAGCAAAAAAGAAGACATTTTGAAGAAAAGGGACTAAAAGCGTTAAAGAATGATATTTTGGAGGTTGAAGGCTTGAAAGACAAGAAAAACACCCAAAAAAGACGTACTCATGACTTGAACAGATGATGGTTCACGACGTGAGTAGAGAGAGATAGAATGTAAATATCATTGCTCATTACGATGGGGGAGACTTTTGGATTGCTTAGATGGATTCCTGGAGACGAAATTCAGAGGAAAAGACGACTTGTAAGCTGGTTTTAACTCCAAAGAAGAAGAAGTTCATAATTTGGCTTTATAGATTGGTACACTTAAACATGTGTTTGATTATAGTTTTTTTTATTTAGCTGTTAGTATGTCCAGCTAAATCTAGCTGCTCTTGTTAGCTAGATGAAGCTAGAACTCATGGTTTTAATGCATTATACTTGACTTTACTTGTTGGTGATACGCTTGTGTTGATCGATTTTACCTAGCACGCTTCCCACATTACGGAGACTACTGAAAATACGAGAGCATGTTCGGAAAACTGACTCAAAAAGCACCACATCGTGGTAGACCAAACATAACACTTCTTGGTTTTGAAAATTGCAACACCACGTCGTGGTGGTGTTGAAAAGGGAAATTCGAAGGGCGAAAAGAGCTGCAACTTGAACTAAAATGACACCATCTCTTCCATACAGTTGTAGGACACGACCCTTTCACTCTATGACTCAATTAGACCTCGAAAAATGCTCTCAAATCACGCTTCTCTTGACGTTCTCTTATACCTCCACTCTAACGAACTTTCTTGTTCCAAATATACGCTTACTTGACTCTTACATATGACCTGAAACTAGGACAAAGGAAATGGTAATAAAAGTAGGAAAAATATCTAAACAACTAAACCATACAATAAATTTGTAACAAGACATAAAGCAAACAAAAGAAAACCAAAATAAAAGGCTAGTATAGAACAAGACAAAATAAAACCAAAGAAAAGGACAAGAACTCAATCTTCCGCCTCATCACTAGCTCCACCACTAGCACCACTGCCTCCAGCTCCACCTAACTACTCTCGCCAAAATGTCGCCCCACGTTGGCACATGTGGGTACGCAGAAGGAAAATACTCCGGATGAGATACACACATAGAGCTCATTAAATGATCAACACCAGCATATCACCAACAAGTAAAGTCAAGTCTAATGCATTAAAACCATGAGTTCCAGCTTCATCTAGCTAACAGAAGTAGCTAGATTTAGCTGGACATACTAACAACTAAATAAATAAAAACTATAATCAAAGACATGTTTAAGTGTACCAATCTATAAAGCCAAATTATGAAATTCTTCTTCTTTGGTGTTAAAACCAGCTTCCAGGTCTTCTTTTCCTCTGAATTTTGTCTCTAGGAATCCTTCTAAACCAGGCAAAAGTCTCCCCAATCGTAATGGGCAAAGATATTTATATTCTTTTCAAATTCACCGTTCACGTCATGAGAATTTAAAACTCACGTCGTGAACTCGAGGTAATTGTGACCGGTAAGGATTCCTTCACCTGGATGCTTATCTTCTATCACTCTCTACTCACGTCGTGAACCATCATCTGTTCACGTCGTGAGTACGTATTTTTTGGTTGTTTTTCTTGTCTTTCAAGCCTTCATCCTCCAAAGTTTCATTCTTTAAAGCTTTTAGTCCCTTTTCTTCAAAATGTTTTCTTTTTGGCTGCAAAATATAATTTAACCTTATAAGTACCATTATTCTATGCAAATGACCAATATATATATATATAAATGTACTTAAATATTGCATAAAAATATGTATAAATAAGGAAATATCAGAAACCGAAATCAGTTAGTTAGGCTTCTACTCGAAAAACAGTCTGTGGCACAAGCAATAGGTGCTGTATTGGACATGTTCTATCTTAATGCCCAAATCGAGACCCTTCAACCTTTCGGTCTAGACAACCATACTCCAACTATGTTGACCATCAGTCACCAGCATCTAGATCATCATCTACCTCATGGATTCTAGATACAAGATCCAACAGCCATGTCCCACTTAATCCTAATGGTTTTGAAACTTATGAGGCATACTATGGTGACGACCATCTCTGATCATGATTTACGAATCAATCATCAATCGAATTCCACCTTACATGCCTATGCTGATGCGGCGTTTAATTCTCTCAGTGCCTTTTCTGATCCTGATTGGGCAGTTTGCCCTGATGACTGTCGATCCATGGGGGGATTTGCGATATACCTTCGCTCTAATCTAGTTTCCTGGTCAGCACAAAAACAAAAGACTTTCTTGAGGTCCTCCACTGAATTTGAATACAAGGCCTTAGCTGATACAGTAGCTGAGCTTACGTGGATAGAGACTTTACTTGGAGAACTTCATGTTCCCATGCCTATTGTTCCAAACCTCTGGGTGCCCCATACTTGTCTACTCATCTTGTGTTCCACGAGCGAAAAAAATATGTAGAAGTTGATTTTCATTTTGTTAGGGAGAAAGTTGCTCAGGGGTGATTGTCAGTTCAGTTTATCTAAGCACAAGATAAGATAGCCGATGTGTTTACAAAGCCTCTAGCTGCTGAAAATTTTCTCTTCTTGAGGTCCAAGATCAGAGTCGGAAATCGGCATTATCTTGAGGGGGAATATTAGACTAATATTACGTTATAGTTAGAGGGTTAAATGTGTAACATTATATCTTATATATACATCCTGTACATCTTCATTATTAATGTCTCGTTCCCGAGTTTAACAAAAGAAAAAAAGAGAAAAGAAAAGAAAGTCACGAGAGAAAATAAGAGAAAGGAAAGAAAAACAAAATTTGCTTTCGTGTTTCCAAGTTGGAGAGAAGTGGAAGGAAATTGAATTATTTTTTTCTTTCTTTCCAAATCCTCCCAAATCGGAACGAAAGTTAGGAGGGAAAGTGATCCTCTCATTTCCCTCCACTTCCCTCCTTTAATGAAACTCAGGAACACCAATCTCTTTTATTTTCTTCTCATTTCCACCAATTTCATTTCTTTTTTCTCGTTAAGTTGAACTCGGGAATGGGATGTAAGTGTAATCACAATACAATCATCTTCATTATTAGACTAGTATTACGGGGTGTTTGTCTTCGTCTCTCTCTAATAAAACAAGTCTCCACCACCATCGCTGATGTCGACGCCTTTTTCGCTTTCCACCGTCTCTACATAAACATCGACGGCCTGTTGCTTCCTATTTGTTTGTACATAAACATGGGCTACCGATCACAACCACCGATACTTCCTTTTCTACCGCTCACAAGAAGGCGCCAGAATCGTCATATGAGGTCTATAAAACCTATTTAGTCTACATCTTTTGGTTTGTTCCTTGAAAAAGAATCATCAATCCTACTATGCTTTCTGTGTCGTCTTCCTTAAAAGCTTACTCACCGTGTCTCTCTAACCCTAAATCTCGTCATCAGATTAAAATCATCCCAGATTTATCAAAAAAAGGTGCGTTCATCAAGTTTACGGGATTACTGAGATGTGGGTTTTTTATAGATTTTAATAATATTAGGAGTAATTAGGTATCAAATACCTCTTACACACAAATCGTTGTTGACTACTTATGTAAAGCAAAAGAAGAGAACGTACTATAAACCTCAGAAAAATTAGATTAGTTTACTTTTATTTACTTTTTACCTATTCGCATCTGTTCTTCTGGTCTATATCCTAATCCATGAAATCGAACAAACTCAAGGATCGCTACCACCTAATTTAGTCGTCATCCACCACATCACAACTAAACCACAACATT
Organism: Lactuca sativa; assembly: GCF_002870075.4. Lineage (NCBI taxonomy): Eukaryota > Viridiplantae > Streptophyta > Magnoliopsida > Asterales > Asteraceae > Lactuca > Lactuca sativa. Next base: position 210,088,139 of record NC_056626.2, on the reverse strand, counting down.
CATCACTAGAAGACTAAGTCTGTATATATCTGTGTATGTGTGGCTGTATGGTCTCTTGCATTTTTCTTTTCATTTTGAAACTAATAGTTTTCATTTTCCTTTTGTTAGGTTGGAGCTACCTTCGTTTGAGAAAAGCTGTGATTATTTGTTTTTGTAATATGTATGTGAACTTCATTTATATTAATTACTTCTTTCTTCTTCATGTATTGATCAAACCAGTCTATATGTGGCTGACTGTTGTGGTCAAGAGTTTGAGAATAAATTTTGCAAATTAAAACAATTAAGTATGTTTATCGGTTGATTTGTTGTCACAGGTTATCATTTATTCATTAACTGCAAGATACGAAACGAATTTATCTACTATAATCGTTATACCAACCTTTAATTTGGATATATATAACTTTACTTTATGTTTTTATTGTTTGATCAAACCCAATATTATTTTGAAATTATATATTTGATTGATCTGTAAATCTTGTTTATAGAGTAATGGATACTCAAGAAAATAAGAAGGCAATATATCGTGCTAAATTGAAAGTACAAAAGCATTCAGAAAAAGAGTCCGATGTTCTGCAAGATATTTAGGCAAAGGATAATTACTAAATTATTCATCATTAGTTATATTTGTATATAAAAACGGGTTGTCTAAAAAAACAATCTATTTTATCATTTAGACACCCTATATAATTTTCGGTGTTTTTATTGTTTGAAATTACATTGTTTTCTTAAAAAGATGATTATAAATAGTTACACATAAGTTGACTTTAGATAAAAATGTTTATGAGATGTCTAAAGGGTATCTTAATAGCGCTTTTAATAAAATCTACTATCATTAATTGGTTTATGATAATTAATGTTTCAAGGTCTTGTATCATTGTGTAATTCTGAATTTGGATATATATATATATATATATATATATATATATATATATATATATATATATATATATATATATATATATATATATATATAATCTTAATGAGGTTCAATACAAAACAATTATTAACAAGCACTACAAGAAACAATGCCTTTAGTGGCGACACAATTACCGGCGACACAACCCATTACCGACAACTCTACGATTTGTCGCCGCTAAAGACTTGTGTCGCCGGTAATTGTGTCGCCGCTAAAGACATCTCCCCCGAATCCGCGTTTACCCTCTATGATAGATTTTAGTTGTTCGATCGAGTATCTAATCCAACAGTTGGGGTCTCTTATCCGCACAAACCTAATACAGACGACAATTGTGTCGTCGCTAAATGTCTAAAATGTCACCGCTAATAGTGATCTAAAAAATGATGCGGTACCCCTCCCTCCAGATAGTCGCTGTTGTTGCTTTGTGCCGCCAGTAAATACCAAATCGCCGCCGGTAAAAGCGTCGCCGCTAAATCCTGTTTCCTGTTTGCTATGCTGCCCCTCTTCCAATTGGTCCTCGATTCTGCTATTGATTCTTGATTCCAACAACTTATCTCCCCACATTGCATGAGATTAGGGGTCAAGGGTGGTATGGGCTTCCTGTGACGTGATTTCTAACTCCATTTCGGGAAGAAAGGTAAGTTTAAGTTCCTATTCAACTGTATTATTTCGTTGCAAGTGGTTTGATACTCGAACATGAGTTATTTCTAGTGATAATTTCACCAATATCGACACACGACGCGAAGCATACAAAGATGATCAACTCATATATGCTTCACAAGCCAAACAAGTGTTCTACATCAGAGAGCCCAAGCATAACCCTTGGTGTGTTGTCGAGCATGTTAACCATCGAAGTCTATGGGATCTACCATCGAACGATGACCGTGTCCAAAATGTTGATAATGGGTCACACGAAAATGTAGAAAATGTCGATGTACTTCAAAATATCTCTTCATCTGATGCTCCACTTTTTATCGATTTTAGCATGTACTTTCAAAACATTCCTAGAGTCATTGTTGATTTAGAAAGTGCAACTAAAGTTCCTCCGCCAACCGGTACAGTCAATGATATTTCTGATTGCGAGACTGATTATGATGAGACCGATTCTGATTATGATACCAAAGAAGACATTGAAGGATATGAGGAAGATTCTGATTAGAATAGTTCTTATGTAATACATATTTGTAATATGAACTTTATTTGGATTTCTTGTTTAAATAGAAATATTTATTCCTATGTAAATGTTTATTTCTATGTAATGTGTATTTGTAATAAAAATTGTATTTGTATATCTTATAATTTTTCATGAAATGATGACAATATGACTTTTGTTTATGTATACCATGGCTGCTGTTATGGGTCGTAGACACGGGGGTGATGGAGCTGAGGACCCACCTCTTCCAGGTGGTAGAGGTGCTGGTCATGACGAGCAGGACAATAAGTCTTATTATGAATTTTTATTTATTATTTTTATTCAGTTATTATAAATTAAATACCGTTTCTAATAATTTTTAATTACATTTGTAGTTGAGCAACCTGCATGAAGGAAAGTTCGAGGCAAAGCAAAAAATATAAAGCTTGAAAAAGCGACCTTACGGAACCAAGGCAAACCGATTAGCATGGAATATGATAGGGATATCACATTTGATCCCGTCGGAGAGCCGAAAGACATGTTTTCCCGAGAAGTTGGAAAAAACAATGTGGCACATGGTCCCTTTTGATAAATGGACTAGGAAAAAAGTTTCCCCTGCAATACAGGACACCGTATTACAACATTTAGCGGTAATTATTTATTTAAATATATTTTATATGGTTAACTATAATTGTTTTTTACTTGGTTAACTTTTTTTTAGACAAATTTTGATTTGGATCAGATGTATCGGGATGTACAAGCTAATATGTTGACAGAGAGTTTTCAAGCAAATTTGTTAAAAGGTAATCGATAACGTAAAGCTGACCAAAAAGAATATTTTATGTCAGTCGGAGGGTATGAAGATATCCCGGGAGCATTAGCCAACCCTCCAAAGGGTATGGAAGTTGATAACTGGAAGAAAGCAGTTGAGTATTTGCAAACAGACGAATACATAATTGCTTCAGAAAGGAACAAAAAAAATCCATTAAATGCAAACAAATGTGAATCGTGGGGGGGGGGGTCGAGCTCGTATAACAGTACTTGCTATAAGAAGGTAACGTACGATACATGTAATTATTTATTTAAAATATAATCTAATTTTTAAAGTTAAACAGAACATGAAGAGAGTGGAAACGTTTTACAAAGCTCATACCGATAAGAATGGTGTATTTGTTACTGCTAAGGCGGAATTACAATATGTAAGTATTTATTTATAATTTTATCATATAATCATACTTAATTGTTACTCACTTTTGAGAGTTACAGAATCGGTTAGTTGAAGAGCTATTAGAACAAACTCAAGGTGAAAGTGAGTTAACACCCGCTCAAGAAAGAGCTGTGTTTGAGAAAGTATTAGGAGAGCGACGTGGCCATATTAGAGGCATTGGCCGTAAACCTTCTGCTCTCCCGCCGATTCCACAGCCTTCGCAACCATCACCACAACCATCACAACCATCACAGGTAAAATAATCTACTTTGATTTTGTGGTGATTGTTTGCTAAAAAGTTTGGTAATTAGGTTTTTGTCCCAAGTGCAAAAAATAACAACGTACTATGGTTTTTTGTTTTAGTTTTAAAATAACAATCTACTATAGCATTGTAAAATGCATGTTGATTTGGCGATGCGTCGCCGCTATTACTATTACCGGCGACAACTTGACTTATTACCGGCGACTTTTGTCGCCGCTAATGATCATTTTCCTTGTAGTGAAGGAACAAATGAACTAACCGTTTATGTCGAAATTTAAAGCGATTAACGAAAAAACGAAATATACCATTGTTCACGATTTTTCGTCCTCTTTCCATAGAGATCCATGTTGATATATAAAAAACAATTTTTTTTTTCCAAAAAACACCTAGTTCGTTTTGTTTATAAGAAACTAAATTATACCAAAAATCTCAATTTTTTGTCCTCTATTAGATCACATCGTCAACGACTAAAAAAACTCGATTAATTCAGATTCACATTGTGAATATAAACTGTAAATATTTTAATCTTAACATTCACAATATGAATCTCACTTACTATTATTCACAATATGAATCTGGGCAGATTTATAATGTGAATTTGAACATATTCATAATGTGAATATGTAATGATTTTTTTTTTTAAATCAATATATATCTATGTTCAAAGAGTATTAAAAATATAAATTTTGATATATTTATTAAGAAATTTCGATGAAAAGCATACCTTAATTAAAAAAAACAAAGAAATGAAGTGAGATTTTTTTTTGTATATCAATCTGGATATTTATGAAAAGAGGACAAAAAATCGTGAACATTGGTGTATTCTATTTTCTTTCCGATAAAAATCGTGACCTAAAAAAATTTAAACGGAAATAAAGGAAGCGATTTTGTTACAATCCGTTTCATGTCCGTCAACTGTAAAAGTCTACAATCATTCATTTTACCGTTGATCAGTTTAAATTCCAGGGCGTTAGAATAGTTACTTGGTTCTTTGATTAATAATGAGTTATACACCATTAGATTAGGAGTAGTGTAGTGTATCTTAGTAAATTAAACCTATATACACCAGATTATAAAAAATCCACTTAATTTCATTTTTGTTTTGTCAAACTTATTTGTTATTAAAAAAAAAAAAACTAAAAATACTGAACTTTTTTTTTGTCCTCTAAAAAAAACTAATACTGTTGTGCACATATCCACATATGCTCATTTGAGTTACTACACGTAAAATGTGCAAATCTACACATCCGTCAATTTTTTTTTTTAAAACTTGTCGACAAATCACCTACTATTGAAGTGTTATATCCTATTATGACTTTTTTTTAATTAAAAAAAGTTTCTAAAATATGCAAATATGTACAAGCACAATTGTGCATATTTGTGATGTGCATATATGCACATTTCTGTTTGTGTACACATGCATATTTATGTTTATACATATTCTCATATTTTTTTTGTGCACATATTTAGATTTTTCTTTGTGCACACACGAACATGTATGTTTGTGCACACACGCTCATTTATGTTTGTGCACACACACATTTATGTTTGTAAACATATGCACATTTTTTTTGTGCACACACACATTTGTGTTTGTGCATACATGCACATTTGAGTTGCTGCTACTAATGTTGTTATTATATTAACTTTTAAGTCTTTATTTCTTGCTATTTGGTTGCTCTTTTGATACTAAAGTTGGTTTTTGTTTTCGTTGCCTCCCTCGTCTCATTTATGCTATTGAGGATCTTCATTAACATATTTAATGTCTCAACATATAGTAGTTCAAAGAATATAAATCTTATTGTTTAAACAAGAACTTCTCTCTAATAAATCTATTTGTGGCATTTCCACAAACACCATGTATATGTATATCAAAACTCAAATTTTTTGAATTCAAGTTTGAAAATCTTTCATTCCTTGAGCAAGTTGAAGGTAACGAAGAGAATGATGAGAAAAACTAGAAAACTATGAGTATGTAGGAACACGGGTTGGAGAGATCGATTGCTTGTTAGCGAAAACAATATAAATAAGAGTTGGAGTTCTCGTAAATACAATTTTGTCGATATAAAAACAATCGAGAATGGAGTTTGTATGAAGGGATTATGATTAATGCATAGAGTTTAACAGTGCAGTCTCTATAAAAAAATATAGATTTAAATGAAATTAAGAATTAGTAGTTGGGATATAAATCAAAGTTGCAGTACTCGGAAATACTTACGCGAGATATACAGAACATAAAAACAAAGCTCGTATGCGAAAGATATAATTTTTTAAAAATACTTATTAAGGTGATGACCTGGTAGCCTGAGAGCATGCCACATGGCAAGTCGTGAACAATCTTTACCGCCTCAGAACCAACTCACCACTACGTGGCAAGCTGATGGCCATGACATTGTGAGTCACGAGGACAACTCTTACACCGACTCGACACGTGGCATGAAGAGAAGGTGACACATGGAAGATATATGTTGATCCAAAACTCCACGACGTGGCAAGCTTATGGGCACGATGTGGGAGTTGCATATCTCATCCTATAAATAGTCTCGCAAATCAAATGGTTTTTCATAAAAAAAAAAGATTTTGATTTCTCTCTACTGTCTCGAGATTTCCCCAACCCTTGAGGCTGACCACCCCGATTTTTGACCACTTTCTAACAAAAGTTATCTTAAATTGTGCTTTGAAAGTGAGTTCATAGCCGTACCTTTAAATGTTTTTAATGTTTTCAAGGGAAGAAATATGCTCGTTATAAAATATATATTCGATACTTTTATAAAAACGACAAATATAGATTTTATAAGGAACAATAAAGGTTATTGATAGTTTTATAATTATAAATGCTAAATAGCTGGTTTATCATTATTATAAAACTATTTGGATTTATTCGGTATTGTTGGTTTTAGGTTTGTTAAAACCTGATATTGCTATATATATATATATATATATATATATATATATATATATATATATATATATATATATATATATATATAATTCATCAACTAAGAATGAAATCTTAGTAAAATCCTCCGACATGTAACCACTAATCCAGTGTGAGTGAGGAATTTGTGTATTGATCTATACGAGTTAACACTCCCATCCATGGTTGTTAGCTACAACCAATGGTTTGACGAAATCCACCAAATGACGATATATCCTTTTGTTTGTGGGTATGACGTTGGTGAAGCATGTCGAGTGTGTGTTTTGGTGCACCTCTTATAGCACCAAGTAGAGGTTTTGAACATCATATAGAGTTAGGAGAATAGTCTCTGCTCACAAGATTCGGAGGTAAAAGCACCATTTCCAGATACAACCACCATTCTGCATAAAAATATCCATCATCCATAAGCACTCATCAAGGTAAAAGCACCTAACTAAGTCATGCATGCAAGTTTGTACTATTTTCTTATGATTTTATGTGCTAAATCTTTATCTTCATCTCTTCTTTTAATAAGAACATCACCATTTTCATATTTTATGATGATGTTTGTATAGTTTTACGAAGAACATCTTGCATGTTGCTTAGATGGTGAAAATCCATGATCAAACTTTTGTTAAGATGTTGATTTAAGCCATTCACATGCAAATAACATGAAAAATCGTCTTCTATTCGTTCACCTTCTTCAAAATTGTTTTCCTATGGTTAAAGTTCTTCTTATAACATCATCGATGGGTTTTAACACCATGCATGTATGATAAACAAGGTTGAATGTTCATGATCTTAGTGCAAAAAATTGATTTTGAGGATTAAAACATCAAACTCAAGTTAAGAGTTTTTGAGAAATTAAATTTTGTTCATTAATGCATGTATGCATTTTGATAAGTTTTAATCTTTTGATCTTTGGAAACATGACTAGAACATGAATTTATCATGATATCTTTAAAATATTTCAAAGGATTTACTCAAAGTAATGATGAAAACTCACTTTTCTAACCTACCATCATGCATGCGATCTGCCATATTTATTACCTTGTCATTGAATTGCTATATCTCACTCATTTCTTAACCAAAAATCGAGATTCTTTTTCTGAATTATAGTAATATGAGTTAGCTTTACAACCCAAGTGGTCTCATTGTTGTTCCAACAACATTTTCCTTATGAATATTAGTTTTTTGTTGCATTTTCAAAGGACTTATTCCTCACTAAAAATCTAGGAAAAATTTATTTGAGCACTTAACATCATGTATTCTGAGGGACAAAAAGACCTTAATTCAAAAGTCTTTAGAACACGTGGAAAAAATTCTCAAAGTGACATCAATAATCTTTAACAAAATCACAATAACTAAGTTTTTCATTATAATATAATGATCATTTAGGCTTGTTTTTTGACATCTAAAATAACAAAACGGTTTTTCATTGTTATTAAATTCTATGAAGATGCATTTAGAATTTTTCGACTCCAAATATATTTTCTTTATTTTTACATGAAAATAATAAGAAAATAGTGTGTTAAAACATATTAAATAGTTAAACTAGCAAATAAATTTTGGAAAAGTTCATGAATGACCTATACTATAAACCAACATCTCCCATGAAGCTTGAGAAATTGTTATTACTATTTACCATTAGTTTTTATTTTATTGTTATTAAGCACAAATAAATAACAAAAATCACATTTATTATTTTTCAAAGCTTATATGCATTATATAACCTTCACCGAAAAATTTAATAAAAATTCCATAAAGTTTTACTATTTTTCCAAGATTTAATGTATATTAAAAGAATTAAATAATTGAAAAATAGTTAAGGTAATCCAAAATTCATAAAATGTTACTAGGAAAGCTTCTATTACATAATAGCCACAAATAAAAATTTTGTAGATTTATCTTAACATTTTACTATTTATTTCTATTTTCTTAGTATTAAATGCACTTAAACTCTAAAAATAGGGATTTACTGTTCAAAAATGACTTTCAATAATTTTTGTAGATTATGTAAACTTTAAAATTGTTATAAAAAAATTACAAGATTTTTTCATGATAATTTACTATTTTTCCATGATTTTGTGACTATTCAAGGAATTAAAATGGTGAAAAATAGTTAGACAAATCAAAAATTCAATAAAATTTATCTTAACATCTTTGACTTCAGTTGAAACTAAAATACAAAGTTTGAGAAAATTTTAAAACTAAATTGATTTTGTTTTTGAATATTTAATCTTTGAAACACCTCCTAAAATGTTAAATTTTAACATTTCAATAATGAGAATTTCCACTTGTATTTGTTATACAACAAATTGATTCATATAAATGTAAATTTCATAGAAAAATGTTTGTAACTTAACAATATTAAAGTTTGACACAATATTGACATAATTCTATTGTAGTAGTAAGTATAGTAGTATTAGATTTCGGTTAGAGACTAATTAGTGTGTAACATTCTTGTAGGACCAATAGTGGTACAAGTGGAGCGTAGTTCAAGGCACCATTTGCATTATCTCAAGGCATTGTGATTATTCACGCATCCCCTTATTTTCGGTTTTTATGTTTTGCGGTGTTAAAGCATGTCCGAAAAACTATTTATTGTTCGTTGTATTTAAATTAATTTGTATCAAACTTGATTGCTATGTCTTGCTATGTATGTTTATGCAACTTGAAACATGAGGCCTTATCGTCTAAACTCTCTTCCACTTTACTCCAACCATTAACTCTTTTGAGCCAACAGTCATTATGGATAGTGCTATTAGGAATTGACAACTCCTCACTCGCCCGATTGCTTGAGTACATGATACCATATTCATCTATGGAACGATAATCATATATCTTGATAGGGCTTCAGTTATAGGATTGGTTGTGAATTCATTGTTTGCTCATATACATACAAACTAGCATACTTATTATAGCAACAAACTTTTTTTCTCATTATATCAACAAACTTTTATTACTGGAAACTTATTTACTAGTTTTAGCAATGAACTTGTTTGCTCCTTGTAGCAACAAAGTTGTTTGCTCATTATAGCAATGAAACTTGTTTACTCGCTTTAGCAACGAACTTTATTCCCCATGAGAATATGAACATTGCATCTTATTTGGGAAACATACTTTATTTCACTTTATGACAACGAGCTTGTTTATGCAAACTTATTTACTCATTTTAGCAATATACTTTTATTTATGGAAATTTCTATCAAAACTCCGATTACGATTCATGAAGCCAATATTAATTTTAAGTTGTGAACTCACTAACTATTTTTGTAGTTGACGCTCATTTTACATGCCTTTTTAGGAATCACCTAGTAAGAGGCATGTAGAGACACAACACTTGTATGAGCATTTTCATGTGTTTTCTTTCAAATACTTTGTAATTTATTTTAAAAAGTTGTTCAAAGTCATTGTAAATTTTAATTCTTTTTAATACTATGGTTGGTGTTCTCTTTTAACTTTTGCTATCAGACCCATTTTTAGGTCTAAATTTATTGTTTATACTTTGCTTTTCTAGGCCGTTATGGTTATCGGTCTAGGGCCGAAATCCCCATGAGTTTATTTGTTGTTTGGACCGAAATCACATGTGATTTCGGTCAAGCTATTGGGTTTTCGGTTTGGGATTTGTACTTTGGGTCCATATGTATATATATATATATATATATATATATATATATATATATATATATATATATATATATATATATATATATATATATATATATATATATATATATATAGTCATTAAGGGCGTGAAAAAGAGAGAAGAGAGGGTGGGACGTTTTGGGGCTGCCATATTGTAAAGGACGTGACTAAGAGAGAAAAGAAGAGAGAACGTGTGTGATTAACATCTTATGTGCCAGACTATATTTAATATAGTGTGCAGTGTGCATTTGAAGATTAATCATCTTGTGTTCTTGTTCTTGTTCTATAGTCTATCTTGCATCATTCACTTGATCGGGATTCTGCACCATTAAGTGAATCTGATTAATACATCAAAGCAAATTTGGGACTTACAAGTGGTATCAGAGTTTGGATTGTAATAATCAAATTGGCAAGATATTAAACATTTTTGGAATTTTTCTTGGAGTTTTTGGCGTTTTTGAATTATTTTGGACGAAATTTTGGCTGTTTGTTCTTCGTGTTCTTCATATGTTTGAGTTTTTGATCGAGTTTTACGTTAAAAGTTGAAAAAGTTTGTGTTTTGCATGATATTTGCAAGACCCCAGTGGCTATTCTCGGTCTCGGATTAGGGTTTCTGCAGTGATTTCGGCCAGCAGCGAGTTTGCGGTCAGTAGCGATTTCGGTGGCGCATCGGCAAAAGTTTGTGGTGGAGCGTCTCGTAGGTTCTCGGTGCGAGGATTTTTGGTGCTAGGCTTCAGAAGTTCTCGGTCTCGCCTGATTTCGGTCCCGCTGTTCTCGGCCTCCGATTTTGGTCTCACATTTTCAGTCAAAAGCTGTTTTCAGTGCGAGACTTCTCAGTGTGGATGACAAGCTTTGCATTTTCAGTATAAAAATCAAAATTTTGAATTTTGAAGTCTTGCTTTCGTCCTAAAGTTGACTTTCAACTTTTAACATCCAAGTTTGAATTTTGATTTTCAATTTTGACCTTTGACTTTCAAAGCCGACTTTTGACCCTCAAGTTTAATCTTTGACTTTTAACTTTAACTTTCTCATTTCACTTTCAAATTTTAATGTTTGACTTTCTCGTTTGATTTTTAATTTTCAATTTTGACTTTTCAAGTTCGAATTTTTAAGTTTGACTTTTAAGGTTGACTTTCAAGGTTTCAAGTCATATGGTATTTTTCTTGGTTTCACAACCAGTTCTATTTTTGGTAGATTATCCATTTATGTGAATAATGATTTCTACAATCACCAAGGTTAATTAAGCCTCATGCTCGCAGTCCTGTGAAGCTAAAATTAAACATTATCGTGATCAAAATGAGCTATTAATTATGGAAATTGAGGACCTTAAATATGAAGGATATACTCTCATAAATGCCCAAAAACCTTTCGAAGAACAACTAGAGGACAAAACCAAGGACTTTAGAAAACTTCAAGAAGAATATAGCAACAAATGTGAGAACTATAACCATGTTAAGAGACAGCTTGCCAGCTTGACTGGCGAGCTTGTCACATTGAAAAATAAATTTGAAAATGCAGATTTTAACTTCAAAAAGTTTGATGTGTCAAGTAAGAAAGTTGAGACTATTATTGAAAAATAATTAAAATTTTAAGATAATCAAAATAAGGGTCTAGGGTATCATAGTGTTCCACCTCCCTTCAAGGACAACTATACCCCACCCCTTGAAATCAATGAGGAAGAGACACATGCTCGGTTTGGTCCGCCCCCTGTACCAGCTTCAGTTAAGACTGAACAATCAAGCTCAACTGAGAATATTGAGAAGAAGGATACTAATGATTCTAGTTCATGTGCAGGTAAAGTAGTGGAAGATGAAAAAAAGGAGAATAGAAATAATTCTAGTTCTGTTGATTCTGTTGATTGTCAAAACAATGTCTCCTTGAACTCTGAATATGTTGCTTCTAATTATGTTACTTCTAATAAACCTACTGTTGATAAATATAGGCCACCAAAACAAGCGAAACAGACTGCTTGTTGTAAGTGTGCTTGTGGGAACGATCAGAGAGAAGGCATGGGCATGCTACCAGGGACAGGCAGAAACCACTTCTATGTGAAGAAACATACTTATTTCCACTGTGGAACACCTGGACACATTGCAAGAAATTGTCCAAATTGTGCATATGTTCCCTACTATGCACAAGGTTGGTAGAACACTCCAAGAGGGAGATTCTTCAAAAGAATCCCTTTGAGATCACATTCAAACAATGGTGACTGGAATGCGAAAAAGGCCAAGAATCAAACGCCAAAGGACAAGAAGGAAATGTCGGCCAAGAAGCCAAATTCAAGAGATGGTTCGGTTAAACAAAGATCAATTAATTCAAAGTCATCTCGGCGATTAGGTTCAAGTTATAAAGCAGTGATAAGGCATCGGTCCGATCAAACAAGAAATGGGTTAAACCCGACTACAGATAGGTACTAAAGGTTCATACTCCCAAATCATCTTATAATTCTAAAATTTCTTCATATTCTATGTGTGATAAATAGGATATGTCATGGGAGAGTACCTTGCATAGATGATAAAGGTCATCCCAGTTTCAAAATGGAAAGGGTTCCAAAGACCAACTAATCCCGCACTATGTGCTGGAGCAGCTACGGAGGAATATCTTCAGACTTCAGATTCTTGATAGTGTGTAACAACTGGATTTTCATAGATATTATTATGTATGTTGACCTTCAGATTGAAGGAGAGACTCAACAAGTCGAGGGTCCAACTCGCCGAGTCGAGTCGAGTTGCTCACGTGGATTTAATGAATGGACTCGACGAGTCAGTGGAGGGACTAGCCGAGTAGGTGCTAGGCAGAGAAACCCTAATTTCCCGGGTTTGGGACCTATTTAAAGCTACTTATAGCCTCATTTGCGGCTACCTTCCCCTGAGAGCAAACCCTAATGGCTTTTAGAGCTAGAGGGTGAGAAAGAAGCTCATATAGTGGTTCTTATGCATCATTTGAGGAAGAGGAGGAGGTTATCAAGCAAGGAGCTGGAAGTGAGGCTGTTGGATCTAGTAATTCCCTATCCAGAGCTCCTGAGGAAGGAAAAAAGTCTTCACCTTTCTTCTTATTTTGGATAGAACTCATATCCATGAAGTTTTAGGGCTTTTTTCCATCTTTTGTTTGGGTTTTGAGTAGCATGAGTTATCAAGAAGTCTAGACCTCAGATCTGGACCATGTGAGCTCCTTAGAGTCTAAGTGTCCCGGCTTTATTCACGCATATGAGAGTTTTTGGGCTTAATCATTCATGAAGGGCATGTATTAGCATTTTGGAGCAATAACAACATGCATGAACGTAAAGATTGAAGCTTTACGTGATTATTGAGTCTTAAGATAACATATCTAGTGTTTGGAGAAATGGATATGTTTTAAATTGTCTAAATGAAATTTGGGTCTGAAGGAACTCGTTGAGTCAATGAGCCGACTCGACGGGTTGATTACGGTTTGTCCCATAGAGCTGAATCATGCGATCACTCGCCGAGTTGGGAGTCAACTCAACAAGCTAAGTCAACCTTCACGAGACTTCTATGGAAAATGATGGGACTCGACGAGTCACAAGGGTGCACTCGGCGAGTCAGGTCAAATAGGGACTGTTGACTCGAGTTTGACTTCTGTTGACTTTAGGGTTTAGTCAACATGAGTAATGCAGACCATGGTGGGGTAAAATGGTCTTTTATCCACTTCAAGAGTTAGTCAGAGAAAGAGATTAGCCTTTGGAATATACGAGTATTAATAGAGCATTAATTAGAGATATATATCATTTGTGATAGGCGGAGGCTAGTTCGAGATTTCCGAGTCTGAGACTGTTACTTGCTACAAGGTGAGTCTACTCACTATACTTGCCATGAGCCGTATTTTGTGTGACTGAGATGTCATATGTGATTATATTATGTATTCTGGTATCTTGCATTATTTCTTTGTGATTTATGTTGTATATTACTTAGAGCCATCAGAGTTAGGACCGGAGGGTCCATCAGAGCACGAGACCAGAGGGTCCTCACTTAGACCAGACTGGAGGGTCCAATGAGTAGTGAGACTGTAAGGTTCTCACTTAGACCAGACTGGAGGGTCCAACGAGCTGTAGGACTGGAGGCTCCCACTGAGACACATAGACCGGAGGGTCATCCGAAGCTATAGCCTCGAGTGGCAAATTATTTGTGCATGGTATTTTGGGGAACTCAGTAAGCTTTGTGCTTACCGTGTTATGTGTTATGTGTTTCAGGTATGTCAGAGGATCGCGGGAAGGCATCAAATTGATTGTACACACACTAGTAAAGGAGTTAATTTTTGAGGATCCTCGATTTTAACCAAGCAATTGTGGAGTTTTGAATTGTCAATGTAATAAATGAGATTTTTGCAAGATACATCATGAGAATTACGTGATTTTAAATGAAAATTTTGTTTTGAAAATTTACAGTGTTACAAGTTGGTATCAGAGCCTTGGTGTGAGGGATTTGGATGCACCTATGGGTGTGTTTGGACTCAAACTGAGGATTTGAGAAAGATTTTCAAAAGAGATAAATTTTTCTAAAAATGAGAAAGTTTTTAAGAGAAAACGAGTTGGAGTAGTGTGTACAATCAGCCAGATCCCGAACGGTGATTTCTCAAAATACCCTTACTTTTGTGTTATGAGATATTATGCATGTTAGAGATAGGCTAGGTATTTCATATTCTAGGACTATAGTGGCATTATATGTGATGCCTTAGCCTAAGAGTTGTTGCTATCTGTGATTTACTTTTGATTATGTGTTGAGTAAGAGTATCCAACATGAATCCTTTTAGAGAGGGATTTGAGTAAAGGAGTAATCTAGGAGAGATACCTACATGAGCATTTGAGGAGCCTACTGAGAGAGTAGTCAGATGCCCGTGAGGGGTAAAGTTCCTTGAGTTTGGTGATATCCTTCGAGTATGAGGTGAGCAAGTGGAGTAATAACATAGAGGGGTTTTACATGCTAGTGGAGATTAACCGATGCCCGAATGCCTCTTGCTTCATGCTTTGTGGAACTCTTGATCATGGGAGACAGCTATTAACTGAATATGACGATATTCAGGAGGTAGATGGCTGGCATCATGAGGAGTTCTTTAGTAGCTGATGGCAGAGGAGTGTAGGAACCTAGGAAGAGCCTAGGGAGTGACTTTAGTTAGATGAGTACGCTGACGGAGGAGAGTATTTGCTGGAGGGAGAAATTGCGTAACATGATTGGTGATCGAGAAGGTTTAACAACTACATAGGAAATTTGGGACGATCCGTGCGGAAAGTATGGGTAGATGTGGCAGGTAGTATGGGCCCGTACTACTGAAAGCAGAGGACCCATACTCGAAACAATGATAATTCCAGAGGTTCTAAGTAGCAGATTGTGAAGAGAGAACATGGTTCGAGTATGATTGTAGCGGATTGAGAAGAAAGAACATGGTTCGAGTACCATGATTCGTAGCAAATTGAGAAGAGAGAACATGGTTCGAGTACCATGATTCGTAGCGGATTGAGAAGAGAGAACATGGTTTGATTACCATGATTCAAATAAGATTGAGAAGAGAGAACATGGTTCGAGTACCATGATTCGTAGCAGATTAGGAAGAAAGAACATGGTTCGAGTACCATGATTGTAGCGCATTGAGAAGAGATAACATGGTTCGGGTACCATGCTTCATAGCAGATCGAGAGGTGGCCACATGGTTCGAGTACCATGACTCGTGGCGGTTAGTGCTTCCGGTTTACCAGTTCTTCTGTTGTGATTGGTTACTCTGAGATCAGATATGAAAGAGTATAGGGCCAAAGCTCCATGTTGAGCGAGTTTCAACGAATCAGGCCTTGAGGGGGGAAAACGATTTAGTTCCTGAGGGATTTTTGGTGACATGCCAGTTGGAGTTGCAAGACTCAGATAGGAGTAGAAGATAGGGATTTATGGAGGATTACGTTTTGAATTGAGCAATCGGCCGATAAAGGGGGTGTCACCTTCTGTGACCAGAGTTGTGCTAGTTCTGTTTCATATGTAAAGCAGAAGAGATATTGAGACTTTTAGTTTTTAAGCTTGGGGGTAAACCCTGTGGGGTAGCACCGGTTGCGGTCTTTCACCGGAGTATTTGGTTAGTATGTCTACCGCAAGGAAGTATTATAGCAAGAGGGGAACATCAGTGGTGACTGAGACAATCAAGGACAAGGATATACCCTATTTGAGTATAGTAGGGCATGTGATAATGGCAGTGTCAGGTAATCAAGAGGACCATTTTAGGGCAGTGGCTCTCATTGGATGATGGATATTAGGTGTAGGAGTAAGGCTTCTGCTCTCTTGATAATTATCCTAATGGGATGTTGGTTGGGGTGTTGAGTATGAGGAGTGTGAGAATTCATTATTCCCAGACTGAGAGTCATGACTACTACTGGACAGTTGAGATGTCTGGTAGTGTGTCAATATGAGATTTTGAATAACACAATAGGAAGTTTTCGAGGATTTTATCTGAGTTTCAGGATGTTTGGAGTTGCTTGGTCTTTGATAAAAGGATCATCGAGGGTATGTGGTACTATCCAAGGGTAAGTGTGGTGTACCTGGTGGAGAGAGTCCGAGGAATAGATTGTATGTGTGCCAAATAATGATGATTCAAACCCTAAGTGGGGGAGAACAAGGTATCTTATCATGAGGATCAGAGATTTGTTCAAGAGCGGTTGGAGACTTGGATATTCAGATATGCATTGTGGATTCATGGGACCAGGATTGGTGGTCGAGGCAAGGTGCGGAGCGAGATAATGCATGTTGTACGTGTTCATGAAAGTGTCTCCACGGCTGGTGGCTGTTGGTCGGAGACCCTATGATGGTTAAAAACTCTTCGAGTTTGTGATGGTAAATTTGAGGTGGTTGGCTGGTAAGGATAGTTTTGGCGGTTGAGAATTTTGGTTTAATGAGTGGGTTGTCATATGCAGGGTAGGAGATGATCGAACATCCAACTTCTGGATCGGTATGCTATTCTTGCATGGGTTTTGAGCAATAAAGGAGAGAGTTTTCGGATGGTTGTCAACGTGTTCGGAGTCATTGGCAATTCCACCGTGTTTCAATTGAGAGTTGGGGTACTCTGAAGTTGCAAGTTGTGTGAGAGGAGTATCAGGTGTGAGATTCTGAAAGGATGCGTATCTGAGTATAATGCCCTGAATCTTGGATTATTTTGAGTCTTGAGCTTGAGATGGCAAGTGGTGTATCAAGTATATACGGTTCCAATGGGAGCCCTTCGACCAATTGACATCTAGCAAGGTTATTTAATAATGTAGATTGCAGCGAAGAAAAGTGTTTTGTTATGACAATTGCGGTCAGAAATAGTGATGCATAATTTGGGTAAGTGTGTGCGCCTATCCCTGTTGGTCCGCAGAGCATGAGTTAGTGAATTCAATGTGGAGTCGGCGTAAGGATAAGATTATGGGGAAATAAGAGAAGGTGTGGTGATATTGCGGGGAGCCACAATACTCAGTAGTAAGTGAGAGGGTGTGGTGATACTGCAGGGAGCTGTAGTACTCGCTAGTCTGTGAGAGGATGTGGTGATATTGAGCGGAGACGTAGTACTCACCAGTCAGCGAGAGGGTGAGGTGATACTGCAGGGAGCCATAGTATTCACCAAGCAGTGGGCGAGAAGCATTGTGAATCTACAGGAAGCCATAGCATTCTCTAGTCATGGCATGACACAGGGGAGTCCTAGGCTTGAGTAGCCTCATCATTCGAGTTTATAGGATCCTAGTGGTCGGACCATGGGCGAGACTGGGGTCTCCATATTTGTCGGGAATCATGATATTATGAGTTGAGTTTTGGTCAACGCAACCGAAGGGAATTGGAGAAGTGGTGCACGCATGGGTTGTGGGTCATGGGTCATGAGTTAAGTGCTTTAATGGGGCGAATGGTTTCAATTCTACGTCGGACCAAACGATTGAGTTTGAGTCTGGATTAGGTGGTGATTTTAGCTGACGGATGAGATTCCAGGTTTAGAGATGGGTTTCAATTTGATGAGTATTGGGTGTCATATGGTGTCTTAGACCTGAGTGGGTCAGTTCGTTGGTATGGGTAAACCACGAGACACATGAAACTAATGGGTAGTTGACGACAGAGGTTGAGGGTGAGACGATTTCATTTGGGATTATAGTATTCGCTTGGATAAAATGAACTTCGTGACGGGTGTGTGACGATGGGTCGATATAGTTTTTGTGAAAAGGAAGTCACTGAGATATGTTAGGACATGTAATGGGTAACCTTTGGGGGATCAACTATGGGGTCGGGGGTTGGCCTGTTGCTGAGTGTCGAAAGGGTTATTAGAGAGGAAGTTGGGGCTTATGATTTTAGATGTCAGAGGATACTTCCGATCGATTATGATGATTTTTATGTCTCAGGACAAAGTGTTGAGAGATGTTTGTTCAATTGGGTTCTGATAGTAGAACAGTGGAAGAGTCCTTGGTGAGATGTAAATACTTCCGCTCCTTGGAGTATGATATTGATCGCTTAGTGTGTCTGGTATGAGTGATCAGCGGCAATTTTTGGGCATGGACTTGTTTTTATCGATCACAACTAGAGAATCAAAGGGATAGTGAGTTATCGGGGTTTGTTATTCAAGGGGCGAATAACGTGGTGATATCTTGAGAGGGCAGTCTAGCTATGTGACAGGCCACTAAAGGTTCCAGATTCTGGAGAGTCGGAAGGAGTAGCGTAGTTACAGATGGGCCTGTCCTTTTTCCATGGAGGAGTTCATGTTTGGATTCAGGTGTTTAGAGAGGAAGATAACTGTGTGTTATGAGATCCTTTTGATGGTGCTGTTCGGTTATTGGATTAGATCTATATGTTGTAGAGGAGCGATTTCGAGGGCAAAATATAATTTAAGTGGGGGAGAATCGTAACACTCAAATTTTTTAGAGATATTATTGTGTATGTTAATCTTGAGATCGAAGGAGAGAAACGACGAGTCAAGGGTCGAACTCGCCGATTCAAGTCAAGTTTCTCGCGTGGATTTAATGAATGGACTCGACGAGTCAGAGGAGGGACTCGCCGAGTAGGTGCTGGGCAGAGAAACCCTAATTTCCCGGGTTTGGGACCTATTTAAAGACACTTATAGCCTCATTTGCGGCTACCTTCCCCTACGAGCAAGCCCTAATAGCTTTTGGAGCTAGAGAGTGAGAAAGAAGCTCATACAGTGGTTCTTGTGCATCTTTTGAGGAAGAGGATGAGGTTATCAAGCAAGGAGGTAGAATTGAGGCTGTTGGATCTAGTAATTCCCTGTCCAGAGCTCCTGAGGAAGGTAAAAAGTCTTCACGTTTCTTCTTATTTTGGATTGATCACATATCCATGGAGTTTTAGGGCTTTTTTCCATCTTTTGTTTGGGTTTTGAGTAGCATGAATTATCAAGAAGTCTAGACCTCAAATCTGGACCTTGTGAGGTCCTTAGAGTCTAGGTGTCCCGGGTTTATTCACCCATATGAGGGTTTTTAGGCTTAATCATTCATGAAGGGCATGTATTAGCATTTTGGAGCAATAACATCATGCATGAACGTAAAGATCGAAGCTTTACGTGATCATTAAGCCTTAAGATAACATATCTAGTGTGTCGAGAAATGGATTTGTTTTAAATTGTCTGAATGAGCTTTGGGTCTGAATGAACTCGCCGAGTCAATGAGCCGACTCAACGAGTTGATTAGGGTTTGTCCCGTAGAGTTGAATCATGCGATCACTCGCCAAGCTGGGAGTCAACTCGACGAGCTGAGTCAACCTTCACGAGACTTCTGTGGAAAACGATGGGACTCGACGAGTCACAAGGGTGCACTCGGCGAGTCAGGTCAAATAGGGACTGTTGACTCGAGTTTGACTTCTGTTGACTTTAGGGTTTAGTCAACGTGAATAATGGAGACCATGGTGGGGTAAAATGGTCTTTTGTCCACTTCAAGAGTTAGTCAGAGAAAGAGATTAGCCTTTGGAATATGCGAGTATTACTAGAGCATTAATTAGAGATATTTATCCTATGTGATAGGTGGAGGCTAGTTCAAGATTTCCGAGTATGAGACTGTTACTTGCTTGCTTACAAGGTGAGTCTACTCACTATACTAACCATGAGCGGTATTTTGTGTGACTGAGATGTCTTATGTGTTTATATTGTGTATTGTGATATCCTGCATTATATCTTTGTGATTTATTGTGTATATTACTTAGAGCCATCAGAGTTAGGACCGGAGGGTCCATCAGAGCACGAGACCGAAGGGTCCTCACTTAGACCGGACTGGAGGGTCCAACGAGTAGTGAGACCAGATGGTTCTCACTTAGACCGGACCGGAGGGTCCAACGAGCTATGGGACTAGAGGGTCCCACTGAGACACATAGACCGAAAGGTCTTCCAGAGCTAAAGCCTAGAGTGGCTAATTATTTGTGCATGGTATTTTGGGGAACTCACTAAGCTTCGTGGTTACCGTGTTATGTTTTATGTGTTTTAGGTATCTTAGAGGATCGCGGGAAGGCACCGGTTTGATTGTACATTCACCAGTGAAGGAGTTACATTTTGAGGATCCTGGATTTTAACCGAGCAATTGTGGAGTTTTGAATTATAAATGTAATAAACGAGATTTTTGCAAGATACATCATAAGAATTATGTGATTTTAAATGAAAATTTAGTTTTGAAAATTTACGGTGCTACATAGTTGCTGTTCCAAGCACATGATAAAGGACATCTTTCAACTGAACAACACTCAGAACTTTAAGTGAGGGTAAGTGTCCATTTCGGGAAAGAAAGGAAGAAAGAAAAGATCATAAATGGGGACCGTACTTAACGGTGTGAAGAATTTTTGGATCTGTTCTGGAATTGAGACACATCTAAGATTGAATGTGTTGCTACATACGCGTGTTGTTCTTAGATCATTTGGATGCAACTACAACTGGTGAATTATGGTTTGCGTTATCTCAATACTCCTGATTTTTTTTTCTTAAAAATATTCGTTTTAAGACAATTTTTAAATTTGCGCATTTATTTTATTTTCTTTCTTCCCATGCCCAGATTAAGGGGGAGAAATCAAAATACTGAAAAATTATAAAATTCAAAAATACAAAAATATGTTTTCTTTCGTAAGTATTTTTGGGAAGTGATATTAAGTATGAGTAATAACCGACAGTCTAAACAAGTGTAAGGTATTGAAGTTGAATTGTCTAGACTCTGTTGGTGTGTGCTGATAAATGTATTGAATTGCTCGACATAATTGATTCCAAAAGTCTTAAATTTAGTTATTATTTTTTTTTGTTAAATTTGTTCATAGTTTTCCTCTATGCACAAATTTAGGGGAAGAATTAAAAAAAAGTAAAAATCAAACAAAAATCAGAAAATTAAAAATAAAAAATTTAAAAATACTTTTGTTTTCCTTTTGAGTGTATTTTATTTGAATTTTATTTATTATTCATTTTTATTGTGTGCTAAGTTTATTTTTAGTTTGTTTTTATTTCAAATTTTGATTTATCTTAAAACTAGAACTCAATGGAAGAAGAGACACAAGGAGAATTCAAAGGAAGAAGACTCAAGGAGACTGTATCCGAATTTTCTGAGCCAAGGCTAGGTCCTTGAACAACTGTGGTGAAAAGGGTCTTTACGATTCTGTAATCCACACAGACTTTTTAGTCATTTGTTACTTTTGAATGCTCAATAGTGATCATTGAAGAACATTTATTCAAAGGAACAAGAAGTGGATATTATTTTTCAACATTTAAATTTTCAACCCCAGAAGCAAGGTGAAGTTGTACTTGAAGTTATGTGACAGATTACATTGAAGCCTCCTTAATCAATTTGCTGCTATCTATGAACCTGCTGTAGTGATCCAAAAGAATCGGTCTCTCTATTATTTTCTCTAGAAGATTCTCAAAGTTGAAAGTGCTGCTTTTCAAGAATCCTTACAAGAAGCCTCCACTCCCAATGTGCGTTCAAAGTAAAATTTTTGAGAGAAAAGTCCAACTATTCAAGATGAAGTCATTCATGTAGAAATTCATTTGCTCATCTTCAAGTTGTGAAGAAATCGAAGATAAAAGTTGAAGCCAAGCACAAAGCAAAGATTGAGAAGCAAAGGAAGCTGCAAACCCACGGGAAGCTTGTTAGGTCATAAGAAAAGAAATCTATAAAGCAAGGGGGAGAGTACTAAGTCTAAATTTAAGGTTTATACTTTTCTTTTCTAGGACTTTATGGTTTTCGGTCTAGGGCCGAATTCCCCATGAGTTTATTTGTTGTTTGGACCAAAATCACATGTGATTTCGGTCAAGCTATTTGGTTTTTGGCTTGGGCTTTGTACTTTTGGTGCATATATATATATATATATATATATATATATATATATATATATATATATATATATATATATATATATATATATATAGTCATTAAGGGCGTGAAAAAGAGAGAAGAGAGGGTGGGACATTTTGGGGTTGTCATATTGTAAGGGACGTGATTAAGTGAGAAAAGAAGAAAGAACGTGTGTGATCAACATCTTATGTGCCAGACTATATTGAATATAGTGTGCATTTGAAGATTAATCATCTTGTGTTCTTGTTCTTCGTATATATTCTATCTTGAATCATTCACTTAATCGGGATTCCGCACCATCAAATGAATATGATTGATACCTCAAAGCGAAATTGGGCTTACACTTGTTGTACTGTTGTGTCCTGTGTTTCCACTTTAGCAGGGTGTGACAGATATGGTATTAGAGCCGAAGGTTATACAGAATACCAATTTTCCTTTGGAGAAATACAACTATAGCCAAAAAATTTCAAAACATTTTTAAAATACTGAACATACTACTGGTATAACGAATTTTAGGACGCATTATTGGACTTTAATTAAGTGTAGCCTGGCCAACTTTTCTTAATTAAAGAAAATTAACGCGAGACTACAAATGATTATAGTAGAATTATGTTCAAAACGATTTTCAACTTAAACTTTTGAAAAACAAAATTTTTCGGTGTGCGTATGGGCATTTCATATTATAGGCATTCATTTAGGTACACTTAGGAACTAAGTGCACTTTTATCACAATGTCTTATTTAGAAATATTCCTATACTTATCAATTGCTAGGCTAACCAGTTAGGTTATATCACTAGCCACTCTAGGAGCATTCCACTTAGTACTGAAAATGAGTATTCCTTGGTAGCTATTGACTTTAGACGTAAGGTTAGTAGCTAGATAAACACTAGTAATGTGACAACCCGAAGTTTGTTTCATCGCCGTAAATCGTTTCCGCCCATTAAACTTGCCCTTAGCGAATTTTTCCGATTACGTTTTTAAATTAAGTCATTAATTTTGAGATTTCTATTATGACTTAATGGGTGCTCACACACGTTAGAAACACATGAAAACACCTCAATTTAGTAATTGGAAAATTTTTAGTTTCGACCACGTCGGGTTACGACAACTTAATCAGGTGCGACCAAAAGCCTCGTTTAACATCAGTCTCGGGTAGAATTCCACCGTGTCCCAAACTTAGACCATATATAAAGTTCAAAGAACTTCATTTTGAAGCTTTTCACCCTCTCTCTACTCTCTCTCTACAATTCCAAGCTTTTGATCCAAAATCACCCCAATTCAAGCTCCAAATCGTTAAGGTAACTATCCTAGCTCATAGTTTAACCTCCTTGGCTTTCAAATTCGTGATTAAATCATGTATTAGGACCATAAACATGTGTTTACGGCCCTGGAACAACCTTAGGCCGCAAACACACATAAATGGGGTTTTGGAGCCCAAAAACCCTCCCAAATCACCTTTGGAGATTAGATATGACTTAGGGGCTTACAAGACCGGACTTGGAACACCAAAACCTTGTCAATTGAGGGATAAATATGAGTTTACGGCCCAAGAACATTCTTGGACCATAAACACCCTTTCATTGGCAGTAAGCACCTTTTTAGGTGTTAAGATGCCCCTTAAACACCTCGTAAGCCTTGGAATAATGTCTAGAACCATCCACAAATGTGTTAGGGAACTTAAACTTGATGAAAATCACTCCCTTAGGAGTTCATGATCATAAAACCCCCAAGGAAAGCTTCTTGGGACGTAAACTCTTATAACTTGGTCAAATGATGCCCTAATTTCATTCCATGACTTGTATAATGACTTAGAATCACATGTGATTAATCTAGAACCACCAAAACACATAAGGAAAGGGTATATAGGAGATTATGGCCATAAACTCCTAGTTTATAGCCGTAAACTCCATTATATGGTCCCTTTGGTGGTTTAGTCTTTCCCTATACCCTAGATTTGATCCTAGCCAATTTCCTCAAGTGATGTGTGACCTTTGAACACCCTAGAACACATCACCCATGAGTTTACGGATGTGAACTCATGGGGACATGGTCTTAGGGCCGAAAACTCCCTTAGGAATTTACTCTTGAAGAGCAAACTCCATATCTATGCCCTATACGTCCGTAGATGCCACCCGGGTCATTCCGAACACTCAATTTGAAGTGTTTTCGTGTCTTGGAGTGTAAATTCATATATAATTAGTGGTTCAAAGTCTAATTAGATACAATTGTGTATCTCTCCATATTACATAGGAACCTCGCACGTTTTCAAGCCCTGTTCGGACACTTAGCATCCTAGCCGACATATTTCTCGTTTGGTGAGTTCACACCCCTACCTTTTTCAGTGCTTTTCAATGTTTTCAGGGGGGGGGGATACAAGCAAAAGTAAAAGAATATCTTTTACTTAAATTTATTATTTCATTTGAAATCGTTCATAATCTGTATACTTTTAATGATCAAAACCATATTAACCAACTGTTTGACTCGCAGAGTAGTTTTTAAACTGATTGTAATTCTTATTACAAAATGTTATATTTTACATTTCATCAATGAATTTCCACATTATTACTGTTAAAAGTATGAACCTTAGAACTTTTAAAACGTCCTTGATAACACTCCCCCTAGATACGAGCCTTGTCTAGTCTGTAGTATTATTATGGAACTCGCAATCTAGATTATGAAAACTTTTCTACTTACTTATTAGTTTTATATGCGTATTAAAACTAATGTACTTTTTCAAGGGTAACAGACTTTTAGGGAACTTCACACAAACAAATTAACTGTGGTAGATACTTGTACTTTACATTCAGATTCGATAACCAAACACAAACTTTTAGGAAAATAAGGGTTTTTCCTGGGATAACTGAACTTTTCTTAACTAGACCGTGTAACTAATGGATAACTAAACTTGACTTATAAGAAAATATGGGATTTTCTTGGATTCATAACTTTTTCAGAAAACCAAAGAAACTTGTTCATTTTCAGAAAAACAAACCGCTTATGAACTCATCAGCTTTATGCTAATTTTTAAACTGCTTGTATTCTTAGGTCCACATTATACAGGTACCCCACGATCTTTTGGAGAAGACGTAGCGTATAGAAGACTCGTCTTAGCTTTTTTTTTTTTCATATGATACATATATGTATAACACTTGTAACACTTTGTTTTTAGACAATGTAAATATTTCTATGTAATGTAATGGTTGTGTTTACTACGCTTACTATGTACATTGGTTGAGATACTACACGACGTCCTCCGCCCCGGAACGTTTCCGCCTTCGGTTTCGGGGTGTGACAAGTAATAATCCTATATCGAAACCAATACTAATTATACCTCAATACATCTTCATCGTGTTCGTACTAGAGTTACAAATAGGAAAAGCGTTCCGATACCGACACAGATGAGAATTGGAGCATCGCATAAGGAGGTAGATGAGTCGCCACTAAGTAATCACTTGGATACCATTGGCGGGCATTCCAGATTTGACTCTTGAGGAGACACGGAGGTTTAACCCATTATTACTAATATTTGAGACCTTAATTCTACGCTACAATTTAACTCTAGGTTTTTTCCACCTTTAGCTTAAAACTTAACATAGGATTTCCCTTTGACCCAAAAGCTTTGCTTTTCATAGTTCTTACCCTACCATATTTACTTTGAATATCCTAATTCAAGCATAAATCATTCCTCTTATGGGAAAATTTACAACCGTTAGTTCAAGAACCCTAAATGCACTAGTGATTATCACCATCATCTTACACTTTCAAAATTACTTACATGTTCCACACCCAACACCAACCTTAAACTTTTATGCCTGATCAAACATGGCACTACTTCATTGTATAAATTCTTTGTACAAATTTCAAATCCTCCTTCGAACCTTATTATGTTCATACATTCGTTTGAGCCTTAGCGACATAACTAACATTCCTATCGTTATAAAGGATTATATCCCGTTAAGCCGTGAGCTAGACGCCAAACCTATAACTTAACCTTTGACCTCTATAAAAGGCTACGAAACTGCATTGACACCATAAAATGTTTGACGAACAATTTGTCTTGTCCTTTATTTTGGGGAACAGACACTGGTGCTTGCCTTATACCCGCCTTAGTATTTAGGTACGATCAGCTACACTAATCTAGCTATTCCTTACTTCTTAATCTTCCATCGAAAATTTATTTCACTTCATAGGTTTTATTTATCATCGATACAATACTTTATAACCACTTCGTACAACTTACTAGACCTTATCTAACAATATAAGGCATATTTCTCGCTAAAAACAATCAACTTTACTTTTGACAACTTGCTTTAACTTAACACTTTTCTTCAAAACTCAATTTAACCAATATTGGTTTTAACCTTGCTAGTTTAATTTCATTTTAAATCAATTTCTATGGATAAATGTGATTTTTAAGGGCATATAGACCATTTTAAACATTGCTTACCATTTTGGCACGTTTTCGAAAAACTTAGAAACATTTTCTTTTATAAAAGTGTTTAAAATCAATGCTATAAAACTTAAACTTATGACATTGAAGTTCATACTACGTGTAAAAGCTTCACAGGATCTTTCAAACAACTTTTTTTGGGCTCTTTTGACCACTTTCTCATCTAGGCACTGTACTTTTCTTAAATGTGTTTTCTTGAAATCGTATATGATATTTCTGCAACTTTCTACTTCACACATGTATCTAAGATATCTATAATTCCTAAATTTCCAACACACCTCATTTGTTTATTTTATTTCAAGTTAGTTTTATAATCTGTAAAGAGTCTAAAAGTTACATCATTCCAAAACTTAGTGTCCACTTTTAAACTTCCAGTGATGCACTTCCGACAATGCACAATTATTCATCTAAATATGTTGATTCTTTACCTTATCCGTTTTAACCATACTTGGACTCCAGTCTAAAAAGTCAAAGCCGTCATATTTTTAATTACTAGTGGTAGTGTTTCTTCTTTTTCACAAACCAAGCTTAACTTAATAAATAGCTCATGAATATTTAGCAAACGCTTTAAAAGCTCCGCATGTCTATTTAATCACCAGCATACATCAAAGACTGAAGTTTGAAATATATCTCAACCTAAGTTTTAAATCTACTTACGGATATTGTCCTTAAAATTTTAACAATAACATTCATTGTTTGTGCTACCTTCCATTTCTTTACCCCACTCTTTATTTATTGCTCTCTATTTGATTTGAGATCTCACAAACCCATAATAATAACATAATACATGGTCTAACCTTGTTTTTGTCTTTTTTTTCTTCTCTTGGTACCATGTTCGTACACATACAGACTAGAAGTCTACCATTTGTTTTGAGAAATTAATATGTGTATAGTCATGAGGCACAATGTTGATTTAGTCAATCTTGATATATTCAGCTACACCTCTTATCATATACATTGTGTTTTTTATATGAAACCTATCGTAAATGAGTAATCCTTATTTTCATTGTTCTTTTGTTCTAAATTTAGAAGTTTTTTAAAAATACAATTTTCATTGTATTTTCCTTACAATTAATACACAAGGTGAGTACCCTTGTTCTTATCATTTTTCTAAATCTAGAAAATATATGAAAAAATAATAAATAAATACATTTTCGTATGTTTCTTCTTTTCTTTTAAAACATAAGAAGTTTTAAATGTTACGATTATCTATCCTTCAAAAGATTGTTTTTGTAGGATCACTAAATTAAGAATGCACTATTTTCAATGACCAATATTTTTACTCCTTTCTTAAAATAACATTCTACTTTGCAATCTCCAGTGAATTCCTAAACTCTCAAACTTGTTTACATAAATACTCTGACTCCTCTTAGACTTGTATTTTTCTTGACTTAGACAATTGTATAATTATTCAAAAGAGTAATCAGAATATTTATGTATAAATTCCCTTATTGATGACTTAAACCTTTACCTTAATTAATATCTTTATTATCTTACTACTTTGTTTGATCGCCACACATGTATCTTCATTCTCTTGGATTTATCACACATTTTATTAATAGTGAGATTGTTTATCATTTTTAAACTCTCAAGATGCTACCTATATAATGTGATTTAAAATATCATAAACTTTCACAACCAACATTAGAAGCAACAAATCTCTAACTATATTCTTCAATTATGGTTCTATTATAGTAAGAGTACCTGTAGTAGAAATTATAGCTTCGGAAATCCTCAATCGTTTCGTAATTTATTTTGTAGACGACACTTAAATAGCTTTTACATTTGAGATGTATGAAAACATTGTTGCCTACCTTTATTACGTATCCGTATGAACTTACCCTCGATTGTTTCTCTTTCATTCGTGCTACCTCTTCCCATTTTAGAATATATCTTTTCCAGATTTAGTAGCCAACCTGGAAGTGAGCAAATAGTCCCTAATCTCTTCTTTATTAGGTGGCGAATTTACAGTTAATGCTTATTTAGAATGCGACTCAAGGATCAATGTGTATCTTGCACTTAATAGAGTTGATGCTTTACAAAAAATTATAACGCACTTTTAGGTTAGATAATATCTAACTAGATAATCTTTTCAACTAGGTCGCCATGGTTGGATCATGATTCCCATTATCCTAATTTTTCACAATCTTGACTGTAGAACTCGAATTAGGGAAACCCTAACCTGATTATAGCTAAAGAATTTGACTATCACTTAAGAAGTTAATCAAAGGTTCTTCAAGTCACCAACTCTCCGGCTATACACTTGTATTCGGCTAAGCTATAATAGAATACATCACGAATGGAATTTCGAGACGAAATTCTTTCAACCGGGGGAGACTGTGACAACCGTCAAAATTTGCGATAGTTCAAGATTCGGATAAACTTAGTTGCATGTATAGGCACGACACATACTAGACTTAGTAACAAGAAGTTAAGTTATAACCTAATAGAAACTTGGGAATAATTAGAAACAATGGACAGTGTACTTAGATTTCACATTGATATGTGAATTCTACAACTACTTAACTGTAATGACTATCCATATTCGGGTCACTCTTTGACTCGAACACTTTTTCATGAACCATACACACACATCATGCACTTGACCTAGTAGTAGAAATTAGGTCTGAGTTTGGTAGGAACTTAAGTCAAAGTTGAAACTAGGACTTGTATACTCGATTCTACAATTTCTCTTGCATCTCAGAATAACTAAAATAGAAATGCCAGAAAACCTATAAAATAAATTACAAACATTATTTCTTATTTGAACAAGAGTTAGGAAACTTAAAAATAATTCGAAGTCCCAAAGATTCAATTTATTTCATTATCCAAAGATTTATTTAATCTCAAGACCCTAAAAACCCTAAAAACTCAAATTTATAAGCTTTAACAACTAAAACTCCATAAAATTTATTATGAACCTAATAATATCACTTTAATAATTAAATTCAGGAAAATATCATCAAGGAAAATAAAAATTAAGTCATTAAGATTTACCCTTCATTTATAAGTCAAAAATTAAGGTTTTATGAATAAAAACTAGGATAAGGTGCATATTTTAAAAGAACTTGATATTTTTATAAAAAATTTATATTTATAAAATTTAAAACGGGGAGCCCCTCTCTC
Source organism: Lactuca sativa (assembly GCF_002870075.4). Lineage (NCBI taxonomy): Eukaryota > Viridiplantae > Streptophyta > Magnoliopsida > Asterales > Asteraceae > Lactuca > Lactuca sativa. The sequence continues at coordinate 210,058,206 of NC_056626.2, read as the reverse complement.
CATTAAAAAAAAGTCGGACCTCTCCCCCCCTTCCTCTCTCTCCCTTCATCTCCCCCCCAAATTGACACACCACTCATTGACCCTCATTCTTCACTACAAATTTTCTCTCTTCCTGCTCTCTAAAGGATATAAAATGTTAGAGGCAAAATAATTAGGAGAGATTTTTACATTCTATTCTTCATAAGTTCACATACATTTCTGTATTTTGGTGGCCAAGTTAGGTGGAGAGAATCCCCAAAGAGATGACGACAGTGATTGGGTATCTAGAGAGATGAAATCTTTCTTTTTCTCTCTTTTCTACTCTCTAAAACCCCCATTCCTTCTCTTTCTTTCACCCACGAAAATTTCTTGCGAAAACCACCATTCTACATAAAAATATCCATCATCCATAAGGACTCATCAAGGTAAAAACACCTAACTAAATCATGCATGCAAGTTTCTACTATTTTCTTATGATTTTATGTGCTAAATCTTTATCTTCATCTCTTCTTTTTATAAGATCATAACCATTTTTGGATTTATAATGATGTTGGTATATTTTTACCAAGAATATCTTGCATGTTGCTTAGATGGTGAAAATCCATGATCAAACCTATGTTAAGATATTGATTTAAGCCATGCATGTGCAAACACTACAAGAAAAATACCCTTTTACGACGCGCAAACCACGACACTCATTGATTGATGTTACACAGTAGAGAGTGACATTAAAAAAGTGTCATCTCTTCAAAAATTTTAAGGATTTATGTCACGCATTATTGCGTGCCCTGAAATTAGTGTCTAAAAAGGAACACAGAGGGCACCTATAATAAAATGCATGTCGTCTAAGGATGTCGCTTTATAAATTTTAATGGAACGCGTGTTCCATCGTTTAATAACCAGGGGGGAAAATGAAATCCTTAAAAATTAAAAACCCTGCCTTCCTTTTTTTCTCCTTTCCGTCTTGCCCTAATTATCTACGCTCCTTCCTTCCCCCTCCCGACATTGATTGCCGCTACTTCTTCTTCCCTCGCACTTCTTTGGGACTTACGGATTTTCGGCTCTTCACGCAGACAAATACGACGATAGAATTAAGGGAAGTTAGATTGGAGAGATTCCAGCAAATACACATTCACATCCCTATTATGCGGTTTTATTAGCAAAAAATCGACTCCACAATCGAATTAGGTCGTCCAAGGTTTTCTAACCCTATATTTTTGTGAAATGTCAGTCACATCTCTCTAAACAGGGATGAGGATGGAAAAAGACAGGTTGATCTAACCACTTGAACATTCAGGTTACGTTTTGACTCTTCGTGATCTCTCTCTCTCTCTCTCTTCCCTGATATTAGGGTTTTTTTCATTTATAGAGCAGGTAATTTGAAGAATGGCATCCCTAAAATCAGTTTTATAATCACTTGGTGGCTGACTTGTATGAACTCTACCAAATTTTGAGGTTTTATTATCATCTATTTCATTGATACATCTTTTTACCAGTTCATCTTTTCATAAATTTCGTTACGGTGCAGGATTGGTAAACATATGTATTTAGAGTCTATACATTCTGTGGTTTTATCAAATTTATTTGTTTCTCCTCATAAGAGTTCATCTGGGGCTGCCTCTGTGCTTTTTATTGGCTCAAGTGTAGAGCTTGGTGTCCCAGTTACTGTTCATCAGGTTTAATAATCACTAAACTTGTCAATTTTTCTTGATTATAACTTGTACAATTTCTCTATATATTCATAATACAAAAACTCATACGAATTGATGGTTGCATTTATGACTTATCAGGATGGAGGTTGGCTTTATATTCAACTTCTCATGATACCCAATTTTTATACAGAAGGATAAAATGGTCGTTAATTTAGTCTGAAATAAGCATCTTCTTCAGCTATACCCGTTTAAATCTGCTTCAAGCTTCAAAAACAAGTTATTGTTACTTTGTGATTCCCAAATAAGAGATACAATTGACTTTTGGAAGTTGATTTTTGCATTCTAATCTTTAAAACTGATATTGATTGAAAAAGAGACTGTAAGTAATGTATTGATTATTGCTTTATTTATTTTGCCTCTGTTGTGAAGATCAAAAGATGTGGAGAAATGGCACGAAAGCTGCGGTTCTTCAAAGATCAAATGTCAAAGGCAGGTACCACATGGTCATTAAATATCTTTTTCAATCAATATCAGTCTTCATCTTCTTTATATTCTGCCATATCAAGTGATGGAAAATTCAGTCCTATGTCATTGTCTGGAGGTGAATTCTCGAGGGTAATTTGGTCTTTTAAATAAAAAGCGGACTGTGTGCCACCTGGACCTCGTGCTGGTGAATTCAGTTGTATGTCATTGTCAGGAGGTGAATTCAGTCCCATGTCATTGTCAGGAGGTAAATTTAGTCCTATGTCATTGTCAGGAGGTGAATAACTTATATTTTATTTAAACTTTATCTGGTTTTAGGTAAAGAAAGGTGGAATGCCACGTGGACCTCGTGTTGGTTTCTCTATGTGTATACATAAAAGCGGACTAGGTTATTTGGTGAAGATTTTGACATGGAGGGTGAAGGTTAATTTTCTCCTTAATTATTTTGATTTTGTAAAATTATTTGGAATCTATTAAATTCCTTAGAGGAAGATATGATTGCCTTTAGAACATAAACTATTATATTTCATCATTAAGAAGTGTGTAAAACATGTGTAATTAATATGATTTCTAATTTTATTATCATGACTTCAATTGTATATGCAGGTGATGTGTTAATGAGCTTGTTCTTGAATGAAAAGATATAAAATTGAAGTCAAAAAGATATAAAATTGAAAACAGAGGAATTGTATTCAAAGTCCTACTGAAAGTGGGACAGGGGGAGGAGGTTGGGCTAATACCCTTTTTTCTTTTCAACCTTTTAAATTCAAGTTTTTCAGCTAATATATAATTCTTTTTCAGCTCCTGGAGATGGACCAATTATGTTAGTTTTAGCTCCAACTCGTGAACTTGATTCTATTTTTCAGAATAATGAACAGGTAATCTCTATTATTTTTTTAGTTAGGAATCTCCTATTATTCGTTAGTATTTGACATCCATAATCTTCTTGAATGTCCATTGAATTGCAGGACAACCAGAATTTTCTTACAACAGAGACAACAATTGTATGGCCTGTATCTGTAATAAGATATACCAATTACCATTTGTCTCCTTGCGATGCTACAAAATTTTGATGTTCTCATATATAATAGATGGGATCTTATTTTAGCATTAGTTTTGTTATATTCTTGTTTGGTAAATTGTTAGAGCATTGAATTGAAATGCTTGCTCCAATTAATTGGCATTAGTTTCTATAGCCAATTAATTGGATGTAGAAAACTCGGGCACTGACCTCAATCCAAGGCTACAGATTTTTCCACAAAAGTTAAACAAGAAATCAGGGAAAAACTCCAAACCTAGTTCAGACTTCATTCCACCTACGAGTGGTGTTGCAGGAACAAGTGTTGCTAAGCTGCCACTTTTTCCTGAATAGTGCATGCAACAAAAATAGTTGAATTTTAAGAAAAAGCTCTTCACACAATGACACAAAAAATGGTTTTGACTCGTAAGGAAATGACATGCTTAATGTTATACTTGGGGGTTTTCTGAGGGTGTTTTTTTGTCATTTGTTTCCTTGTTTTTGAATTTTTTCAGCAAGAGGTGGTTTTAGAAAGGTATTGGCTTGGGGTTTAGCTTGCCTTTAAAACGAAAAGCAGGTATGTGCTTATTTTGTCTATCTGTTCTACACATAACATCTCTAAAGGAATATGGCAAGCTTGAATATTTTATCAGATTGCTTATGCTTATGGGATATTTCAATGGTATCTTGATTAAGAAACTTTTAACTCTACATAGGTTTTGACGCAGCTCTCCAGTTGTTAGGGCCCATGTAGTTACATCAACACAAGTAATCCATTTGTCTTTTTTGCAGATTTTTTTTCATTTGAGCTTATTTCATATCCATTTCAGGAAATTGCGAGACAATTACGTATATAGCACGAACTGATGTTTTCCAAAATGGCACAACCCTCCCTGGTTCATCTATGAATAAAATTTTAATAGTAAGTTTTTTTTTTTATTTTAACAGTAAGTTTTTTTTGTTATTTCAGGAAATTGCTAGATAATTATTTCATTAGTCTTCTCTAGAACTCAACTTCTTGTTTGATGTCCCAGTTTATTGGTTGGAATCCAGATGTCTACTCAAATTTTAACAGTAATTTTTTTTTGTAAGTTACTTTTACTAATAATAATAGATAATTACTTTGCTCTTCATGGGATTTTAAGTTATTTCATTATACAAGAAGGCTGGTGGTGAGTTCATAACCAAAACGTTATAAGTTCCCTGTTTCATCTCCAAAAGTTAAATTCAGGTACTTTTTTTTGCTGATTTCAAGAGAGTGATTAGGTATTATCATATAGTTAACAACTGTTAGAATTGTTTTTTTTCTGTTGTCTACCTTATGTGTAAAGGCTGGGATTAATGATTTGTCATTTGCATATACAGAAGTTTTAAATATAGTAAACAACTGATACATTTGTGGAACATTGTTTCTTCTTTGCATTGCCCTAAATAGAGTTATTTTTTCATATATAAACAAAAAAATATATGTTACTGGGTAGAAATGCAGTCTAGTTTGCTTGTTTTTTTTCTTCTTCTTATAATTCTTGAGTACATGCAGAGTTTTTAAGACATCCAGTGTTGTTTTCTGTTCAGTGAAATGCAGTCTAGTTTGCACTATGGGAGAGATCTGAAGGGTAGATCTTAATCCATTTCTAATTAACTCCATGTATATGATTTACTTGAAAAACTCAATCTTTACTACAACTATTTTGTTTCCGGTTTGCAGAAAATTAAAGATTCACTTCTACAGCACCAAGTGAAGTTGCTAGTTGTTGATAGTATGGCTGTTCTTGTGTCCGGGTGAGTTAACTCAGTTTAGTAATCTATGTTTTAAGCTCTCTGATCACAATTTCAAAACTCTGATTCTCATCTGTTATGAGGTTTTTTTTGTCATGTGGAACATGTCTTGTATGTATATTGTATGAAAAATACATTATACATGTGAATATGCAATATTTATTTAATAAAATGCTGGTTTTGTGTTATATATATATATATATATATATATATATATATATATATATATATATATATATATATATATATATATATATATATATATATATATATATATATAGGGTATATGAATAAGGACCTCCAATGCAACATCCATTCGGTTGGCATATATCATTTATCAAGTGAGAGCTTTCTTTCTTTCGGTCAACCAAGGCAAAACCGGTTTCACCCGAAAACTAGTTCGGTTCCAAACCGGTCCACCCCAAAAAAATCCGAACTTATATAAACTGGTTCCGTTTTACCGAAATCGGTTCAGAAAAAACCGCTTCCCCATATATAAGTTTTTTTTAATTTTTTTTATTTGGGCTAATAAGTGTAAAATAAGAATGGTTTTTTTAGATTGCATTGCTTTTTTATGTGGTTAAGCCAAAAAAAAGAGCATTTCACAGTAGGTTTTTTTTTTTTTTTTTTTTTTTTTTTTTTTTTTTTTTTTTTTTTTTTTTTTTTTTTTTTTGGGGGGGGGGGGGTGGGGGTGGGGAGGAGGGGAAGGAATTGGGAATGCCTTATGCCTAATACACACACATACACGTCCATATATATGCATAATTGTCAATTTTTTTTTTTTGCTTTTGTTTCTTGTTTAATAATATACACATACGTTTTGATTTTTGTTTCTTTGGTTTAAATTTTTTTTGTGTGTATATGTACTAGAAAAACATAATGTATGCACAAAAACGTAAATATCAGATTTGCCCTCAACAGAAAAACGAACTGATTACTTGTCTTTTAATGAATTACCCCTTCTAGAATATATATATATATATATATATATATATATATATATATATATATATATATATATATATATATATATATAAATAGGAATGTAAAGTTAATTATGTATATCTACAGACATATTTCATCAGCAACATGCGTGAGCGAAGTAATTTCTTAGATTTTACTTAAATTTTACAACATGAGCTTGTATGGTTGCTTAATTGGGCTCTTTTGATCTGTTGCTTCAGGTTGGCACATCCTGATCAACCCTCCATAACCTTCACAACTTCCAACTTTAATCCACTACTTAGCGGTGAAGGTGGTGGTGGTCTTATTCCTTTTGATCTTTCATTGCCTATTGCTAAACAGGTTTCACAATAAAGAAGGGTGTTGGATTCAAAAGTTTAAATAAAGCACATACACATTTCCTGATCCTAGTAAGGTATTGTAAGATGCTATTGATGTCCAGCTTCAATGAATCTTATGAGTCAAGATATGGGGTTATTGTGATGGATCCTCAGAATGATGATGGTAGTATAGGGTATTCGGTTCTTCCCAACAACACTTGTCAGCATGCTGCTCCAACCTTTTTCAATTTAATGAATGATGTAATTCTTAGGCTTGCTACACATAATGGGAAGATGACCATACAAACACGTAATCATCTAATGCCAATGACAGAAAGTCAACACCTGCAACATCAAGTATACATATACTTCCAATTATTCTTCTATTTATACTCATATCTTATAAATTTTTCTAGGATAACATACAATCAGAATATTGGCACCTTTATATGTTGTGTGTATTTAAATATCGATTTGTATGATCTTGTAGGACCTAGATGCATTCTTTGTAACTATTGTTGTGTATTTAAATAGTGATTTCATTCGTGCTTCATTTGTTGTTCCTATTGTGAAGGTATGCCACTCTCTAGTTGTTTTTTTCACATAATTGACCAAATTATTTTAACGCCCCTCAGTTAATCCAACAATAAACATTTTACGCAATACACAAGAATTTCTTGATCAAAAATTTATAACTTATTGGTCATTTTGGGTAAACTAATTTGGGTTTCCTGTAAACAGTTAGTTAATTGGAATATTTTCTTGTATTTTAACGTAATGCATGTCTTATGCAGGAGCATGAAGTAAAAGTGAAACATCAACAACTGATTAGTAGGGTAAGCAAACTTGTTTGTTTTCTTTACGCTTTTCTTTTGTTAAAACAACAATGTATAACCAATAAGTGATTTACAGTTTGACCATTAACTGGTTATCATTACTAATACTCGGGTATCTATATTGTCATATTGGGTGTCAACACATATATAGGACATCATAAGCTTCTTAGTCCCTTCCTTATTTGCAATCATTCTCTTTTACATCTTTGGTAAGTCTCCAAACTCACATTTTACATGCATTTTCGAAGGTATATTGTAAGTATTTACATCAGTAGTATCTGTATGTAGAAACCTTTTTTTATAGGCCTAGAATAGTCTATTGGAAGTATTTTACATCTTTAGTGAACTATGTTTATCATTGTTCAATCTTTGTAGGCTCAGAACAGTTTATTGGAAATAGTGTTATATTCCCTATAGTTCTTATTCTGCTGGAATATGGTTTTGCAACTGCATCTTCAACATATTGCCTAACCTTTTTCTCAAGGTTGGAATGCATAGTAACCTACCAATATAGATCTGCATTTTCCTTAGTGAATTTGGGTTTTATGAAATTTTAAACATATTAGACCAGAATTTCTTCAAATTATCTCCAGGATTTTGCTTTGCTGATGGACTAGCTTCACTGTTGGATCCATTTGTTATTTGGCTGTTGAGGTGTATTTTTGATTTGAATTGAATATATGAAAGTTGAATGTTTGATCAATGAAAATTGTGATAGATTGAAATCAACTTAGACATATTTTCTTTCTTTTTGACAGGGTGTCATTTTTTCCTTCTAACACTTGGGATTGAATATTTCCCTCCCCCATGAATTCAATGTATTTGGCATAAAGATCTTCCACAGAAAGTTTGTTTCTAACAAAACTGAGAAGAGTTTGAAGCATTACTTTGATTTTTAGGATTACTTGGAAACTCATTGTTGTCTAACAGTTTAGACAACATTGACCTAACGAATTTGAAGCATGCCTACAGTGGTGGAGGGAAAACTAATAAATAAAGGTGAAGTTTTTTTCTAACAAGAATTTTTTTTATTTTAGGTGACAACGGATCATAGGCCTCCATTCCTCACACTTGGGATACCAGCTGCCTTTTAAAGGGTGGTACCTTTAACTTCTTACACTAACAAAAACCCAATCAAGATTTTGCTTGTTTAGTTGATTCTTTTTCTTAGGCATTTTTGACTCGTCTTGGATTAAAGCATTGTTGTCTTATCAGCAAGTAATTACTTTCCAACCACGCCCGGTGGGCAGCCGCCCATGACACCAAGTTCAACATTTTTATCTAGTACACCAGGTGGCAAACTAATGGCATGAAGGATCAGGTTATATAGTTAGGGATATAGTATCAGGTTATATAGTTAGGGAAAACCCCTTAATAACAATGTATGGCATTGAATGTTTGTTACAACTATTGATTTGTTTTATCTTTACATGGAACGATTATTTGTATGACATTAAATTTTATACAATGGATTGTATTTTTTTGTATATGACATTTAATTTTCTATTATGAGACATTAATACAAATTTAATTTGAAAATTAGTAAATCTATAAATAATATTTCTTTTAAACATTTAAAATTATGATACACAAAAATGTGTGTCATCTTCATTTATGACATGACCTTTCTTAACAGGGGCTTTCTTGATACGCATTGCGTGTCATTAACACGCGCGTCATAAGGTTGCGACACGCGAATGCGTGTCGTCTTCCTTTATGACAAGGGCTTCCTTGATACGCATTGTGTGTCGTAAACGTGTGTCGTAAATGAGTGTCGTAAATGCGTGTCGTCTATAGACGACGCGTAAAAGCGCGTCGTCTCTCTTTATGACATGGCCTTCCTAGACGCGCATTTGCGCGTCGTCTGAGCCTTTTACGACACGCAATGAGCGTCGTAAAAGGCTATTTTTCTAGTAGTGAAAGAACTTGAAAATTCGACTTCTACTCCTTCACCTTCTTCAAAATTGTTTTCCTATGGTTAAATCGTGTATATTTTTTAACACCATGCATGTAAGGTAAAAAAGGTTTCATGTTCATAATCTTAGTGCAAAAATCGATTTTAAGGATTAAAGCATCAAACTCAAGTTAAGAGTTTTTGAGAAAGAAAATTTTGTTCATAAATGCATGTATGTGTTTTTATAAGTTTTAATATTTTGTTTTGTGGAAACATGAATAGAACATGAATTTATCATGATATATTTAAAATATTTCAAAGGATTTACTCAATGTAACGATGAAAACTCACTTTTCTAACCTATCATCATGAATGCAATCTGCCAGGTTTATTTGCCTGACTTTGAACTACTCTATCTCACTCATTTATTAACCGGAAATCGAGATTCTTTTTCTGAATTATAATAATATGAGTTAGCTTTACAACCCAAGTAGTCTCAATACAAAACATTAAGATTTTGTTGTTTAATAGTTTTTACAAAACTGTTGCTCCAACAACACTTTCCTTATGAATATTAGTTTTCTGTTGCATGTTTAAAGGACTTATTCCTCACTAAAAATTTAGAACAAATTAATTTGAGCACCTAACATCATATATTCAGAGGGACAAAAAGCTCATCATTCAAAAGTCTGTGGAACATGTTACAAAAATTCTCAAAGTGACATCAATAACCTTTACCAAAATCACAAGATCCACGTTTTTCTCTATAATATATTGAGCCTTTAGGAATGTTGTTTGACATCCAAAATAAGAAAACGATTTTTCAGTGTTATTAAATTGTATGATGATGCATTCTGGAAATTTTCAGCTCCAAATATATTTTCTGTATTTTTACATGAAAATAATAAGAAAATAGAGTCTTAAAGCATATAAAATACTTACACTAGCAAATAAATTCTGGAAGACTTTATGAATGACCTACACAAAAAACCAACGTCCCCCATGAAGTTTGAGAAATTTTTATTGCTATTTAGCATTAGTTTTTATTTTATTGTTATTAAGTACAAATAAATACACAAAATTAGGTTCCAAGTTTTAAAAATCACATTTATTATTTTTTCAGGATTATATATACTATATAACGTTCATAGTAAAATTTGATAAATTTTCGATAACATGTTTCTATTTTTCCAAGATTTAATGTATATTAAAAGAATTAAATAAGTGAAAAATAGTAAAACTTATCAAAAATTCATAAAATCTTACCAGGAAATCTTTTATTACATTATACCATCAATAAAAATTTTGGGGATTTATCTTAAATGTTTACTATTTAATATTTATTTCTATTTTCTTAGTATTAAACACACTTAAATTCTAAAAATAGGGATTTATTGTTCAAAAATGACTTTCAATAATTTTCCTAGATTATGTACACTGTAAAACAATTACACAAAAGTTATAAGAATTTTTCATGATAATTTACTATTTTTCCATGATTTTGTGACTATTCAAGGAATTGAAATGGTGAAAAATAGTTTAGAACTAAATTGATTTATTTTTGAATATTTAATCATTGAAACACCTCTTAAAATGTTAAATTTTGACATTTCAATAATGAGAATTTCCACTTTAATTTGTTATACAACAAAACCGATTCATAGAAATGTAAATTTCACAAAAAAATGTTTGAAACTTAACAATATTAAATTTGACACAATATTGACATAATTCTATTGTAGTAGTAAGCATACTAGTATTAGATTTCAATTAGAGACTCATTAGTGTGTAACATCATTATAGGAACCAATAGTGTTACAAGTGGAGCGTAGTTCAAGGCACCATTTGCATTAGCTCAAGGCATTGTGAGTATTCACGCATCCCCCTATTTTTGGTTTTTATGTTTTAGGAAGGAAAAGCATGTCCGAAAAATACTTATTGTTTGTTGTATTTAAATTAATTTGTATCAAACTTGATTTCTATATTTTTGTATGTATGTTTATGCAACTTGAAACATGAGGCCTTATCATCTTAAGTCCCTTCAACTTTACTCTAACCATTAACTCTTTGAGCCAATGATCATTATGTATAGCGCAATTAGGAATTGACAACTCTTCAGTCGTCCGATTGCTTGTGTGCGTGGTACAATATTCTTTGTAAGAGGAAAGTAGAGACATAATGCTTGTAGGAGCATTTTGTGACAACCGGTAGTTCTGGGTCAATCAAAGCCAACAAGTCAGCAAAAGTCAAACAAGTCAACTAAAATCAACTAATTAGGACATAAATTTTATGTTAGACTTTTCTTCTAGAGTTTTCGGTTTGGGACCGAAAACTCTATGATCTCGCCTTTAGAGTTCTTAGTTGGGGACCGAAAACTATATGATTTTGGTGGTACTGGACCAAAATCACATGTGATTTCGGTGGCTTAATGAGGTTATCAGCTGATAAAAAAGAAGAAGAGTTGACTTAGTGACATGAGGGTTTCATCCTTTCCAACACAAAATATTATCCAACAGGAATCAAGGCTATTATCCATCAATGCAAAGATGACTTCACCCTCTCCCTCTTTATCTTCGGCCGAGAACCCCCAAACCCCCTACCATCCTCAAACTTCTTCCCTTTTTCTATCAAGAAACAAGTTCAAACCTTCCAAGGATTAATTCTTCAAATTGATTCTTATAATTTTTGGTAAGTATTCCTTGATAATCTAGTATCTCTACACACTTTCATACTAGATTCATCTCATTTACACACATTATCATGTGTTAAAACTCATAGGATAACACCATCTTCAAGGAAGTTCTTAAACCACCTTCAAGTATTCTAAGATTGAAGATCTTCACCATTACCTCTTTATCCAACCACAAACACACTCAAGGTGAGTTCAGACCCCCATATTTTCAAGTTTTTCATGTTTTAGAGGGGGCAGGGGATACAAGTAAAGTTTGGTTTATAACACATATATTTGCATGTTTCTTTCTATGTTGAATATAAAATGTTATTTGTATGGAATATGAGTGTTACTAGTTTTTACAACATTTATTTGTGCTATGATAGTTTTAATGATAGAAACATAAGAAAAAAACATAAACTATGTTATATGTGTTGGATTTAGTGTCTAAGCCTATAACTATAATTGGTATGTACTTGACCCGAGAGTAGCATGGTTCATTTGGGTTGCATGGCACTAGAACAATTTGTAAGGGTGGACTTTTGAGAAGAGGATATTTATGATTTATTAATATATTATAAGTTCTAATATATTAATATGAAATCATCTTATTATTTAATTAGTATTGATCAAGAATTAATTTCGTGATGAAAAAAGACTAATTAAATGTAAGAGGTTAATTTGGTAAACCAAACATTCTTATGGTGTGGGCCTATGGTTATTTAGGATGGGCTAAACCAATATGGTAGTCCATGGAGGTTTAACCCATGGATCCTAAGTAAGATGAAAAGTCATGTACATTAGGGTTTACATGGATGTAACCCTAATCATAGCCACACTATATAAGAAGCCCCTAGGCTACTTAAATCAGCACCTAGAGTGATCTTTGGAATAACATAGCCAATTCTGTGTGCAAGTAAGCCTCTCGTAAGTCCTCCGTTGTTGGTGGTGTTGTGTGAAGCATTTAAGAAATCACATTTGGGGTGCTAGGTTCTTAAAGGTCCAAGGAAACAAGTTACTAGAAAAGGTATGTCAACTAACTAGTTTTGTTATACAAGTACCCATGTTGTGCATGCTAGTTAGGATAATCCTTTGGAAAATCAAATTGCATGTATAATTAGAGAAAACATAGATCTAAAGCATTAAGGTTGTTAGAGTTTTCAAAACCCATCAGTGGTTTCAGAGACTAAGATTGTTTTTTATTATACTTGATGTTTTATTGGTTTTCAAAGTTGGAATGCAGAAATTGGATTAGGATCATTAGGATCCAGTTCATGCACTCGTTGAGTCCAATTTGGTAGAAATTGGATTAGGATCATTACCCCAAACTTTTTTTTGAACCATGAAATCTGTTTTCTCATAAGATAATGATCATGCTTGTCCAATTAAAAGATAATTTTCATAATTTCAAGATTTTTATTAGTTTATATGATTAGGATAATATCTTGAAGATTGATGATATGAATTATCTTATGCTTATGAGTTTAACTAGATCAGGTATGTATTATTTGATTATTGTGTTGATTAAAATAATGATCTAAATGGTTATAATGGACTACATAACTTGTCATCAAGTTATGGAAAACCAAAATCTTTTCTTTAAAATACATTAAACTTATAAGTTAAGAAAATGAAAAGTTTTGAATAGTGCGAAAACTTGTCCTTAAGTTTTGGAATTTGTAAAGTCACACTAATAAATACTTGAATTCCAAACCCTAGAATTTTAAAAGTTTAAAATTCAACCCTTATAATATTATAATATTATAAGTTTAATAATTATATATATATATATATATATATATATATATATATATATATATATATATATATATATATATATATATATATATATATATATATATATATATATATAAGACAAGTTAGTCTTACCGTTAGTAGTCCTCATTCACGAAGCCGGTCTATAAGGGGGGGGGGGTATATGGTTATTGCCTATAAAATGGTGGTTTAATGGGTGTCCACTCTCACCCACCGCTTGGTTGACTGCTGGAGGCTCGTTAGACAAATGGGTAGGATAGGACATTAATTCTTGTTAAAACTATAATGAAAATTATAAAGTAACTAAATATTTTATTAAATTCCCAATCTTCGTTACTTTAGGAAAATGTGAAACTGATGCTAATCCATGAAATTTCACTTTTCACCTTACCAAGTCATTAATGGTGTGTGTGTGGTTAAGCGACACATTAACTTGGACTAGTAAGGGTGGCAATGGGTAGCTTGGTGTTTATCATAGATCGATGGAGCGCGTGTGGTTAACCGACACATTAATTAGGAGATAAATGACATCGAGTGTACCAAGTTAATTTGCATGGTTATTCACACCTTGTTTACGATCCTCGGTATCACAGTCAAAAACTTGAAGGCCATAATCGAGATTTAAACATGTCATTGGAAGGTTCAATGAATCTCAAAGGAATCTAGGAATTTCAATCCAATTAAAAATTAATAATCAATTTCGTTTTTCATGGTGGAAATTAGTAAATCATCATTTACCTACCTTCAAATATTTTGCAAGCTGGATTACGGCATCCCTCTTCTAAATTGTGAAATATTGTGTTGGGTCTTAGCCTTAATATTCCAGTTGGGTGCTATATTAAGGATTTTTATCTTATCTAAACTTTGTCTTTGTTTCTTTTCAGATGTCTTCTAACACTGTTTCTTACTCAAACCTTACTAGATCCTTATCTCTCATGAACTCATGTGAGAGAGTCGTCTTTGATGGTTCCAACTTCAATGACTGGATTAGGCACATCAGGATGGTCACTTGCTATGAGGACAAGGAATATATCCTAGACAAGGAGCTTAAGGAAATCGATGAGCCTTCTGCTACTCCTGAGGAGATCGCTAATTTTAGGACTAATGAGAAGGATACCACCGAGGTGTCTTGTATCATGTTGGACACCATGACAGCTGAACTCCAAAAGTCCGATGAGGACTTCTACCCTTTTGAGATGCACCATGACCTGATGGAAAGATACCATTAGAGTGCTCCTCAAGAGAGGTATGAAATCATCTCTTCCACGATAACAACTAAGATGAAGGATGGTCAACCCATCACGACCAACTTACAGAAAATGCAAAGGTTTTTGGACCGTTTGCTAAAATTGAATGTGAACTTCAATGAGGAGCTGGCTATAGATATCATTCTACATTCCTTACCTCCATGTTATGATCAGTTCCGCATGACCTATCATATGAAAAAGGAGGAGGTCACACTTAGAAAACTTCAAGGGCTTTTGAGGACTGCTGAAAGTTGTCTCCAAGGTAAATCAGTTGTTACTACTCCTACCACCGCCCTTGTTCTGGCAATTGGACAAGAGAAGGGGAAGAAGAGGAAGGCTCCCTATAAGAGCCGTAAGGGAATGTCTCTTGATGGATCATCTTCAAGTAGGACTAAGGTCGGTTCTACTGCTCCCTCTACCATTCCTAAGGAAGCAGAGTGTTTCTATTGTCATGAGAAAGGGCACTAGAAGCGAAGCTTCCCCAAATGCTTGCAAGATGTTAAAGATGGGAAGGTTAAGGCCACCCATGCAAGTATTTATACTATTCTATCTAATAACTCATCACATTCTTGTTCATGAGTCCTTGATAATGGTTGTGGATTTCACATTTTTCTGATGTGCAGGGCCTAAAAAGAAGTAAGGATGTGGAGCACGGGAAGATAAACTTCATCATGGGGAATAGGAAGTTTTCACCTGTCACCAAGATTGGAGTTTACTTTTTATTTATTAGTAGTGGGTTAGAGTTAGATTTGAATAATTATTGCTACTCGTCTGAAATGGAGAGAAATACTATTTATTTTCATGGGTTGTACAAATAAGGTTTTAGTTTTTCATTTGATAATGAAATTGGTGCTATTAATGCTTTTTATAATGGTGTTTTTATTTTTATTTTAAAGCATTACCTTGTAATGGTGTATATGAAATTGTGATCGTTGTAGACAACTTAAGAAATAATGTGTTGCACATTGATTCTTCCAATGAATTGGATAACGCACGCTTGTGGCATTGTCGTCTTGGACATGTTAGCAAGAAGTGCATAGGCCAACTCTAAAAGGTTGGAGTTGTGATGACATTCGATTTAAGGTCAGATGACACTTGCGAATATTTCTTACTTGGAATGATGACAAAGTCACCCTTCACTAGTACTTGTGAAAGGGGTGATGGTTTGTTGGACCTCATACACAACGATGTGTGTGGACCCTTCAGAACTGCCACAAGGGATGCTAACCGCTTCTGTGTGATTTTTACTAATGATTACAATAGATATGGCTATGTCTACCTAATCAAACATAAGTCAGAAACCTTTGGGAAATTCAAAGAGTTTAAACAAGAAGTGGAGAATCAGCTGGGCAAAAAGATAAACATGCTCTGATCCGATCGAGGTGGTGAGTATCTTAGTATCGTGTTCCTTGACAATCTTAAGGAATGTGGAATTGTTTCAAAATTGACGCCACCTAGGACACCACAACTTAATGGTGTGGCTGAGAGGCGCAATCGAACCTTGTTGGACATGGTACGTTCCATGATGAGTCGAGCTTCGGTACCTCTCTCATTATGGGGGCATGCCTTAAAGACTACCACCCATATCATTTATCTTGTCCCAACTAAGAAGGTTGCCAAAACACCTCACAAGATGTCGATAGGGAAGATTCCCTTGTTAGCACACATCAAGGTTTGGGGATGCGAGGCTCTCGTGAGATGTGAGACTCACAAAAATCTCAAACCTCGTAGTGAACGGTGTATTTTCATCAGCTACCCACATAAATCCTTTTGTTATCTCTTCTACAGACCGAGGGACAATGTTATCTTTGTTGCGAGGAGAGGAGTCTTTCACAAGAGAGAGCTCATAGGCCAAGGAGACAGTGGGATGAAATTCGACCTTGAAGAGCTTCAAGAGTCAAGCGTTGAAGGAACCTCAAACACTAGCGACCAACCTGAGGAGGAAACTCCTATTGAGCTGATTGATGAGTATGTACCTTTGAGGCGTTCCAGTAGAGTTAGTGTTCGACCTGTGTTATATTCTTTCCATATAAAATTTGAGGGTGACACATTTATCAGTGATGGCACACTGATCAATTTGGATAAACCTAACAACTACAAGGAAGCCATGGCAAGCCCTGAGTCTGCTAAATGGTAAGATGCAATGGACAGTGAGATTCAGTCCATGTATGACAATCTAGTTTGAAACTTGGTTGACAATGTACCGGGTCGTTAGACAGTCGGGTGCAAATGGATCTTCAATAAGAAGGCCGACATGGATGGGAAACTACACACATACAAAACGCGACTGGTTGCGAAGGGCTTTAGTCAAACTCTGGGAGTTGACTATGATGAGACCTTCTCGTCAGTAGCGAAAATTAAGTCTATTAGGGTCATCCTAGCCATAGTTGCGTTTCATGATTATGAAATATGGGGAGTGGATGTCAAAACCGCTTTCCTTAATGGAAAGTTAGTTGATGATGTTTACATGAGTCAACCATAGGGTTTTGTCGAGGGAAAGTAACCTAATAGAGTGTGTAAGCTTGAGAAATCAATTTATGGATTGAAACAAGCATCTCGCAGATGGAGTCTTTGTTTCGATGAGAGTGTCAAAGCGTTTGGATTTTCGAGAAGCAAGGATGAGTCCTGTGTATATATCAAAGCTAGTGGGAGTACAGTTAGCTATCTACTGTTCTATGTGGATGACATACTTCTCATAGGAAATGACATCCCTACCTTGCAGGAGGTTAAGTCCTAGCTTGGGAAGTGTTTCGCTATGAAGGACCTCAGAGAAGCTGCCTATATTCTTGGTATAGGGATATTGAGAGACATGAGTAAGGGACTAATTAGACTTAGTCAAAGTACCTACTTGGAAAAGGTGTAGAATAGATTAAGCATCATGGATTCAAAGAAAGGTGACTTACTGATCCTAAGCAATGCCGCACTGAGTAAAACTCATAGTCCGAGTGTAGAGGCTGAGATAATTGAGATGAGTCGAGTACCATATGCTTCTGCTATTGGCTCGATCATGTATGTTATGACTTGTACTCGCCCTAATATGGCCTTTGCTTTGAGCATGGTCAATTGATATCAAGGGAATACTGGAAACGCTCACTGGACTACGGTATAGAAAATCAAACGATTTTTGAATTATCAATTTTCTAGCATTTACAGGCTTTCAGCCCATGTGTTTTAGAAAATCAGAGGATTTCTGAATTTTCAATTTTCTAGCATTTACAGGCTTTCATCCCTACCTAGCCTTTTGCCAATGCCAAAGTGATGCTTAATCATTCACTTCATGGTCAAAGGGTACATACCAGTACCAAAGTGATGCTTAGTCATTCACTTCATGGTCAAAGGTATAATTCCGTTATCATAACGACATGGTAAAGCACATTGCACATATAACACATATCATACAATTGTCCCTATATTGAACTCACTGTGATATAACTGAATGATAAAATGCTCATTTAGGCAACACTTCGTTTTTAGGTGTGACTTTCTTTGACGAAACTGAAGATTTTAGTTGAAAATCGGGCTTTGTGCGGGCAGAGTTTCAACTTGAAAATATTATTTTATCGGGTCTTCGGTGTGTCGGGTGTCGGGGTGATTTTCTAGGCGTCGAAGGGTGTTAGGGTAACTTACAAAAGAGTTGAGGGTGTAAAAGTGTGAAATTTCTAAACAAAAACTAGGCAGTCTCAAACCCCTTTTATAGATGGCTGAAGCTTCACATTACACGCAACATAACTTCGGGACGTTGGGCGTACACGGTACGCAAGGCGTACCTTCGTATGCAGCGCATACAAGCTATGTGTCATATGTTGGGTTTCCGAGATTCAGAGGTATCACTTGTACGAAGTACGTGTCTAACGTGCGAAGAAAGGAGGAATGTGGCCAACTTCTGACCGTGAACACGAGTACGCTGGGCGTAGTTCTTCAGATAAGCCTCAAATTTTGTGCCCAAAACTTCAAAAATTCGTAACTTTCTACGAACTCCATTTATGACGTTCTTTCTATCCACGTGTAGGTGAGATTATACTCTACAACTTTCGTTTAGATTCCATCGGAGAATTTTGAATTCATTTTTAATATTATATTTTAACAGGATGGGACAGGAAAAAGTCCGTTAAAAGTTCATAACGTCTTCATCCAACGTCCGTTTTCATCTGTCATTTTACCGTTGTACTACTATTGACGAGATCTTTGATTCTCATTTAGGTAGTGTCTACTAAAAATATTCGATCTTTATTTCATGTTTCGGGTTGTGTACTGATATGACGAATCTTATCTTCCTCATACGAAGTTATATTTGGACATTCTTTTTATGAAAGTTCTCGGTTTAACGAATACTACGACTTTCATTTAGATCACTAAAGCTAAAATGTAGTTTATCATAAACTCACTTTTTACGTCATATGGCGTCGTGCCGGTTCTGTCGCAAAACTTCTATAAGTCATAACTTCTTCTTTACAACTTTCAATTACATTATTTTTACTTATTTCCAAATTTATATTTTCATTAATTTTTGATAATTGACTTTTGACTGGAATCTCATAAGACTTCCCATCAGTTTTCCGAAAGATTCGAAACATAGTTTTACTTCAAATCTCATAAAACTATCTTGTTAGACCTCAATGCTCAAAACCATATAATATTTAATAATATTCATTTTTAAACTAACAAAACACGATAACCGAAGGTGTATGTTACATAATGTTACTATCTTGTGTCGTTCATTTACTATTTTTTCAGTTTGCTATTTTTGACTTCCAGAATAATTACATTATTCAAACTATCCACAGTCGATCAGACTTTGGATGTAGGTATTATGGTAAGACTCTCATGAATTTGGCTTGTAGATTGTCTGGAATGCTACAACATTCATGAGTGCTCATACGGTCTCAGTATCGGATTAAACCCACACTCATTTGTATCACTTCATGAAATTTATCTCGAATGATCGTGAGGCGATAATATCATGTAAGTCTTCAAACCAAGAGATATGAGTTGTTGACTATGATTTGGTTGTACTTTGATAGTATGAAACCACATCAGTAACTTGATGTTATAAAATGTGTTGTTGTGTACAATCTAATGAGTAGCTAGTACAAGCATATGAGTCAAAGTTTATCTGTTCCTTTAAGTCCTTGGAGGATTAAAAGCGATATCTTGGGCCCCTCGATGATTTTGTTTTGACTTATGTGTCAGGCCCGGTCAGAACTAAATTGATGAGCTCGATTAAGTTCTATGTCAAACAAATCGGAAATCGAGAACTAAACTGCTGGACAATAAATATGACGTTGTTCCATGTATTTTTCTGGCTGATATCTTGTGAACAGAGGATTATATGACCACTTATCTAAAATGGCGTGTCATAGTTCGATAGAGGCTATTAAGAGCTACAATTGCTAGTCGGTGTTTTAAGTCGTACTTGCAGTTATAGTTATTAGACTTGTCCAAGTGGGAGACTGTTGGATTTAGTGTCTAAGCCCATAACAATAATTGGTATGTACTTAATCCGAGAGTAGCATGGTCCATTCGGGTTGCATGACACTAGAACAATTTGTAACGATGGACTTTTGAGAAGAGGATATTTATGATTTATTAATATATTATAAGTTCTAATATATTAATATGAAATCATATTATTATTTAATTTGTATTGATCAATAATTAATTTAGTGACCAAAAGAGACTAATTAAATATAAAGGGTTAATTTGTTAAATCAATTATTCTTATGGTGTGGGCTTATGGTTATTTAGGATGGGCTAAACCAATATGGTAGTCCATGGAGGTTTAACCCATGGATCCTTAGTAAGATGAAAAGTCATGCACATTAGGGTTTACATGGATGTAGCCGTAATCCTAGCCACACTATATAAGAAGCCCATAGGCTACTAAAATGGCACCTAGAGTTATCTTTGGAATAGCATAGCTGATTTTGTGTGCAAGTAATCCTCTCTCAAGTCCTCCATTGTTAGTAGTGTTTTGTGAAGCATTTGAGGCAACACATTTGGGGTGCTAGGCTCTTAAAGGTCCAAGGAGACAAGCTACAAGAAAAGGTATGTCAACTAACTAGTTTTGATATACAAGTGCCCATGTTTTGCATGCTTGTTAGGATAATGCTTTGGAAAATCAAATTGCATGTATAATTAGAGTAAGCATATATCCAAATCATTTAGGGTTCTATGTGCACCTTAAGGTTGTGAGAGTGCTCAAAACCCATCAATAAGTTCTTTAGAAAAGGGTTAAAACCACAAAGCTACAAGGATTTTAAGACTTTTATAGTTATAGGCTTAGACACTATTTCCAACATTTTGAAACTAGACAAAAATACCAAAGTGTTAACTACACAAAAAGAAAACTAAAAAATAAAGTATTTCATGTAAAAATGGATTTTTAAATGGAAGATGGTTATACCAAGTATCACATCATTTTGTGAGTTTTAACTAGAAACATATAGTTTTAAAAACACACCAAGTTGACTTGAATAAAAATCCCAAGAAGGGTAAAAATAAGTTTTATGAAGTTATATTTGTTTTGGCATCAGTAAATATCGTTAAAAAGGGGGCAAAAGCTAGAAATGGACTTTTTCATACCAATTTCTCATACTTGTGTTAGATGTAAGTTTATATGACATAATCTTGTAAAAGCATCTAGACAAGATCATTACTACGTATTTATATAAATGATTATATAAATAGGCTTAAAAAAATCGTAATAAATTATAATGCTACAGTTTGGGAGTCACAAACACTACTTTATCATTTCCGATGAAACATATAATTATTTAAAGGTAAAATTATTTTTACACTATGTAACCACTATGGAAGGGTAATACTTTCATTTACAAGAAATAGGGTTTTCATTACAGTAGACGTAAACTGGTTAATACAAATTTGTGAGACATGCCTTCACCGTACCTAGAGGTGTTCACACTAAAGTCTTGAATTATAACCAGAGTCTCCATAAGAGAGCGTGACACTTGTGTACAGATCTATAGAGGACTGAAAACCCCGCACCCAAGCTGTTAGCTACAGTAGAACGACATGTCCAGGGTGACAAATGTCTAACATTTTGACGCCTGGAGAATGTTGTAGTAGGCTGCTAGTCGCTAGTATGGTTATAATAACTCACATGGGGTATTAACAATACATTTGGTTTAAGGGGTTAACATACATCCAATTAGTTTTATATAAAGATGAAACTTCATAATACTATTTGTAGTACAACAGTACCGACATTTTTGGTCTTGGGTTTAAGACTTACAGTTCATTTTTAATGAAAATATTGGATTTTCCGAAAGCGTACTCTATCATTTTACAAGGAAAAGTTACCAACTTTTCTCATAAAAAACTCTTATGAACTCACCAACTTAATTGTTGAAACTTTTCAAAATCACTTGTATTCTTAGGAAATCAGTAAACTGGTAATTCAAAGAGTTTTAAGGATGGGGTGTCACACGTCACGCCATTCATTTTTTTCATATGTACTTAGTTTAAAGTAAACAATGTGTTGGATATAATGTAAACCACTTCATTATCAAAATGATGGTTGTATGGCTTTGATCACTATTATTCATTTGTTATGATACTGTATATATGAAAATCATCCACCCCCAAGACGTTTCCACCGTTCTGGTTTGGGGGTGTAACAAATTGGTATCAGAGCATTGTTTATAGTGAACTAGGTATATCAAACCATGTAAGATATACTATTATAAATACAATGGGGCTAAAACACTCTTAGTAAGAAGTATACTTTTAAAGTATAATAGTATATTTATAGAAAAGTATACGTACGTAGAAACACCATCATAATAAGAACCATATAAAAAAGTATAAAGATAAGTTGGAAACTATGATTAAGCCTAGATATTTATGTAATGATATCTGGGAAAAATATAGCCTGATCAACTATATTTATGCGAGATAAGACTAACATGTGTTTAGGAATGGTCGTGGTGAGCAACGAATCTAAAACCTACCAACCATATATACCAAGAAACTCTAGAATCCAACATAAAGATTAGACTACCATAGGAGTATTTTAGAATACTACATAATCATACACTTAAACCCTTCATGTATTTCTCATATCTCTATTCTCGCACATATGTCATGGCAGGATTCCATATGCCTAGAGACCCCTATTTCCTTAACTAGGGAAATGACGGTTGGATCAAGGAGGATCCTGAGGAGATAATGGAGGTAAAACTCGAAGAGGATCCTGAAGAGGTTCTAGAAGAGGAATAATACAAGTAGGAGATAGAGGAGGACTCGGACACAGAGTTCGAGGTCATTAATCCTCCGTATGTCGCCTGGGTTCCCGCACATCGTCAGGGCTACCAGGGGCCCACCCCTCGTTGGGCGGAGGACCTGGAGAGGTGGAGCAGACAGCAACACTAGCGTTCCCTATATGACATGGAGCGAGGTTTCTATAACAACAGTCACGGAGGTCCAGCAGACATGTCCCTCCCCTTCATGGTTCAGCGAACCATGTATCTTGGGCATTAGACCAGGGCGTCGGTGAACAAATATTAGAGTTAGGGGCTGCCACGGAGGTTACTGATGCACAAGTTCAATGACTAGAGAGGGAACACCCCCAGACATGTAGTGTCATCGACCGCCTCAAGGAGGACCTTACCACCGCCCGAGCAGAAATGACAAAGTACCAGGAGAGACACTCGTCCCTCGAAGAGAGGGTGAACATGGTTGAGCGTCGAATAGTGGAGATGCAGGCCTGCATGACTTAATCCCATGGCCCACAGGAGACCACACACCGCGAGTAGGGCTTATACTACTCGCATTTTCTTATAGATTTGGTTTACGAGTAAGCATTGGTGCTAATATTTCCTGTATGTAGGTCCAACCTAATGAATAACTGATTATACTATTCAAGGGGTCATTATGCTGCCAATATTTTTTATGGAGACCTTCTTAAGGATCAATTTTCACAAACCTATGTACTAGTACCATATTATCAATGAAATGGGCATGCATTTTATTTCATTGGGTGTTGTTATTTGTTATGTAATTGTTTACTTATTATAGTGAATTCCAATATGAATTGCTTGAAAATTACAATTACAACGAAGCTTAATACATAGAGAATCGATACATTCCATTATGGTAATGCTCGAATCATAAACGTTATCAAAGACTTATCGACATTCCACATTTAAGCTTTATGGCAGAAAGATGCCACCACGAAGAGTCAATAGGCGCATCATCCACACCTAAGCAACTCCACCACTGCCACCTCCACAGATGGACTCTGTCGTGTTCCAGGTTCCTACAACAGCCGTTGTGGCTGTCGCCATGGGCCAAATCAGTAGTAACGGTGACAGAAGCAGAAACAGGACTAACAGCTCCAATTTGGGCGAAAGCGAAGAGCACCAACGGATGTGCTCGTACAAAAAATTCATGAACTGCGAACCCGGGCTCTATCATGGCGATGGTGGGGTTTTCACTTTGACAAGATGGTTTGAGAAAACCAAGTCCATATTCTAAATATGTGCTTTCCTAGACGAATTCAAAGTCAAATATGCAATGTGTACATTCGCCTACTCGGCCTTGTCATGGTGGAATGACCATGTAAAAACTCTGACTCTAGCTATGGCAAACGTCATGAGTTGGGAGGACCTGAAAGTTATGTTGATGGAGGAGTATTGCCCAAGGAGCGAGATGCAGAAGCTAGAACAAGAACTATGGGATCACACCATGAAGGGATCTTTGTGCCACTTACACCGCCCGATTTTATGAACTGGAAGCTTTGTGCCTTGGAATGGTCAGCCTAGAAACCAAGAAAGTGGAATGTTACATATGGGGATTATCCCCTCAGATCCAGGGAATGGTTATATCTGCTAACCGAAGCACCTTCAACTGTGTCAAGCATTTGACACAAACTTTTGTCGACCACGAAGTTCGGCAATGCATTATAACCCCCACACACAACAACCAAAACAAGGAAACAATAAGGTGAAGATCGAGAATAAGAAAAAGGGCCAACCCACGCAAGATACTATCAAGAAACAACAAACTGTGGCCGTCATTGCTGTCACCGCCCCTGCACCAGCAAAGCAATATGTTGGGACTCTTCCGAAATGCAACAAGTGCAACTACCTTCACCATGGAGTCTGCCGAGAGATGCACTGTAATAACTGTAACAAGAAGGGGCATGCCACCCGTTTCTAAAGGCGTCAGCACAACAAACCACCCAAGGCACAAATGTTGGGTTGAGTCAAGCATGCTACGGATGCGGTGAGAGAGGGCATTTCAAGGAGTGCTCAAAGGCAAAGAACAGAAATGGTGGAGGCGTGGGTAGAGTTTTAGCAATGGGGCATGAGGAGGCCATGAAGGATCCCACTGTGGTTACTAGTACGTTAAAATACTTACTCAAACAGAAACCCCAATCGCTAAATGAAACATTCACGTAGAAATGGCAAATGGAAAAGCAAAAAGCACTAGAGATATATACATATGATGCACTCTAACTCTAAACAACCATTCCTTACAAATCGACCTAATGCCGATCATAATAACAATTTTTGACGTTATCATTCGCATGGATTGGTTAAGTCCTCACCATGCCAATATCCTATGTTACAAAAAGGTCGTTCGCCTTAAACTACCAAGTAGCGAAACTCTTGTCATTTATAGCCACAAACTCGGTGCAACTCGACAAATCATCTCTTGCATCAAAGTTCAAAAGTATCTATTCAAAGAATATCACGCCTTCTTAGCCTACGTTTTAGATTACAAACATGAAGTGAAAGACATCAAGGATATTCCTGAAGTCTGTAACTTTCCCCATGTATTCCTAGAAAACCTTTTGGGAATACCGCCCATGCGCCAAGTCGATTTCAGACTTGACTGGATTCCTGGAGCCACGCTCGTAGCCAATTCCCCTTACAATTTAGCATCGGCAAAAATGCAAGAATTGTACACTCAACTGAACGAACAGCTGAGCAAACGATTCATCAGACCGAGCTTCTCACATTGGGGAGCACCGATCTTGTTCGTGAATAAGAAGGACGGATCATTCCGCATGTGCATAGAATATAGAGAACTGAACAAACTCACTATCAAGAACTGTTATCCCTTACCTCGAATCGACGAACTTTTCGATCAACTACATGTATCAAGCTATTTCTCGAAAATTGATCTAAGGTCGGGGTACTACCAGTTGCGAATTCAGGAAGGAGATATTCCTAAGACGACATTTAGAACTCGCTACCGTCACTATGAGCTTGTGGTGATGCCTTTCGGTTTGACTAATGTGCCAATAGTATTCATGGACCTAATGAACCGCGCATGCCGACCATACCTAGATAAGTTCATGATAATATTCATCCACGACATACTAATTTATTCATGAAGTAAGGAAGAACATAGTCAGCACGTATGGAAAGTCTTGGAGACGTTAAGGGAAGAGAAGCTATATGCAAAATTCTCGAAATGCGAATTCTGGATCCGAAGGGTAGACTTCTTGGGACACGTAGTCAGCGAGGAAGGGTTACATGTGGACCCTTCCAAAGTGAAGGCAATTAAAAACTGGGCAACACCAAGAACACTAACGGAGATGCCAATTTTAGGTCTTGCTGGCTACTACCGAAGGTTCATACAAAATTATTCCAAAAACGAAAACTTGCTCACTACCTTGACGTAAAAGGGGGTGACTTTCACCTGGGAGGATAGACAAGAAACTGCCTTCCGAACGCTAAAACAAGCCCTATGAAGTGCTCCAATCTTGTCCCTCCCAGAAGGAACCGAGGACATTGCGGTCTATTGCGATGCGTCCAAACACGGTGTAGGATGCGTTCTTATGCAACGAGGAAAGGTCATTGCCTATGCCTCAAGGCAACTCAAGACTCATGAGGTCAATTACACCACACACGACCTAAAATTAGGAGCAGTGGTATTTTTTTTAAATATCTGGAGACACTACCTTTACGTTACGAAATGCACCATCTTCACTGATTATAAGAGTCTTCAACACATTCTCAATAAAAAGGAGCTCAACATATGACAACAACGACGGGTCGAGCTGCTAAATGCCTACGAATGCGAAATTCGTTATCATCCAGGCAAGGCCAACGTAGTAGCAGGCACCCTAAGTCGAAAATAATACTCAGGACTTCGGGTAAAATCATTGAAACCATCCATTTACACCTGTCCACACAGATCAAGGAGGCAAAGTTAGAAGCCTTGAAACCCGATTATGTCATAGGTGAGGCCTTGCAGGAAATGGACAAAAACCTTGAAGCCAAGGAGGACAGAGCTTATCATCTCATGAACCGGATCTAGACACTAAAATTTGGAGGGTACAGAGACGTTGTCATGAACGAGGCTCACAAAACCTAATACTGCATTCATCCCGGTTCAGACCAAATGTATTTAGACCTCAAGATACTTTATTGGTGGCCAAACGTAAAGGTAAAATTGCTACCTATATGGGCAAGTGCCTGACTTGCGCCAAGGTCAATGTAGAATACCAAAAGCCCTTAAGATTGCTTCAACAACTGGATATACCCGAGTGGAAGTGGGAGCGGATAACCATGGACTTCATAACCATGTTGCCAAAACGACGGGTGGACTGGACACCATTTGGGTGATCGTCAATAGATAAAAAAAATCCGTACACTTCCTACTAGTAAAGGAGACAGACAAAATGGAGAAACTGACAAGAACGTACATCAAAGAGATTGTATGATTGCATGGGGTGCCGATATCCATCAACTCTGACAGAGATAGTAGATTAACCTCATGGTTTTGGCAATCACAACAAAAGTCCTTGGGAACCAAACTCGACATGAGTACAACTTATCACCCTCAAACCGATGAGCAGAGCAAGAGAACTATTCAGCTGCTGGAAGGCATGCTGAGAGCTTGTGTGATGGACTTTGGTAATGCTTGGGATACCTATTTACCGCTCATCGAATTATCATAAAATAACAATTATCACACCAACTTTAAGTTTGCTCCATTCGAAGCTCTCTATGGGCGCAAGTGCAGATCACTTCTGTGCTGGGCTGAGGTGGGTGACACGCAGCTAGAAGGGGACAAGTGCCTAATAGCACACTCAGCGGCCCTGGGATTGTATGGGAAACCATGGAGACAATTGTTTAAATACGTGAATGATTAAAGGCATCCCGGAATCAACAGAACAACTATCCAGATAAGCGAGGAAAACCCTTTGGATTTCAGGTTGGTGACCACGTGCTGTTGAAGGTCTCACCCTGGAAAGGAATGATACGTTTTGGAAAACATGGTAAATTAAATCCAAGGTATATCGGGCCATTCGAAATCCTTGCCAGAATCGGCTCGATAGCTTACGAACTTCGACTACCACAAGAACCCAATAACGTACACCCCATCTTCTTTGTGTCCAACCTAAAGAAGTGTCTGTATGACGAGAGTCTTATAATCCCACTCTATGAAATGAAGGTAAATGAGAGTCTACACTTTGTAAAGGAACCTATGGAAATCATGGATAGGGAGGTCAAAAGGACGTAACAAAGTCGCATACCCATAGTGAAGGTCTGTTGGAACGCCAAGCAAGGGCCTGGATTCACCAGGGAATGCAAAGATCAAATGAAACAGAAGTACCCACATCTTTTCCCTAGCTCATAAGTACCAACTCTAGAACTAATTTTGGGACGAAATTCCCTTTAATGAGGGGATAATGTCACAACTGGAAGTTCTGGGTCAATCAAAGTAAAAAAAAGTCATCAAAATTCAAACAAGTCAACTAAAGTCAACTGATTAGGACATACATTTTGAGTTATACATTGCTTCTAGAGTTTTCAGTTTGGGACCGAAAACTCTATGATCTTGCCTTTAGAGTACTCGGTTGGGGACTGAAAACTCTATGATTTCTGTGGTACTGGACCGAAATCACATGTGATTTCGGTGGCTTAATGAGATTATCGGCTGATAAA
Organism: Lactuca sativa; assembly: GCF_002870075.4. Lineage (NCBI taxonomy): Eukaryota > Viridiplantae > Streptophyta > Magnoliopsida > Asterales > Asteraceae > Lactuca > Lactuca sativa. Next base: position 210,029,663 of record NC_056626.2, on the reverse strand, counting down.
ATAAAAGAGTTGACTTAGTGACATGAGTGTTTCATCCTTTCGAACACAAAAAATTATCCAACAGGTTTCAAGGCTATTATCCATCAAATAACAATGCAAACATCACTTCACCCTCTGCTTCTTTAACTTCGGATGGGAACCCCCAAACACCCCACCATCTTTAAACTTCTTCCATTTTCTCTCAAGAAACAAGTTCAAATATTCCAAGGATTAATTCTTCACATTTATTCTTAGAATTTTTGGCAAGTATTCATTTTTAATCTAGTGTTTCTACACAAATTCATACGAGATTCATTTCATTTACACACATTATTATGTGTTAAAATCATAGGATAACACCATCTTAAGGGAAGTTCTTCAACCACCTTCAAGTGTTCTAAGCTTGAAGATCTTCACCATCATCTCTTTATCCAACCACAAACACACTCAAGCTGAGTTCATACCCCCAAATTTTCAAGTTTTTCATGTTTTAGGGGGGGGGGGGGATACAAGTAAATTTTGGTTTATAACACAAATATTTGCATGTTTCATTTCTATGTTGAATATAAAATATTATTTTGATGGAATATGAGTGTTACTAGTTTTTAGAACATTTATTTGTGGTATGATAGTTTTAATGATACAAAACTAAGAAAAACAAACATAAACTATGTTATATGTTCTTTAAAAATGGGTTAAAACCACAAAACTACATGGATTTTAAGACTTTTATGATCAAGATATGGTTTTTCTAGCAAAAATGATTATATTCTAGTTATTTTACCATTTTAGTGGGATATAATCCAAAAATCTAGCATTTCATGTAAAAATGAATTTTTAAACAATAGATGGTTATACCAAGTATGACATCATTTTGTTAGTTTTAACTAGAAACATATATATATATATATATATATATATATATATATATATATATATATATATATATATATATATATATATATATATATATATATATATATATATATATATATATATATATATATATATTTAAAAACACATAAAGTTGACCTGAATAAAAACCCCAAGAAGAGTAAAAATAAGTTTTATCAAGTTATATTTGTTTTGGCATCGGTAAATATCGTTAAAAAGGGGGCAAAATCAAGAATTGGAAATTTTCATACCAATTTCTCATACTTGTGTTAGATGTAAGTTTATATGACATATAAATAGGCTTAATAAAACATCTAGACAAGATAATTTCTACGTATTTATATAAATGATTATATAAATAGGCTTAATAAAATAATCGTAATAAACTATAATCGGTATAGTTTGGGAGTCACAAACACTACTTTATCATTTCGGACAAAACACATATTTATTTAAAGGTATAATTATTTTTACACTATAACAACTATGGAAGGGTAACACTTTCATTTACAAGAAAAAGGGTTTTCATTACAGTAGAGGTAAACCGGTTCATACAAATTTGTGAGACATGCCTTCATCATACCTACTAGAGTACACTCTAAAGTCCTGAATTATAACCAGAGTCTCAGTAAGAGAGCATGACACTTTTGTATAGATCTATACGGGCCTACAAACCCCGCACCCAATCTGTTAACTACAGTAGATCGACATGTCTAGGGTGACAAATGAGTAACATTCTGACGCCTGAAGAACGTCGTAGCAGGCCACTAGTCGCTAGTATGGTTATGATAACTTACATTACATATTAACAATACATTTGGTTTACGGTGTTAACATACATTCAAATAGTTTTATAGAAAGATGAAACTTCATAATACTATTTCTAGTATAGCACTATCCACATTTTTGGTCTTGGGTTTAAGACTTACAATTCATTTTTAAAGAAAATATTGGATTTTCTGAAAGCGTACTTTATCATTTTACAAGGAAAAGTTACCGATTTTTCTTATACGAAACTATTATGAACTCACCAACTTAATTATTAACACTTTTCAAAATCACTTGTTTTCTCAGGAAATCAGTAAACAGGTAATCCAAAGAGTTTTGAGGATGGGGCATCATACATCACTCCATTCATTTTTGTCATGTTTAGTTAGTATCGAGTAAACAATGTGTAAGATATAATGTAAACATCTTAATGATGAAAATTATGGTTGTATGGCTTTGATGACTATTATTCATTTTTTATGATATTGTACATGAAAGCCATCCACCCCCAAACGTTTCTGCCATTCTAGTTTGGGGGTGACACATTTGCATGTGTTGTCTATCAAATATGTTGTAATTTATTTTAAAAAATTGTTCAAAGTCATCGTAAGTTGTAATGCTTTTTAATACTATGGTTGGTGTTGTATTTTAACTTTTTCTATGAGACTCGTTGTACCGTCGTATCCTGTATATCCGCTTTAGCTGGGTGTGGCATTATTGGATGAATTTTATCTTTCGATATAGATAGGTGTGGGTTGTTAACCCTGCATGGCAGAGTTTGGGTTCCATACATAGGTGGAACTTAATAAATATTGATGGATGAGGCACACAAGACCAAGTTTTGTATCCATACTGGGGCTGCAAAAAATGTATAGAGACCTCAGTTAGAATTATAGGTGGCATTGTATCAAATGAGATGTAGCATGTTACGTCGAGAGATGTTTCATTTTTCAGAAGGTCATGGCCGAACATCAGATGCCCCATGGAAAATTGCAGCCTCTTGATATCCCAATGTGGAAATGGGAACATATAACAATGGACTTCATCGCTAAGTTACCAAAGACTCCTCGTGGCGTGGATACTATCTAGGTGATAGTGGATAGGTTGACTATGAATGCCCACTTCTTGCCTATTCAGGAGTGTTCCTCACCTGAAAATCTTGCATAGATTCACGTTATGGAAGTAGTATCTCGACCTAGAGTACCAGTCTCAATAATCTCTAATAGGCATGTTTGTTTTACCTATCGGTTTTAGAGGAAGTTCCATGATGCGCTGGACACACATTTGCATATACGCACAACTTATCACCCTCAAACCGATGGGCAGGATGAAAGGACGATACAAACTTTTGAGGACATGTTGTGGCCATGTGTACTTGGTTTCGGTGGGAATTTGGATACATATCTACCGTTGGCAATATTCTCCTACAACAACAACTTTAACTCCAGTATTGGTAGACGTCCCTTCGAGATGCTTTATGTGAGGAAGTGTTAGATGCTAATATGTTGGGGAGAATTTGGTTAGCGACATATGGGAAGTATGGACGTTGTGATCAATACTAACGAACTCATCTAAAAAGTTCGAGAAAGACTTCAATTTCAATGAAGATCGGATCTTCAATTTCTAGTCGGAGACCTGTATTACTTAAGGTTTCGCCATGGATGGGTGTCATTCAGTTCCACAAGAGGAGTAAGTTAGGGCCTAGGTATATCAGATCCATTCAATTTATCACTCGGGTGTGCACGGTTGCATATCATTTGGATCTACCAGAAGAACTTAGTCAAATCCATAATACCTTCTGTGACAACCCGAAATTTATTCCGTCATTTTTAACCTCATCTTCTGTCAATAAAACCCGCTTTATTAATTGTCCGTTAACCGTTTGGATTAGGTTAATTAATTTGGGACTTTTATAATGACTTCGTAAGGGTTGAAACTGTCACACCCCCAAACTGGAACGGCAGAAACGTTCGGGGGCGGGTGACTTCATTTGGTAGCGTAACAAGTGAATACATAGTAAAGAAAGGAATACAACCATCATATATAATTAAAAGCATACATTGTTAAAAGGTACATGTTCAAAAACCAATTACAATATGATTCCAAAATATGAATTTAAACTGGCGCCGCATCGTCCCTTCTTCAAAAGCTGTTTGTTACTTGTAATTACTGAATCCCTGGGACATACAAGTAGTTTTGAAAGAGTAGATCAACATTTAATCTGGTGAGTTTCATAAGTATTAAATGACAATGATTGTATGAAATGAAAAGTTTTGTTTTTGTTTGTTTGTTCTTAGAATATCCCATATTTTATACTAGCATAAATGTAGCCTTTTATCAAGACCAATGTTTGTTTCTAGAAAATGTATGTACATATAAATTTTTCAATACGTCTGAAAAACCCCGTAAATCAATGTATTTTTAATACCCCATGTGAGTTTTATAACCATGCTATTGACTAGAATTGCCTATACACAACGTTCTTCAGGTGTTGGAATGTTCTGACGTTTGTCACCCCAAATGGTGTACTGTAGCTAACAGTGAGGGCGCGGGGTTGTCAAGCCCATATAGATCTATACACAAACACCATGCTCCCCCTCCAAGGGATTCTGTTATATAATACAGGACTTGAAATGTGTACTCGAACGTACGTGAAGTTAATGTCTCACAATACTTAGTATAAAAACAGATTTACGTGTAAAAATTGTCATTTGTTTTTTTATGTGAAAGTGACTTCTTTAAAATAGTGTTTCTAGTATGTAAATATTAGTAATGTTCTCGTAAAACTATACCTATTATAGTTTTCTTTAAGTGTGTCTCGTTTGTATAGTATTCCCTGGTAAAATGCTCACTTGTTATGAAAAGTAGAATTTTTATAGTGTCTAAGATGGACACATATACATACAGTATAAGCAGAGTGTTTGATTTATACATATATAACCACATTTTTCATTTCAAAATATATGATGTTATCGTGATACATTTTGCATATGAAAGTTTCCTTATAATAATTATAAATCACATATGATTCTGTTCATAAAAAGTGTATAATGAAACTTTATATAACACACGATAATAATCGTGTATTTTACTTGTATTCCCCCCCCCCCCCCCTTAAAAGCACATAAAAACATTTATAACACATTTAAAAGTGTGGATTATAGGGGTATGAACTCACTTGAAAGATCGGAAAAAGGTGAGATGAAAACCGAGCAGAACTTCGACTAGAGAAAGCGGATTTTCTCGGGATTGTCGGGAGCACAAACGACCTTTGGGACTTCAGCAAAGTAACCGGGGCTTCGGGATATCACTTGTACGGAAAACGAGGCAAAATGCAAGAAAGTTGAGAGGAAAATGACACATTTCTTCAGAACCCTCGCATCCCTTTTTTAGGGTGTGGGAACCGCCTCGGTACGCTAGGCGTACCCGAGTACGCTGGGCGTACTCGTGCGTCACGCATGAGCGTATCCTCGACTGGTTCGGACTCCAGATGGGACGGGTATAGGCTCGCATAGGGTGCGACGTGGACGATCCGAGGCCTAGGCGTCGATTACGCTGGGCGTAACTCGGCCCGACCTGGTGACTCCTTCTTCGGATAATACCAAGGTTAATTAATAAAATTTATATTTTAATTATTTAATAAACTTGAAAAATTCATATCTTCTTCATACGAACTCCTTTTTCGACGTTCTTTATATCCACGCGTAGGTGAGACTACGCTCTACAAATTTTGTTTAGATTCCGTCGGCAAATTTTGAAATTATTTTTATTATTTATTTTTAGAAGGTCACGGTAAGAAAATTTCTTTAGAAATTCATAACTTCTTTATATGACGTCTGTTTTTTCCAGACTTTTTACCGTTGAAATACCATTGTCGAGACCTTCAATTCTCGTTTAGGTCATCCCAGCCAAAAGTCGTTCGATCTCCGATTCGAGTTTTTAGTTGTCTGTCGCTAAGCCGAACTTGGAAAAATCATAACTTCATTATACGAAGTAAGATTTGAGCATTCTTTTTACTTATGATCACAGTTTAATGACATCAAACCTAGTAGGTAATTATTTAGAAACTTTTTGGACTTTTTATTTTCGAAGTTAATATCATTATATCAAAAGTGGTTACAATACTTGACTTTTTAGGTCATTACATAGAGTTGAAATATCGGGTTGTCACATTATCCCCCCGTTAGAGGGAATTTCGTCCCGAAATTTAAAGTAAGAAGGATACTTGTGAATCAGAAAAAAAGATGAGGGTACTTTTGTTTCATCTGATCTTCGCGTTCCCATGTGAGTTCAGGTCCTCGCTTGGCGTTCCAGCGAACATTCACGATGGGTATGCGATTTTGCTTCGTTTGTTTGACGTCTCGGTTCATGATTTCTATCGGTTCTTCCACAAAGTTGAGGCTCTCGTTTATCTCGATCTCGTCGAGTGGAATAATAAAAGTCTTATCGGACAGACACTTTTTCAAGTTCGAGATATGGAAGGTTGGATGTATGTTACTAAGTTCACGTGGTAGATTAAGCTTGTACGCTACATGGCCGACTCTGGCAAGAATCTCGAAAGGCCATACGTATCATGGATTTAGCTTTCCACGCTTTCCAAAGCGTATTAAGCCCTTCCACGGCGAGACCTTCAATAGAACACGGTCTCATACCTGGAATTCCAAAGGTTTCCTCCTTTGGTCAGCATTGCTTTTCTGTCGGTCTCTAGAGGCTTTCAACCGTTCACGAATCTGAACGATCTTCTCTGTCGTTTCCCGTATGATTTCCGGACTGGTGAGAGTGCTTTCAGGAATTCGTCCTTTAGCTAACTGTGTGTTGCCAACTTCAGCCCAACATAGAGGGGACCTGCACTTACGGCCATAGAGGGCTTCAAATGGAGCAACCTTTATGCTCGTATGATAACTATTGTTGTATGAAAACTCGACAAGGGGTAAATGGATATCCCATGCCATTCCAAAGTCAATCACATAGGCTCTTTGCATATCTTCCAAAGTTTGTATCGTTCTCTCACTTTGCCCGTCTGTTTGTGGATGGTAGGCTGTACTCATGTCTAGTCTAGTCCCCAGGGAACTTTGTAGTGACTGCCAGAACCTTCAAGTGAATCTACTATCTCTATCTTAGATAATGGATATCGGAACCCCATGCAGTCGCACTATTTCCCTTATGTAAGTTCTTGTAAGCCTTTCCATCTTGTCAGTCTCCTTGATTGGTAGGAAATGTGCGGATTTGGTCAATCTGTCGACAATGACCCATATGGTATCGAGTCCACCCGTCGTCTTGAGCAACTTGGTTATGAGGTCCACAGTAATCCGTTCCGATTTCCATTCCGGTATCTCCGGCTGTTGTAGTAATCTTGACGGTTTCTGATACTCGACCTTAACCTTAGCGTAAGTAAGGCATTTACTTACGAAGGTAGCAATTTTTGCTTTCATGTTAGGCCACCAGTATAGTTTCTTAAGATCCATATACATTTTATCTGAACCTGTATGAACGGAATATCTCGAGTTTTGTGCTTCGGCCTTGACTACGTCTCTGAAACCACCATGTTTCGGTGTCCAGATACGGTCCATGAGATAATATGCTCTGCCACCCTTGATTTCTAGATTCTTTTCCATTCCTCTCAGGGATTCACCCGCCACATTTTCAGGTTGCAAAGCTTCCAGTTGAGCCTCCTCAATTTGGGTGGATAAGTGGGAATGGATAGTCATAGTCAGAGATTTGACTCTCCGACCAGTGTATTCTTTTCAAATGAGGGCATCAGTTACCACATTGGCCTTGCCAGGATGATAACAAATTTGACATTCGTATTCATTGAGTAATTCGACCCATCTTCGTTGTCGCATGTTGAGCTCCTTCTCATCGAAGATGTGTTGAAGGCTCTTGTGATCGGTGAAAATAGTACTCATTGTTCCATACAAGTAGTGTCTCCAGATCTTTAGAGCAAATACTACTGCTCCTAACTCAAGATCGTGTGTTGTATAGTTTACTTCGTGTGTCTTAAGCTGACGGGAGGCATAAGCAATAACCTTCCCTCTTTACATAAGAACAGAACCAAGTCCTTGGTTTGATGCTCGCAATACACTACCAAATCTTCTATCCCTTCGGGGAGGGATAGTATCTACGCAGTGCAGAAAGCCTGTTTCAGAGTTTGGAATGCCTTCTCTTGTTTTGCTTCCCAGTCAAAGGCCACACCTTTTTGGGTCAATCTAGTGAGAGGTTTCGCAATGCTAGAGAAGTTCTTTATGAATCTGCGATAATAGCCAGCGAGACCTAGAAATTGACGAATCTCTGTAGGTGTCTTTGGTGCCGACCAGTTCTCAATGGCCTTAATTTTGGAGGGGTCCACGTGTATCCCCTTCATGCTAACAACGTGGCCCAAAAATTCGACTCTTCGAATCCAAAACTCGCATTTAGAGAACTTCGCATAGAGCTTCTCCGAATGTAAGGTTTCTAAGACTTTTCATAGGTGCTGACTATGCTCTTCCCTACTTCGGGAGTAGATAAGTATATCATCGATGAAGACGATGACGAACTGATCCAAGTAAGGACGACACACTCTAATCATTAGGTCCATGGATACTGCTGGTGCGTTGGTTAATCCGAACGGCATCACTAAAAATTCGTAGTGTCCATAACGGGTTCGGAAGGCTGTCTTGGGAATATCCCCCTCTAGTACTCGTAATTGGTGATATCCGGATCGTAGATCTATCTTCATGAAGTAGTTTTCTCCTTGAAGTTGATCAAATAGGTCGTCAATGCGGGGCAGAGGATAACGATTTTTGACAGTAAGTTTGTTCAGTTCCCTGTAGTCAATGCACATATGGAACGATCCATCGTTCTTTTTTACAAACAAGACCGGTGCTCCCCAAGGTGTGAAAATTTGTCTAATAAATCCCATTTGGCGGAGGTCGTTAACCTGACTAGAAAGTTCTTGCATCTCTGCTGGTGTCAGACGATAAGCCGATTTTGCTACTGGGGTAGCCCCTGGAACTAAGTCGATTCTAAACTCGACTTGACGTTGCGGTGGTAATCCCAGTAGTTCTTCTGGAAAGATATCGGGAATGTCGCGTACTTCTGGGATGCTCTTAATATCCTTTACTTCCTGACTCGTATCGACGATGTGTGCAAGAAATGCATTATAATCCTTTCGCAAACACTTTCGAGCTTGGATGCACGAAATGATGCGAAGGTTTGTACTTGATTTGTCGCCGTAAATCACTAATGTTTCGTCGTTAGGGAGACTAAGACGAATTGCTTTCTCAAAGCACATGATGTTGGCGCGAAGAAGACTTAACCAATCCATGCCGACTATGACGTCGAAACTTTTAATTTGGACCGGCCTGAGGTTGATTGGAAAAGAATGACCGTCTAAAGTTAATGTACAGTCCATGTATATGCAGTTAGTGTTTTCCATTTTTCCATTTGCCATCTCTATAGTGAATGATTTTTCTAACTTGCTAGGTTTATGTTTAAGTAAGTGAATAAAGTTTTGACTCATGAAGATTCTCTCCGCTCCACTATCGAACAGTATGCATGCATATGAATTATCGAGAAGAAACGTACCAGCAACTACTGTAGGATCAGCTACGGCTTCATCGTGGCCTATACTCAACAATCGTCCCACCCCGCCGGTATTTTCTGCCTTTGGGCAGTTTCTCTTTTAGTGGCCCACCTCGCCACAATCATAGCAAGCTCGGCCTACACCAACATTGGGAACTTGAGTGATTGGCTTTACGGGGTCATCGCAGAAATGGACAGTGTGTCCCTTTTTGTTGCGGTTGGAGCACTGCATTGCCGGACAAGGTCCATGGTGGTGGCAAGTGTATTTGGCGCACTTTGGAAAGTTACCCGCAAATTGCTTTGTCGGGTTGGGATCTGTAGGAACCGTAGTAGGTACAGTAGCAGCATTCACTGTAATTAGTTGTTGTTTCTTCGAGGATTCTTGGGAAGACCCACCCTTCCCTTTACTCCATCCTCTCTTCGTGTTACTGTTGTTGTTGTTTCCCTTTTGTGGTTCTGGTGTAGAAATTGCCGAGTTCTGATGACTTCCGTGATCCATAAGAGATTGTGCCAACTCTTTGGCGCTTTCAAAAGAGTCAAGATTTGAAGCTAACACGCTCAACTGAATTTGGGGCGACAGTCCCCAAATGTATCTCTCTATTTTCTTGCTCTCAGGAGCAATCATATCCGGGCAAAGGATTGCCAGATCACAGAATTTGTTGGTATAAGTTGCTATGTCGGTACCAATCATTCCTAGCGTCCAGAGTTTGTGCTCGAGTTTTTGAATCTCTCCTCATGGAGAGTACTCTCTCATCAACATGATTTTTAAGCTCTCCCAGCTTATTGAATTTGCCACTATCAGAGTAAGTACCTTAACGTGGCCATTCCACCAAGTTAAAGCTCTATCGGTAAGCGTGTAGGTTGCAAACATGACTTTACTGTGCTTGGGACAGGAGCAGATTTCACAGACTGATTCTGTCCTTTCAATCCACTGCCTCATAATCATCACACCACCATTTCCATTAAACATCGAGGGTTTGGCGTTCGTAAAGTCCTTATTGGTGCATTCTCGGGGTTGCCCATGACTCTCGCCATGGTTGGAAAGATGTGTTCCAGTTCCCGAGCCAGTAGTAACAGGGGTATTGATCTGTGACATGCCAGTTGCTACGGCTGCGGTGACTGCTGCTTGGAACATGGCAGCATCAAATTGAGGAGGTAGAGGCGGTGGTGGTAGAGGTGCTTCCCCATCGTTGTTTCGTCTCGGGTTTCTACGCCAAGGCATCCTTCAACTATAGATTGAAAAGATAAAGATAAGAATTTCATAGCATAGAAAATGAATGTGTCTCATGAATTAAATTGCTATAGTTCAACAACAGATGATAGTATGAGTCTCTAAGATGGAAGAATGAAAGTTATTTGTAAAGCTGAAATACGAAACAAGCATATGGTTTCTCCATAACATTTTAAGGATCGAACGAAATACTCAACGTAGTAATAATAGTGCCACTTATATTAATATAAAAGTTGATACAACTATCACGAAAATTTGACCCCTATAAGGGTCTCCGGTTACAAAGTTTAAGGAAAATAAAACCTTTTAGCCGAGGTCCTAACTTATAACAAAATTTGAGATTTTGGCAAGCACTACTTGCGAAGTAGGTTGCGCTTGGAGCTTCACTCCGCATCGGATTGCTTCGATTCCATAATACGCCTATCGAAGGCGGCTTGTTGTTCCCTCAATTCGGCGAGGGCTGCAATCATTTGCGCTTGGAATGCCTCAGTTTGGAGTTGGGCATTGTCCTGAGCTCTGTCCTGCCTACGGATGTCGGAAGTGTGAACCTGTACTTCCATGTTGACTTCCCGAATCCGGCTAGCTTGAACTCCGGATTGGTAGGACTGGTTGGCTAGTTTGCCCATCATGACTGCGAGTGCCCGATCGGCTGAACCTCCTCCGCGGACATCGTAGAAGTCTCGACACATACCGTAGGGAGGGCGTAGACTTTTTTGTTGGCTCCAATGGTGGAGGTGACTTCCCCAAATGGGAGTCGGTCCTTGAAAGTTCCTTACATAGGAGGGAGGTTGTGCGGGTGGTGGGTTGATCACTTTCGGCTCTGAGTCAGTACCGGAGTCATCCTCTTCGTCCAATTCTATGGGTTCTTCGTCCTCATCGGGATCCTCTTCGATCCATCCCGCGTTGCCTTGGTTGCGATAGTAGGGGTCGTCGGGGTGGTGAAATCCAGCCATTTGACTCTACGAGAATATGGTTATCAGAATCGAATAATGTTTGGAACATGTAAGACTAAACATGTATGTTAAGCTATTCTATGTAATAAATAATCCTATTATATTTAAATTCGTGTGTTTGATTCTCGTGATTTTTTGGTAAGTTTAGACTTGTTGCTCACTACAAGCATTCCTCGATATACATTGGTCCGATCTCGAACAAATATTGTTGATTATGCTATATTTGTCCTAAATCTAATTACATATATCGAGTCTTAATTGTAGTGTCCAACTTTTCTAAATACTTCTTGTATAGTTATAATTATGAAAATAAGTTGTTGTATGGATGTATTTTTACTTAAATGAACTAACAATTTAAGTTAAACGAAACGCGGCTTAGGCGTAAAACAAAAAAAATGTTTTGTCAGAGAGTATTAGTCCCTTAAGCATTTATAGTTTGTATATCTTATGTGGTACTATAAACATTGCTCTGATACCAATCTGTCACACCCCCAAATCGGAACGGCGGAAATGTTCGGGGGCGGATGAGTTCATGTGGTAGCGTAACAAATGAATACATAGTAAAGAAAGCAATACAACCATCATATATATAATTGAAAGTTTACATTGTTAAAAGGTACATGTTCAAAAACCAATTACAATATGATGCCAAAATATGAATTTAAACTGGCGCCGCAGTGTCCCTTCTTCAAAAGCTGTTTTTCACATGTAATTACTGAATCCCTAGGACATACAAGTAGTTTTGACAGAGTAGATCAGCATTTAAGTTGGTGAGTTTCATAAGTATTAAATGACAATGTTTGTATGAAATGGAATGTTTTGTTTTTGTTTGTTTGTTCCTAGAAAATCCCATATTCTCTACTAGAATTGCCTATACACAACGTTCTTCAGGTGTTGGAATGTTCTGACGTTTGTCACCCCAAATGGTGTACTGTAGCTAACAGTCAGGGCGCGGGGTTATCAAGCCCATATAGATCTATACACAAACACCATGCTCCCCCTCCAAGGGATTCTGGTATATAATACATGACTTGAAATGTGTACTCGAACATACGTGAAGTTAATGTCTCACAAAACTTAGTATGAAAACAGATCTACGTGTAAAAATGTTCGTTTGTTCTTGTATGTGAAAGTGACTTCTTGAAAATAGTGTTTCTAGTATGTAAATATTAGTAATGTTCTCGTAAAACTATACCTATTATAGTTTTCTTTAAGTGTGTCTCGTTTGTATAGTAATCCCTAGTAAAATGCTCACTTGTTATGAAAAGTAAATTTTTTATAGTGTCTAAGATGGACACATATACATACAATATAAGCAGAGTGTTTGATTTATACATATATAACTACATTTTTCATTTCAAAAAATATGATGTTATCATGATACATTTATAATATTTATAAATCACATATGATTCCGTTCATAAAAAGTGTATAATGAAACTTCATATAACACACGATAATAATCGTGTGTTTTACTTGGATTCCCCCCCCCCTTAAAAGCATATAAAAACATTTACAACACCTTTAAAAGTGTGGATTATAGGGGTATGAAGTCACTTAAAAGATCGGAAAAAGGCGAGATGAAAACCGAGCAGAACTTTAACTCGAGAAAGCGGATTTTCTCGGGATTCTTGGGAATCTCAGGAGCACAAATGACCTTCGGGACTTGAGCAAGGTAACCGGGGCTTCGGGATATCACTTGCGCGGAAAATGATCCAAAACGCAAGAAGGTTGAGAGGAAAATGAGCCATTTCTTCGGAACTCTCGCGTCCCTTTTTTAGGGTGTGGGAACCGCCTCGGTACGTTGGGCGTACTCGTGTGTCACACATGAGCGCATCCTCGAATGCTTCGGACTCCAGATGGGATGGGTATAGGCTCACATAGGGCGCCGCGTGGACGATCCGAGGCCTTGGCCTCGAGTACGCTGGGCGTACAAGCGTACGGTGGGTGTAACTCGGCCCGACCTGGTGACTCCTCCTTCGGATAATACCAAGGTTAATTAATAAAATTTATATTTTAATTACTGAATAAACTTCAAAAATTCATATCTTCTTCATACGAACTCCATTTTCGACGTTCTTTATATACACGCGTAGGTGAGACTACGGTCTACAACTTTCGTTTAGATTCCGTCGGTAAATTTTGAAATTATTTTTATTATTGTTTTTTAAACAGTCTCGGTAAGAAAATTTCGTTAGAAATTTATAACTTCTTTATCTGACGTCTGGTTTGCCTGACTTTTTACCGTTGAAATACCATTGTCGAGACCTTCGATTCTCGTTTAGGTCATTCCGGCCAAAAGTCGCTCGATCTCCGATTCGAGTTTTTAGCTGTCTGTCGCTAAGCCGAACTTGGAAAAATCATAATTTCATTATATGAAGTCAGATTTCGGCGTTCTTTTTACGTATGATCACGGTTTAATGACATCAAACCTAGTAGGTAATTATTTAGAGACTTTTTGGACTTCTTATTTTCGAAGTTAATTTCATTATATCAAAAGTGGTTACAATACTTGACTTTTTAGGTGATTACATAGAGTTGAGATATCGGGTTGTCACAGAAACAAATTACAAACACCCTCAATAATCCCTTGAAAAGTTTTAGTTACAAACCAAGTCAAAATACGACCATTTAATCGGGTGCGACCAAAAGCCCCGTTTAACATCAGTATCGGGTAGATCTCCACCAAGCCACAAACTCAAACCCCTATACAAGGGTTAGTGGACTCCATTTGCGACTTTTCACTCTCTCTCTACACTCTCTCTCTACATGTTGCTTTCAATCCAAAACCGCCCATTCCGAGCCCCAAACTAGTAAGTAATCTACCCTAACTTTTTTTTTAGCTCATTTAACATGCAAATTCGTGTTTAAGACATCAAATAGGGGCCAAATCGTGTGTTTATGGCCCAAGAACACTCTTGGACCGTAAACACCCATAAGTGGTTTTGAAGCCCCAAAACCCTTCCAAATCACTCTTAGGGCTTAGATATGACTTGTGGACTTATACCTTCAAGCTTAGAACACTAAAACTTTGCATTTTGGAGAGTAAACTTGAGTTTACGGCCCAAGAACACTCTTGGACCGTAAACCCCTCTTCAAGGCCCGTGAACACCTTTTAAGGTGTTAGAATTGCCCATAAACACCTCCTATGGCTTGGGTAAATGTCTAGAATCAACCACAATTGAAGTAGGGGCTTTAAACATCAATTAAACCAAGGACTTAGGAGTTTACGAGCATAAACCACCCTAGGATTGGTCCATGGGCCGTAAACTCCCAAAAGGAGGACAAATGATGCCCTAACTTCCCTATATGGCTTGGAAAAATGCATAGAACTTTATACCCCTCCATTTAAGACCTTAATACACATAAGGAAAGGGCATGTAAGAGTTTACGGCCGTAAACTCCTAGTTTACTGCCGTAAACTCCTCAAATGGTCCTTATGTTTTTCAAATTCCATTCCAATGCCTTAAAACTAAGTCTAGTGTCATCCCTCAAGAGTTTAAGACCATTAAGCATCCTAGAGCACCCCCACCATGATTTTACGGCCGTAAACTCATGGGGAGTTGGTCTTTTGGGCCGAAAAATCCATAAGGAGTTTACTCTTGAAGAGCAAACTCCATATAAAAGTCATACACACCCTTAGATGCTACCCGGGGCACTCCTAGCACTTGACCAAAGTGTTTTTCCGTACATTACGATGCGTGTACGTGTTTAATTAGTATTATAATTACTAATTGTATGTAAACATATGTCACCATATGTTAATAGGTCACTAAGTATGTTCAAGTCTTCACTTGACACCGAGCACCCAACCGACACCTCCATTTGATCCACTTATAACAGGTGAGTTCATACCCTTGAATTAACCTTTTAAATCTTTTTACATGCTTTTATGGGGGGGGGGATACAAGTCAAAAACATGCTAGTTATCATATCAATCATATGTGATTAATAACCCGCATGCACAAGGATTTATCACACTTTCAGCTGTTTTACCAAGTATAATACTATAGATGATTTTTCCAAAATGTCTTTACTTATTTAAATCTTTTCTCAAATTGTCTCTCGTGCTGTAGGTTTTACTTCTAAACCAGTTACATCAGTGTTTTAAACAAAGGTTTTCTTTACTTATATTGTGTTATCAAATTTATATTCAAAACGTGTTTTTGAACGGTTTTCAATGCTTGTTTTACATAACGATAGCAAGTCGTGAATTCTTATTTTTAAAGGTTTTCCAAAGGTTTTACCAAGGTTTTGTTCTATACTTGTATGCTTCTACTTCTTTAAATGCATGCATGTACTTGTATAGTTATATAAATAATGTTTATAAGACTTAGGAAGGCTAGTTCGCCCTATTTCCTTTTCCTCGTTGGGATGTGGTCTGGTGGGTATCGGATATCCGTCCGAAGGTCGTTTAAAAATTAGTTATATATCATGTATATACATATAGACATAAAGGTTTACATCGACCAGTTCATTTCCCTTGGGTAACAAGGGCATCCTTCCATTCATCATTCATAGATCAAAGATACTAGTAACTATTATAGGAATAGTTAGGAGGTTCTATTTACTCTTTCTAGTATGAGAATTCCAAAGGATTCAGTTCATTCGTGAGTCTATATCATTACTCCAGCGCCTCTAGTAGAATTCGGAATACGAGATGCATCTTTAGGACACGGATTTCCCTGTTGTCAAGTAGGTAACTAGAGTCTCCTGGAGGGAGAGCGGGCATTGTGTGTATAGATCTATACGGGACTGACACTCCCACACCCTGACTGCTAACTACAGTCCTCGGCCTACCAAGCCAAGGGGTGACAAATGTCATATTTATTCCGATGCTTGCGGGGCGTCAAGTACTCTAGTGTCAATCTGTCACACCCCCAAACCAGAACGGCAGAAACATCCGGGGGCGGATGACTTCATGTGGTAGCATAACAAATGAATACATAGCAAAGAAAGCAATACAACCATCACATATATAATTGAAAGTTTACATTGTTTGAAAAGTACATGTTCAAAACCAATTACAATATGATGCCAAAATATGAAGTTAAACTGACGACGCAGCGTCCCTTCTTCAAAAGCTACTTGTTACCTGTAATTACTGAATCCCTGGGACATACAGGTAGTTTTGAAAGAGTAGATCAGCATTTAAGCTGGTGAGTTTCATAAGTATTAAATGACAATATTTGGATGAAATGAAATGTTTTTGTTTTTGTTTGTGTGTTCCTAGAAAATCCCATATTTTCTACTAGCATAAATGTAGCCCTCTATCAAAACAAATGTTTATTTCTAAAAATGTATGTACGTATAAAATATCCAATATGTTTGAAAAACCTCGTAAATCAATGTATTTTTAATACCCCATGTGAGTTTTATAACCATGCTATTGACTCGGATTTGCCTATACACAACGTTCTTCAGGCGTTGGAATGTTCTGACGTTTGTCACCCCAAATGGTGGACTGTAGCTAATAGTCAAGGCGCGGGTTGTCAAGCCCGTATAGATCTATACACAAACACGATGCTCCCCCTCCAAGGGATTCTGGTATATAATACAGGACTTGAAATGTGTACTCGAACGTACGTGAAGTTAATGTCTCACAAAACTTAGTATAAAAACATATGTACGTGCTAAAATGTTCGTTTGTTCTTGTATGTGAAAGCGACTTCTTGAAAATCACGTTTATAGTATGTAAAAGTTAGTAATGTTCTCGTAAAACTATACCTATTATAGCTTTTTAAAAGTGTGTTTCGTTTGTTTAGAAATCCCTAGAAAATGAATCCCTTGTTATGAAAGTATAGATTTTTATAGTGTCTAAGTTTGACACATATACATGCAATCTAAAACAGAATGTTTAATTTATACCTATATAACAACATTTTTCGTTTTAAAAGATATGATGTTATCATGTTATACTTTACATACGAGAGTTCCCTATAAAGTTTACAAATCACATATGATTCTGTTGAATAAAAGTATATAATAAAACTTTATATAACACACGATAATAATCATGTGTTTTACTTGTATTTCCCCCCTCCCCCCCCCCCCCCCCCCCCGCCCTTGAAAGCATATAAAAGCATTTATAGAATATTTAAAAGGGTTAATTAAGGGGTATGAACTCACTTGATAGATCGAAGAAAGGCGAGATGAAAACCGGGCATAATTTCTTCTCGGGAAAACGGATTTTCGGAGCATGACCGGAGCCTCGACTGCCTCGGAGTTCGGATGGGACGGGGCATAATTTCGCATAGACCCCGAGTACACTGGGCGTACAAGCGTACGCTAGGCGTAACTCAGATCGACTTGCTGACTCTTCCTTCGGATAATACCAAGATTAAATAATAAAATTTATATTTTATTTATTTAATAAACTTCTAAAATTCATATCTTCTTCATACGAACTCCGTTTTCGACGTTCTTTATCTACACGCATAGGTAAGACTACACTCTACAACAATCGTTTAAATTCCGTCGACAAATTTTGAAATTATTTTTATTATTTATTTTTAAAAGGTCGCGTTAAGAAAATTTCGTTAGAAATTCATAACTTCTTTATCTGACGTCTGTTTTTTCCAGACTTTTTACCGCTGGAATACCATTGTTGGGACCTTCGATTCTCGTTTAGGTCATTTCGGTCAAAAGTCGCTCGATCTCCGATTCGAGTTTTTAGCTGTCTGTCGCTAAGCCGAACTTGAAAAAATCACAACTTCAATATACGAAGTCGGATTTGGGCGTTTTTTTACGTACGATCACAGTTTAATGACATCAAACATAGTAGGTAATTAAATAGGAACTTTTTGGACATTTTATTTTCGAAGTTAATTTCATTATCACAAAAGTGGTTACAATACTTGACTTTTTAAATCATTACATAGAGTTGAAATATCGGGTTGTCACATCATCCCCCCATTAGAGGGAATTTCGTCCCAAAATTTAAAGTAGTAAAGATACTAGTGAATCAGTGAAAAAGATGAGGGTACTTTTGTTTCATCTGATCTTCGTGTTCCCATGTGAATTCAGGTCCCCGCTTGGCATTCCAGCGAACCTTCACGATGGGTATGCAACTTTGTTTCGTTTCTTTGACCTCTCGGTCCATGATTTCTACCGGTTCTTCCACAAAGTTGAGGCTCTCGTTGATCTCGATCTCGTTGTGGGGAATAACAAGAGTCTCATCGGACGTACACTTTTTCAAGTTCGAGACATGCAAGGTTGGATGTATGTTACTAAGTTCACGCGGTAGCTTAAGCTTGTAAGCCACAGGGCCGATTCCAGCAAGAATCTCGAAAGGCCCTACATATCTTGGATTTAGCTTCCCACGCTTTCCAATGCATATTAAGCCCTTCCACGATGAGACCTTCAATAAAACGTGGTCTCCTACCTGGAATTCCAAAGGTTTCCTCCTTTGGTCAGTGTAGCTTTTCTATCGGTCTCTAGAGGCTTTCAACCGTTCACGAATTTGAACGATCTTCTCTGTCGTTTCTAGTATCATTTTCGGACCGGTGAGAGTGCTTTCAGGAACTCATCCTTTAGCTAACTGGGTGTCGCCAACTTCAGTCCAACACAGAGGGGACCGGCACTTTCGACCACAGAGGGCTTCAAACGGAGCAGCCTTTATGCTTGAATGATTACTATTGTTGTATGAAAATTCGACAAGGGGTAAATGGAGATCCCTTGCCTTTCCAAAGTAAATCACACAGGCTCTCAGCATATCTTCCAAAGTTTGTATTGTTCTCTCACTTTGCCCATCTGTTTGTGGGTGGTAGGCTGTACTCATGTCTAGCCTAGTCCCCATGGAACTTTGTAGTGACTGCCAGAATCTTTAAGTGAATCTACTATCTCTATCAAAGATAATGGATATCGGAACACCAAGCAGTCGCACTATTTCCCTTAAATATGTTTTTGTAAGTTTTTCCATCTTGTCAGTCTCCTTGATTGGTAGGAAATACGCGGATTTGGTCAATCTGTCGATAATGACCCATATGGTATCGAGTCCACCCATCGTCTTGGGCAACTTGGTTATGAAACCCATAGTAATCCGTTCCCATTTCCATTCCGGTATCTCCAGCTGTTGCAGTAATCCTGACGGTTTCTGATACTCGACCTTAACCTTAGCGCAAGTAAGGCATTTACTTACGAAGGTAGCAATTTCTGCATTCATGTTAGGCCACCAGTACAGTTTCTTAAGATCCAGATACATTTTATCTGAACCTGGGTGAACGAAATATCTCGTGTTGTGCGCTTTGGTCATGACTATGTCTCTGAAACCGCTATGTTTCGGTGTCCAGATTCGATTCACGAGATAATACGATCCGCCACCCTTGATTTCTAGATTCTTTTCCATTCCTCTCAGGGATTCACCCGCCACATTTTCAGGTTGCAACGCTTTCAGTTGAGCCTCCTTAATTTGTGTGGATAAGTGGGAATGGATAGTCATAGTCAGAGATTTGACTCTCCGCCCAGTGTATTCTTTTCGAATGAGGGCGTCAGCTACCACGTTGGCCTTGCCAGGATGATGACGAATTTCACATTCGTAGTCATTGAGTAACTCGAACCATCGTCGTTGTCGCATGTTGAGCTCCTTCTGATCAAAGATGTGTGGAAGGCTCTTGTGATCGGTGAAAATAGTACTCTTTGTTCCGTACAAGTAGTGTCTCCAGATCTTCAGAGCAAATACCACTGCTCCTAACTCAAGATCATGGGTTGTATAGTTCACTTCGTGTGTCTTAAGCTGTCGGGAGGCATAAGCAATAACCTTCCCTCTCTGCATAAGGACACAACCAAGTCCTTGGTTTGATGCATCGCAATACACTACAAAATCTGCTATCCCTTCGGGAAGGGATAGTATCGGTCCGGTGCACAAGGCCTGTTTCAGTGTTTGGAACGCTTTCTCTTGTTTCGCTTCCCAGTCAAAGGCCACGCCTTTCTGGGTTAATGTAGTAAGGGGTTTCGCAATGCTAGAGAAGCTCTTTATGAATTTGCGATAGTAGCCAGCGAGACCTAGAAATTGACGAATCTCTGTAGGTGGCTTTGGTGCCGACCAGTTCTCAATGGCCTTAATTTTTGAAGGGTCCACGTGTATCCCCTTCTCACTAACAACGTGGCCCAAAAATTCGACTCTTCAAATCCAAAATTCGCATTTACAGAACTTCGCATAGAGCTTCTCCGATCGCAATGTTTCTAAGACTTTTCGTAGGTGCTGACTATGCTCTTCCTTACTTCGGGAGTAGATAAGTATATCATCGATGAAGACAATGACGAACTGATCTAAGTAAGGATGGCACACCTTATTCATCAGGTCCATAAATATTGTTGGTGCGTTGGTTAATCCGAACGGTATCACTACAAATTCATAGTGTCCATAACGAGTTCGGAAGGCTGTCTAGGGAATATCCTCCTCTAGCACTCGTAATTGGTGATATCTGGATCGTAGATCTATTTTTGAGAAGTAGTTTGCTCCTTGAAGTTGATCAAATAGGTCATCAATGCGGGGTAGAGGATAACGATTATTGATAGTAAGTTTGTTCAGTTCTCTCTAGTCGATGCACATGCGGAACGATCTGTCTTTCTTCTTTACAAAAAGGACCGTTGCTCCCCAAGGTGAGAAACTTGGTCTAATGAATCCTTTTTGATGCAATTCGTTAAGCGCACTGAATGTTCTTGCATCTCTGCTGGTGCTAGGCGATAAGGCGATTTCGCTACTGGAGTAGCCCCTGGAACTAAGTCAATTCTGAACTCGACTTGGCGTTGTGGTGGTAATCCTGGTAGTTCTCCTAGGAAGATATCGGGAAAGTCGTGTACTACTGGAATGCTCTTAATATCCTTTACTTCCTGACTCGTATCGACGATGTGAGCAAGAAATGAATGATAATGCTTTCGCAAACACTTTCGAGCTTGGATTCATGAAATGATGCGAAGGTTTGTACTTGATTTGTCGCCGTAAATCACTAATGTTTCATCGCTAGGAAGACTAAGACGGACTGCTTTCTCAAAGTAAATGATGTTGGCGTGAAGAAGACTTAACCAATCCATGCCGACTATGACGTCTAAACTTTTAATTTGGACCGGCATGAGGTTGATTGGGAAAGAATGACCATCTAAAGTTAACGTACAGTCCATGTATATGCAGTTAGTGTTTTCCGTTTTTCCATTTGCCATCTCTACAGTGAATGATTTTTCTAACTTGCTAGGTTTATGTTTAAGTAAGTGAATAAAGTTTTGACTCACGAAGCTTCTTTCCGCTCCACTATCGAATAATATGCATGCATAGGAATTATCGAGAAGGAACGTACCAGCAACTACAGTTGGATCAACTACGGCTTCATCATGGCCTATAGCCAAAACTCGTCCCACCCCGCCGGTATTTGCTGCCTTTGGGCAGTTTCTCTTGTAGTGGCCCAGCTCACCACAACTGTAGGAAGTTTGGCCTATGCCCGTGCTGGGAACTTGAGTGATCGGCTTTGCGGGATCCTTGCAGAAACGTACAGTGTGTCCCTTTCTATTGCACTTGGAGCACTGCATTTCCCGAAAAGGTCCATGGTGGTGATAAGTGCATTTGGTGCACTTTGGAAGGTTGCCCCCATAAGGCTTTGTTGGGTAGGGATTAGTAGGAACGGTAGTAGGTACAATAGCAGCAATCACTGAAACCAGTTGTTGTTTCTTCGCAGATTCTTGGGAGGACCCACCCTTCCCTTTATTCCATACTCTGTTCCTGTTATTGTTGTTGTTGTTTCCCTTTTGTGGTTCTGGTGTAGAAACAGTTGAGTTCTGATGACCTCCGTAATCAACAAGAGATTGTGCCAGTTCCTTGGCACTTTCAAAAGTGTCAGGTTTTGAAGCTAACACGCTTGATCGAATTTGGGGCGACAGTCCCCAAATGTATCTCTCTATTTTCTTGCTCTCAGGAGCAATCATATCTGGGAAAAGGATTGCCAGATCACAGAATCTGTTGGTATAAGTTGCTATGTCGGTACCAATCATTCCAAGAGTCTAGAGTTCGTGCTCGAGTTTTTGAATCTCTCCTCGTGGACAATATTCTCTCATTAACTTGATTTTTAAGCTCTCCCAGCCTATGGAGTTTGCCACTATCAGAGTAAGTACCTTAACATGGCCATTCCACCAAGTTAAAGCCATATCAGTAAATGTGAAGGTTGCAAACTTGACTTTGCTGTGCTCGGGACATGGGCAGATTTCAAAGACTGATTATGTCCTTTCGATCCACTGCGTCAGACTCATCACACCACCAGTTCCATTAAACATCTGGGGTTTGGCAATAGTAAAGTCCTTATAGGTGCATTCTCGGGATTGCCCATGACTCTCGCCAGTGTTGGATGGGTGTGTGCCAAATCCCGAGCCAGTAGTACTCGAGTTATTGATCTGTGACATGGCAGCTGCTACAGCTGCAGTGACTGCTGCTTGGAACATGACAACATCAAATTGAGGAGGGGGAGGCGGTGGTGGTATAAGTGCTTCCCCACCGTTGTTTCGCCTTGGGTTCCTACGCGGAGGCATCCTTCAACTATATGTTGAAAAGATAAAGATAAGAATTTCAGAGCATAGAAACTGTATGTGTCTCATGAACCAAATTGCTATAGCCCAACAACAGATGATAGTACGAGTCTCAAAATAGAAGAATGAAAGTTATTTGTAAGACTGAAAATATGAAACAAGCGTTTGGTTTTTCCATAACTTTTTAAGGAATGAATGAAATACTCCACGTAGTAATAATAGTGCCACTTATATTAATATAATAGTTGATACAATGATCACGAAAATTTGACTCCCATAAGGGTCTCCGGTTACAAAGTTTAAGAAATTTTAAAAGTTTTAGCCGAGGTCCTAACTTATAACAAAATTTGAGATTTTGGCAAGCACTACATGTGACGTAGGTTGCGCTTGGAGCTTGACTCTGCATCCGATTGCTTTGATTCCATTAGACGCCTATCGAAGGCGGCTTGTTATTCCCTCAATACGGCGAGGGTTGCAATCATTTGTGCTTGGAATGCCTCAGTTTGGAGTTGGGCATTGTCCTGAGCTCTGTCCAGCCTACGGATGTCGGAAGTGTGAACCTGTACTTCCACGTTGACTTCCCAAATCCGGCTAGCTTGAACTCCGGATTGGTAGGACTGGTTGGCTAGTTTACCCATCATGACTGGGAGTGCCCGATCGGCTGAACCTCCTCCGCAGACATCGTAGAAGTCTCGGCACATGCCGTAGGGAGGGCGTAGGTTTTGTTGTTGGCTCCAATGGTGGAGGTGACTTCCCCAGATGGGAGTCGGTCCTTGAAAGTTCCTTACGAAGACGGGAGGTTGTACGGGTGGTGGGTTGATCACTTTCGGCTCTGAGTCGGTACCAGAGTCATCATCTAATTCTATGGGTTCTTCGTCCTCCTCGGGATCCTCTTCGATCCATCCCCCGTTGCCTTGGTTGGGATAGTAGGGGTCGCCGGGGTGGTGAAATCCATCCATTTGACTGTACGAGAATAGGGTTTATAAGAATCGAATAATGTTTGGAACATGTAAGACTAAATAGGTATGTTAAGCTATTCTAAGTAATAAATACTCCTATAGTATTTAAATTCGTGTGTTTGATTCTCGTAATGTTTTGGTAAGTTTTGACTTGTTGCTCACTACGAGCAATCCTCGATATATATTGGTCCCATCTTCGACAAATATAGTTGATCATGCTATATTTGTCCCAAATCCGATTATATATATCGAGTCTTAATCGTAGTGTCCAACATGTCTAAATACTTCTTGTATAGTTATAATCATGAAAATAAGTTTGTTGTAAGCATGTATTTGTACTTGAATGAACTAACATTTTAAGTTAAACGAAACGCGGCTAAGGCGTAAAATAAAAAAAAATGTTTTATTAGGGAGTAGTAGTCCCTTAAGCATTTATAGTTTGTATATCTTATGTGGTTCAATATACTTAGTTCACTATAAACATTGCTCTGATACCAATCTGTCACACCCCCAAACTAGAATGGCAGAAACATTCGGGGGCGGATGACTTCATGTGGTAGCATAACAAATGAATACACAGAAAAGAAAGCAATACAACTATCATATATATAATTGAAAGTTTACATTGTTTGAAAAGTACATGTTCAAAACCAATTACAATATGATGCCAAAATATGAAGATAAACTGACGACGCAACGTCCCTTCTTCAAAAGCTATTTGATACCTGTAATTACTGAATCCCTGGACATACAAGTAGTTTTGAAAGAGTAGATCAGCATTTAAGCTGGTGAGTTTCATAAGTATCAAATGACAATGTTTGTATGAAATGAAATGTTTTTGTTTTTTTTTGTTTGTTCCTAGAAAATCCTGTATTTTCTACTAGCATAAATGTAGCCTTCTATCAAAACAAATGTTTATTTCTAAAAATGTATGTACGTATAAAATATCCAATATGTTTGAAAAACCTCGTAAATCAATGTATTTTTAATACCCCATGTGAGTTTTATAACCATGTTATTGACTCGGATTTGCCTCTACACAACGTTCTTCAGGCGTTGGAATGTTCTGATGTTTGTCACCCCAAATGGTGGACTGTAGCTAACAGTCAGGGCGCGGGTTGTCAAGCCCGTATAGATCTATACACAAACACCATGCTCCCCCTCCATGGGATTCTGGTATATAATACATGACTTGAAATGTGTACTCGAATGTACGTGAAGTTATTGTCTCACAAAACTTAGTATAAAAACATATTTACGTGTTAAAATGTTCGTTTGTTCTTGTATGTGAAAGTGACTTCTTGAAAATTGCGTTTCTAGTATGTAAAAGTTAGTAATGTTCTCGTAAAACTATACTTATTATAGCTTTCTAAAAGTGTGTCTCGTTTGTTTAGAAATCCCTAGAAAATGAATCCCTTGTGATGAAAGTATAGATTTTTATAGTGTCTAAGTTGGACACATATACATGCAATCTAAAACAGAATGTTTAATTTATACCTATATAACAACATTTTTTGTTTCAAAAGATATGATGTCATCGTGATATATTTTACATACGAAAGTTCCCTATAAGGTTTACAAATCACATATGATTCTGTTGAATAAAAGTGTATAATAAAACTTTATATAACACACGATAATAATCGTGTGTTTTACTTGTATTCCCCCCCTTGAATGCATATAAAAGAATTTATAGAATATTTAAAAGGGTTAATTAAGGGGTATGAACTCACTTGAAAGATCGAAGAAATGCGAGATGAAAAACCGGGCATAATTTCTTCTCGGGAAAACGGATTTTCTCGGGATTCTCGGGAATCTCGGGAGTACAAATGACCTTCGGGACTTGAGCAAACTGACCGGGGATTCGGGTTAGCACGGGCACGGAAAACGAGGCAACAACGCAAGAGAAATGAGAGAGAATGACCCTTTTCTTCGGAACCCTCGCATCCCTTTTATAGGGGGTGGGAACCGCCTCGGTATGCTGGGTGTACGCGGGTACGCTGGGCTTACGCGTGCGTGACACATGACCGGAGCCTCGACTGCCTCGGAGTTCGGATGGGATGGGGCATAGCTTCGCATAGACCCCGAGTACGCTGGGCGTACGAGCGTACGCTGGGTGTAACTCGGATCGACTTGCTGACTCTTCCTTCGGATAATACCAAGATTAAATAATAAAATTTATATTTTATTTATTTAATAAACTTCTAAAATTCATATCTTCTTCATACGAACTCCGTTTTCGACGTTCTTCATATCCACACGTAGGTGAGACTACGCTCTACAACTTTGGTTTAGATTCCGTCGGCAAATTTTGAAATTATTTTTATTATTTATTTTTAAAATGTCGCGTTAAGAAAATTTCGTTAGAAATTCATAACTTCTTTATCTGACGTCTGTTTTTGCCAGACTTTTTACCACTGAAATACCATTGTTGAGACCTTCGATTCTCGTTTAGGTCATTCCGGTCAAAAGTCGCTCGATCTCCGATTCGAGTTTTTAGTTGTCTGTCGCTAAGCCGAACTTGGAAAAATCACAACTTCAATATACGAAGTCGGATTTGGGCGTTCTTTTTACGTACGATCATGGTTTAATGAAATCAAACATAGTAGGTAATTAAATACAAACTTTTTGGACATTTTATTTTCGAAGTTAATTTCATTATCACAAAAGTGGTTACAATACTTGACATTTTAGGTCATTACATAGAGTTGAAATATCGGGTTGTCACACAATCAGTATGGTTACGAGTATCTCCATGTTTACCTTATAATTCATGGCCTTAAGGTAATGAGAATCAACACTGTATTTCGTGACATTCCACTTAGGATTACCGAACATTTTAGACCTTGCTAGCCGTATCGTTCACTTGATATCGTCTGGGGTCTGTGTTTCCTTCTGTTAGACTGAGCCATGCGTATCATTTCTTAGATACTCCCCTGGAGTCTATGATTTCTTTTGCCTTAGTTAGCAATATTTCTGTTGAGGCATATGTTAATTTCTCCTAGTATTCTTACTAGGGATATTCTCCTACTTTCTTTAAAAGTCAAATATTGTTTTTACGATAATGATAGTATTTCGGGGAAGATTACTCTTTAAAACATAACTCTGTTGAGTCTTGGTAGAAGACTGCTTTTATTTAGAAAATATAGGATTTTCTGGAAAGGACGCTAATGCAACGTAGATTCTAAACTACTACTTTTCGTAAAGTTATTTTGAATAAAATTTTTACTTACACAAATGACACTCAAT
The DNA here is from genome assembly GCF_002870075.4 of Lactuca sativa. NCBI lineage: Eukaryota > Viridiplantae > Streptophyta > Magnoliopsida > Asterales > Asteraceae > Lactuca > Lactuca sativa. Next base: position 210,002,559 of record NC_056626.2, on the reverse strand, counting down.
ACTTATGAACTCACCAGCATTATAAAATGCTGATACTCGCTTTCAAAATAACTTGTATTCTCAGGTCAGCAATAGACAGGTATACCCAGGAGCTTTTGTGAAGCCACCCTAGAACCAAGCTGCATCTATACTAGTTTTTGTATTACTTTGATGTCTCTATAATATGTAACCGATGTAAAACTATTACTATTAATGCAATGGTTGTTGTACTTTGATTACTATATTGCATATGTTGTGATACTTGACATGATGTCATCCACCCCAGAACGTTTCTGCCGTTCCGGTTTTGGGGTGTGACAGATTGGTATCAGAGCATTCTTTATACTGAGCTCAGTATATCAATTCATAAAAGATATACAGCCTATAAATACATAAGGATATAACACTCTGACCAAGAATTATACTATAAAATATAACCATATTTTACCAAACTATAAGAACATCCAGAATCTAAATACTCGAACAAAGTATCACATGAAGAACAAGAATAAAAGTCTTCGGATGTTTAGCATTACCGTCAAACCTGGGCAGTTATGTAATCGTAAGTTGGAATAAATGTAACCTGATTAACTACATTTATTCGAGATGCGATGAATGTGTGCTTGGGAGTGATAGTGGTGTTGCAACGAGTCTGAATCTTACCAACTAGGAATGATAGAGCCAAACATAAAGTTTAAAATACTATGGGAGTATTTTGGAATATTAAAACACTCACATTAATCTCAGAATCATATCCAGAAGTTAAGAATCAAACAAGAAATTAAAATACCATATGGGTATTTTAGGATCCATAGATAACCTTGTGTGAAAAACTAAAAAGATCCTTATTGAAAAACTAGAAAGATCCCAAAGACTAAGAATGTGTGGTTTCGCTCTACTTCCTTTTCCTCGTTGGGATGTGGATATAGAGTAGTATCACATATTCGAAGGCCTATCGGATCTAAGCTATATATGATTTGTCTACGATTAGATCGGATCTCAAAACCTTAATTGAGAATGTTTAGCCATAAGTTTTCATGAGCCTTTTCTTCTGTGATTTTCGTTCCGAATTCCCCTCAAATCTTTCCAAGCCGGAGAGTGAACCTTTCCAGCATAAAGATAATTTAGTAGGAACGACTCCTATCTTATGGCTTTCCGATACCCTTATCCCTACCTTGAATACCCAGACTACATCATAGGGATTTAGGTCGACACTCAGACAACCAATATCCGCGGCGCGAGAAAAATTTATGCCTAATACAGTAAGGATAGATATGTCTAAGGGTTAACCATCGTATCTCATCAACTTGCGTTCCTTTCCATGTAGGAAAACCATGCCTCCGAAGAAGCGTAACCAACCCACTGGCAAGAAACCTACTCTCATATTCGATGAAGCTACATTCCAAGCTGCAGTCTCGGCAGCCGTAGCAGCTCTCATGGCTAATCTGAATACTAACAAAGCCAATGTTAGCTAGAGCCCTATCGGGATTCTCGATCCTAGCAATGGACAGCAGCAACCAACACCTGCATACCCAGCCACCCAAGGATCTCAGCCAACTCTACTGAAGAGAATGTTCAAGAACAAGGAGGGAAGCACCTCGGCTCAAGGACATTCCGAAGGTCAGTGAGCTGAGACAGTCAATACCCCTGCCAGCCCTTCCATCCCGACACCTAGGAGACCATACCTACGAGACCTTCCCTACTGCAGGAAGTGTAGCTACCATCACCATGGAATATGCCGAGAACTCTGTTCTACTAGGTGCAACATGAAGGGGCATACCACTCGCGTCTGTAGAACCCCGATTGAATTCATCACATCAACCACCAATGTGGCGACCAATCCAGTTTGCCGTTTATGTGGTGAGATTGGACACTTCAAGAAGGACTGTCCAACTGAAGGAAACGACAAAGGTGCAAGAGGAGTCTAACTCTAAATGCCTAGGGAGAAGCATCAAGGAACCCGGTAGATTTTGTGACGTCTCTCAATCTCAGATAACTAACCGACTAACTGAAAACATTAAAAGGCTAATTGTAAATGTAATTACTCCCCTGTTAAGGCGAAAGTCGCAACACTGTTATAAAATTAAAATTTCATCATGTAGAGCTATAATGGCTCGATATATACATTAAATACTTGTATAATTAAGATGGATAGACCGAGAGTGAGTGATGCCGCTTCATTTCCTGTTCCTCGTTTGGTTGTGGATTTAGGGTGGAGTCGCTCAGTCAACAGTCCTCCCCACCTCAATTATACATGACTAGTGTATGTTAGGCGATTATAGAAAGGCCTCTTGAGAATCCATTCATGAAAGGTACCCTATTCTGAAACACTCAGGACCCTCTATAGTTCCGCGTCAACTGTATCGGTCCAAGTATCCACGACAGTGAGACACGGGACGAAACCCAAGATGCCAAGAACTTGTGTGCCCGTTCAGCACATGGACCAATCGATCCTCATTATATGTCTTGTCGATGTATGCCAACTTTGATGCCTCTATCGATCATGGTTTGACTTAGTGCAACCATGTGTAAATCCCTAGTGTTGTGTAAAAAGAACTATCACCATACCCATTTCGGCAAATAAAGGTTCTTCCGAACCTAAAAATAATAAAACCTAATGCGATCCGTCAGTCGTCCCTCTTATCTCAAACCTTTCGAAGTACCCAGGAGAAGGGTACCGTGCACTGTTAACCAACCCCTTCTTAGACAGATAGGAACCGAAGCGAAACACACTGCAGGTATTCCAGAAGATGATAACCACCCGAAACCTACTCTGTAGATCCCCCAGAGAGACCCTTAGCACCTCACAATCAGGTTCGTAAAGCTTGAGGAAAAAAATACTCATGGGATTGACTACTATTAACTGAGTGTATGCATAAGAGTGGTATATAACTGAGATAAAAAAGATTTAAGATGTGTGCTTCCTCCCTACTCCCTATTCCTCGTTGGGTTGTGGGTCTGGGGTGGAGTCGCACAACTGAACATCCTGCCGACCTCAATTATATACGGCTTGCATACACCAAGTATTAGTGGATTAAGCCAAGTATGAGCTCTACCCCGAACCTCATAATAAAACCCTTCGTCCTATCCCATAGAATAGGAAATAGAGTCAAGAGAACCACGGCGGGTTGAGCTACTATAATGATCACAAATCCGAATTTGTTGTCATCCCGGTTAAGCAAACATAGTAGCTAACACCCTCAGTTTGTAAAGAAATCTGAGTCGTAAGAGTCAAGGACATTGACTATGACCATTCATTCACGCTTAATCCCCTGAATTAAGCATCTCAGCGGGTATCCCGGAAAGCAGAAAGCTGCGATAAGTTAAACTCCGGGAAGAGTGGATGAGAAGATTAGAAGTTCGGAGTAATGAAACCCTATACTCCTAGACTTAACCTAAAATCAAGAAAAATCAGAACCCCCGGAAGAGTAGTTACATAATATGCTCGCACTACTCAGGCACTTCGTCCACCCCGTTACCAACGAGTAGTGCCTAGGACACTCCGCCTCCTTGTGTGGAAGAAGTCACCGTCGCCCTGTAGAGGATAAACTCCATTCTCCGAAGTGAATACTAGAATGCTAAGAACCACAGGATAACCTCTGCAGCCAAGAATACTTGAATAAAGTACAAAAGTAGTATGCGTTAAGCCTTATAACTCGGATCCCGAAGAGATTATAGACTTGGCATCAGTCTAGGTATTAGCCGAGAGGTTATACAAGAGCATGCACTTTCTGCAACTGGAATAAACCGACACCTTAGAGAATAGGTCACGTCTTAGAGATTAGTAGGAATACTAGGTGTTCTAAGAGTACTATCTCGCGCAGAGATAGTAAAACAACCTCCCGAGATAGTCCAACACTTCAGAAGAATTCTCTAAGGATTGAGTTAGCCCTGAGCAGAGCTTGTTGTTTATGAGACAACAAAGCAAGTAAGAGCATGATTGTTTCCCGTTAGGAATCATATTGGGAAAGCGTCAACTAGACGATGATGAAAAGTTTAAAAACTTTCTAAACAATCTTCTGGTAAAACCCTATCTCACCGACTACGAGGGTTTTCGTTAGAAACATCTCAAGAACCAGAAGTGCAGGTTCATTTCGCACTAGGTTGAGATAGACCCCTACTGCAAACAGATACCCGTAGAAATCCAATTCATCCGATGATCCAGAAAACATCCAAAAGCCAATAGACAGGAAAGACAAATACAAGGACAACCCGAGCTTTCTAAGAGTCAACCTGAAGGACTACTCTCCTAGTACGAGAGAACGTTTGGAACTTCAGAATGGCGATCACGCCTGTGATGATCTCTCCATATAAGTACACTATGTTCTAAGTACTGACAAGCTCTAGCCTTTCGACAGCTCAGGACCATCCGAAATTCTTTACAAAATTGGTCCAACCCTCGTCAGACCACCACTACTTTCGGAAATTTCATAAGTTTCGCCCAAAGTCAATCCACTTCTTAGACATGAAAAGTGTTTACCTGACGTCACTCTTTGTAACCCACTCGTCTTGATAGAAATCATTGGGAACCCTAACTTCATAGACAAACCAGTAGGAATCGCTAACTGAACGAAATGGAATCCGCATCCCGTAAGTGAAGGTTTGTTAGAACGCCAAGCAAAGGCCAGAGTTCACTTGGGTGCGAGGACCACCCGGATAGGAAGTACTTTCATACCTCTATCCGATTGTTCATGTCTACTTCCTTGCCTAAACCTAAATTTCGGGACGAAAGTCCATCTAACGGGAGGATGATGTGACAACCCGAAATTTATTCCGTCATTTTTAACCTCATCTTCCGTCAAATAAAACCCGCTTTATTAATTGTTCGTTAACCGTTTGGATTAGGTTAATTAATTTGCGGCATTTATAATGACTTCATAAGGGTTGAAACAAATTAGAAACACCCTCAATAATCCCTTGAGAATTTTTATTTACAAACCAAGTCAAAATACGACCATTTAATTGGGTGCGACCAACAGCCCCGTTTAACGTCAGTATCGGGTAGATTTCCACCAAGCCACAAACTCAAACCACAATATAAGGGTGAGTGGACTCCATTTGAGACTTTTCACTCTCTCTCTACACTCTCTCTCTACAAGTTGCTTTCGATCCAAAAACCGCCCATTTCGAGCCCCAAACTAGTAAGTAATCTACCCTAACTTGTTGTTTAGCTCATTTAACATGCGAATTCATGTTTAAGACATCAAATAGGGACCAGATCATGTGTTTACAGCCCAAGAATAGTACTGGACCGTAAACACCCATAAGTGGGGTTTTGAAGCCCTAAAACCCTTCCAAATCACTCCTAGGGCTTAGACATGACTTGTGGACTTACACCTTCGAGCGTAGAACACTAAAACATGAGATTACGGCCCAAGAACACTCTTGGACCATAAACCCCTCTTCAAGGGCCGTGAACACATTTTAAGGTGTTAGAATTGCCCTCAAACACCTCTTATGGCTTGGATAAATGTCTAGAATCAACCACAATTGAAGTAGGGGCTTTAAACATCTATTAAACCAAGGAATTAGGAGTTTACGGCCGTAAACCCCCCTAGGATTGGTCCATGGGCCGTAAACTCCAAAAAGGAGGCCAAATGATGCTCTAACTTCCCTATATGACATGGAAAATGCATAGAACTTTTTACCCCTCCATTTAAGACCTTAATACACATAAGGAAAGGGCATGTAAGATTTTATGGCTGTAAACTCCTAGTTTACTGCCGTAAACTCCTCAAATGGTCCTTATGTTGTTCAAATTCCATTCCAATGCCTTAAAACTAAGTCTAGCATCACCCCTCAATAGTTTAAGACCATTAAGCATCCTAGAACACCCCCACCATGAGTTTACAGCCGTAAACTCATGGGGAGTTAGTCTTTTGGGCCGAAAACTCCATAAGGAGTTTACTCTTGAAGGGAAAACTCCATATACATGTCATACACACCCTTAGATGCTACCCGGGGCACTCCTAGCACTTGACAAAAGTGTTTTTCTGCACATTAGGATGCATTTACGTGTTTAATTAGTATTATAATTACTAATTGTATGTAAACATATGTCACCATATGTTAATAGGTCACTAAGTGTGTTCAAGTCTTCACTTGACACCGAGCACCGAACCGACACCTCCATCCGGTCCACTTACAACAGGTGAGTTCATACCCCTGAATTAACCTTTTAAATGTTTTTACATGCGTTTATGGGGGGGGGATACAAGTTAAAAACATGCTAGTTATCATATCAATCATATGTGATTAATAACCCGCATGCAGAAGGATTTATCACACTTTCAACTGTTTTACCAAGTATAATACTATAGATGTTTTTTCCAAAACGTCTTTACTTATTTAAATCTTTTCAAAAATTGTCTCTCGTGCTGTATGTTTTACTTCTAAACAAGTTACATCAGTGTTTTAAACAAAGGTTTTCTTTACTTATATTGTGTCATCAAATTTATATTCAAAACGTGATTTTGAACGGTTTTCAAAGCTTGTTTTACATAACGATATCAAGTCGTGAATTCTTATTTTTAAAGGTTTTCCAATGGTTTTACCAAGGTTTTCTTCTATACTTCTATGCTTCTACTTCTTTAAATGCATGCCTGTACTTGTATAGTTATATAAATAATGTTTAAAAGACATAGGAAGGCTAGTTCGCCCTATTTCCTTTTCCTCGTTGGCATGTGGTCTGGTGGGTATCGGATATCCATCCGAAGGTCATTTAAAAATTAGTTATATATCATGTATATACATATAGACATAAAGGTTTACATCGACCAGTTCATTTCCCTTGGGTAACAAGGGCATCCTTCCATTCATCATTCATAGATCAGAGATACTAGTAACTATTATAGGAATAGTTAGGTGGTTCTATTTACTCTTTCTAGTATGAGAATTCCAAAGGATTCAGTTCATTCGTGAGTCTATATCATTACTCCAGCGCCTCTAGTAGAATTCAGAATACGAGATGCATCTTTAGGACACGGATTTCCCTGTTGTCAAGTTGGTAACCCGAGTCTCCTGGAGGGAGAGCGTGCATTGTGTGTATAGATCTATATGGGATTGATACTCCCGCACCCTGACTGCTAGCTACAGTCCTTGGCGTACCAAGCCAAGGGGTGACAAATGTCACATTTATTCCGACGCTTGCAGGGCATCAAGTACTCTAGTTTCAATCAGTATGGTTACGAGTATCTCCATGTATACCTTATAATTCATGGCCTAAGTTAATGAGAATCAACACTATAGTTCGAGACATTCCACTTAGGATTACCGGACGTTTTAGACCTTGTTAGCCGTATCGTTCATTTGATACCGTCTGGGGTCTATGTTTCCTTCTGTTAGACTGAGCCAGGCGTATCATTTATTTGATACTCCCCTGGGGTGTATGATTTCTTTTGCCATAGTCAGCAGTATTTCTGATGAGGCATATGTTACTTTCCCCTAGTATTTTCACTAGGGATATTCTCCTACTTTCTTTAAAAGTCAAATACTGTTTTTTATGATAATGATAATATTTCGGGGATGATTACTCTTTAAAACATAACTCTGTTGAGTCTTGGTAGAAGTTTGCTTTTATTTAGAAAATATAGAATTTTCTGGAAAGGACGCTAATACACCGTAGATTCTAAACTACTACTTTTCGTAAAGTTATTTTGAATAAAATGTTTACTTACACAAATGACACTCAATACTTATGAACTCACCAGCATTATAAAATGGTGATACTCGCTTTCAAAATAACTTGTATTCCCAGGTCAGCAATAGACAGGTACACCCGGGAGCTTTTGTGAAGCCAACCTAGAATCAAGCTGCATCTATACTAGTTTCTGTATTACTTTGATGTCTCTAAAATATGTAACCGATGTAAAACTATTACTATTAGTGCAATGGTTGTTGTACTTTGATTACTATATTGCATATGTTGTGATACTTGACATGACGTCATCCACCCTAGAACGTTTCTGCCGTTCCGGTTTTGGGGTTTGACACCTTCCACGTCTCCCACTTAAGGAAGTGCATGACAGATGAGTTCTCAATTTTGCCTTTGGAGGATATTCAAGTAGAATAATGTCTAAAATACATGGGGAAACCAATAACGATCCTACATAAGAAGACAAAATCCTTACCCAACGAGGTGGTCAATCTAGTGAGGGTGTAGTGGCAACACAAAAAAGGAAGAAAACGGACTTGGGAACTTGAAGAAGAGATGAAAAGCAACTACTCAAAATTATTTAGTTATATTCAGGGACGAAATCCTTGTCAGTGGGGGAGAGTTATAACACCCCATTTTTACTATATCTGTAGATTGTAATATTAAAGAATTATTAAGAAATACAAAGTAGCTATATTACTTTTGAGCCAAAATAATCATCATAAACATGTAAAAGACGTCACTATGATTTATGTAGATATATAGAATGCCTGATCCTGACTTCATATAAAACTGTAATGATTCTTCAAAGTTTTGCGTTCAACCCTATATGGAAAAGCACATCATAAAATACCAATAAGAGATAGACCGCTTATTGGCCAAATTAATTTAAAAAAAGTTGTAGTAATTGTAAAAGCGAGAGCATGCATATGGAGAACATACAAATCTGACTTCGTATGAGGATGTTATGATTTTTCAAAGTTTCATTATTGTAGTGTAGAAGACTAAAATCAAAATGGAAATTGGTCTCTTGCTTGCTGTAACAATCTAAAAGAGAGTTGAAGATCTCGTAGACACAATTTGTCATTATAAATATAGTTGAGAACAAAATTCGTATGAACGAGTTATGATTTTTATATAAACTTTAACAGTCTAAGCCTGTTAAAAATATAACTTTAAAAATAGAGTGAGAATTAGCCATGTGAGTGTAAATGAATGTTTTAGTAATCGTTGATAGCTACGCATGGATATAAATAACATCGAAAACGAAGTTCGTATGAGAAAGATATAGTTTTATGATTTTTTGGAAAAGAACCCCTCGCAGGAAGGTGCGACACATGCTTCTGGAAACAAGGGGCGTGGACTATAAGAATCGCAATACATGGCACTTGAAGGGTGGAACAACGTCATTTGATAGGAATGATGTGGCCCCTATATCCCCTATGAATAAGAGTGTTTCGCTGTAGATTCCCTCACCCATTCAGTCCCAAAAACCAATGGAATCCTTCATGCACCCCTAGCCCCTATACTCCTTAGTTCCCAAATACATTAGAGAAGCTTTGGAGTCCTGTCTATGCAAATCCTACTTTTTTTTCTAGAATCACCTGTAAGTTAATTTGCACTTATTAAGCTTTAAGTGTAACTTCTAATTATATTCAACGTTGTTGTTATGAATGTATAAATAAGATTTATTAGTAATACTGGTTATAATGATGATTGATCTACTTACAATTGAGGTGTCTAGAATGTTCACGTTAGCTTGGTTGTTGGATATCAAAAACGCTATATGTCGAAATAATCCAGCCTCCCAACTATCCTGCCTACCTAATCCTTATTTAATAGAACTCTTAGTATTCATTGGGATTAGTGAAAGATCTAGCCTTCATTAACAGATTTCCATAAGGTCTTATAAGATATAATATTGTAGGTTAATACTCGTTTGGTGGTTCTTCACCATTTGGATTACCCGGAAAACTACTAATGCACTGAGAAATTGTCCTGGTGAGTTTTCTCAATCTTTTGTAGGTTAATACTTGTTAGGTTGGACCAACTTCATGTTGAAGCCCAACATACTAGGGCGAACCAGCATTTTGCTGAAGGCCATAGGGCGGACCATTATTACAATGACCGCTAAAAGGGCGGACCAACTTTATGTTGAAGGTATTTATGTGTATGCATTGTATATGTAATATGGTATATGATATTTTGGGGGAACTCACTAAGCCTTAACTTACAGTTTTTTAATAAAAAAATTTTAGGTTGTTCTTCCGATCGAGGAAAAGCTCACGCATGATTATATCTACATCGAAGGCATTAATAACGTTTTAAGACTTTTGCTAAAACTCTTTTTAGAAGTAACTGTATAACAATGGATTTTTGGTATAATGAATTGTAAGACTTATGTTTTAATTAAATAATGAAAATTTTGTGTTGAAATTATTGTTCTCCGATTGTCCTGACAAGTCAGTGCCTTATCAGCTAGACCCAAAGTAACAAACAATAACCAATAAAACACAGAAACAAAAGAAATATAAAATATAGATACTTATATAAAGACTCAGACTCTCGATGAGATAACATCTAAGATCACTCCAAATCGGTCTAGAATTCAAGGATTTAGAACAAATACTCTAACTAAAGTTTTATTAGCACATGGATCGTACAAAATCTAAATGTAAGTGCGCAACTACATTTTACTGTAGTAATATATCATAAACTATTTTACTTGAAATCAAAATTTGATAGACTAAACAGTTAACTTGAACAAAATAACACTTTGAGAACATGTAAACCATTTTCTTCGTGATCCCTACTTCCAAACATATTTTCATCCAATACCATCAAACGATGGGGCTCCCATACCATTTGACTGTAACAAACTATCTAAAGAACCTAAAGAGAAAAGAGGAATGGAGGAGGAGGAATCAACTGCATCATCTCTACCACCACTGAATGTTCCATACCACTTAGTTACTAAAGGTCCTAGAATGAAGCACACGACGTGTAACCCCATCTCCAACCTTCTGAGGATCAAGAAGAACCAAAAGGAGACATCTTCTGACCTACCGAGAATTCGATACAACCCTCCCTGGATTGTAGGCATGGTGAATGAATGGGTGACTAAAGAAAGAGTTACCAGTAGGTACGAAGTCAGACCAACAACTCCAGCACCTTCCCCGCCTCCTGTAGATATTGGTACTTTGCCTCAATTATTTTAGCACAGTGTTGGGATTGAAAATCAAATCCAAATTGTGAATGATGAGCTAAGTTTCATGGAGGAAACACTTTTCGTCTTTCAGGACGAGTGAGGAGGTTGGAAGAGTAACATACAAATGATCTAGAGTCACTAGTGGATGTTCATCATCGTATCAACTTTGCATAAAATGACGTGATCACTCATGATAGTAGATTTGTAGTGTTGGAACTCTATACCCAAAACTAAACCTCTCAAGAAAGAAGAGTCGGAGAACGAACCCTAGAACTCAAACAAAAAAACTATGAACTTGAAGAGAAGATGACTAAAGTCAACGATACTTTGGGTCGTCACCTTGGTTTTTGGTAGAGGTTTCAATAATGGTAGCTTAACCAGATGTACTCTTGAAGTGAAAGGAAAAGAAAGAATATAAACAGTCTTGCAATTTTTGAACTATGTGTAGATCTTTTTCTCACCCCCTATCCATATGTAAAATAGTTTTAATAAACTGATGTAATCACTAGATGTGAATAAAATATGAAGCAGATTACTATAATCAAATGACAACTTATATTGCCAAATTCAAACGGATTATAGATCCAACCTAAAAATATTTAAGATTCTTTGGAAAACATTACACTAACCCTTTTAGTCATTCAAAATTTCATGAAAAAAACAAAAAAATAAAATGATTTATAAAAACATACATTCTTCTAACTATGTATGATAAGATGAATATAATGCCTCCGAGAAGCAATAGTAACTAACTTAATTATAATCAACCACCTCCTAAAAACAACCAACACAAGAATTGGCTTCGGTTGTAAATCCACCAACGAATCCAAAAATACTTGAACAAATTATAGCACAGAGAATCACAAAAGAATTGGAAAATTATGAAGCAAGCCATAGAAATGGTGGACACGGGAATAACTTCCATGGAAGTAATGTAGGGTCCAAAAGAACTTGAACATACAAAGATTTTATGAACTATAAACCAAATAACTTCTATGGAACTTAAGAAGTTTTTTGTTTAACAAGATGGATTTAGAAGACCGATTTTGTCTTCCAAATATGATGTGGCATTATCGTTGTGGAATAGCTATGTAAACACGATGGGCATTAGTAATGTAAATTCTATGAATTGGGTGGTTCTAAGGATGATGTTGATAGAGGAGTATTATGCTAGAGACGAAGTACAAAACCTTGAACATGAGCTATGGAACCTAACTATGAAGGGTTCTGTGATAAAAGCTTATACCACTAGGTTCAATGATCTTGCTACGATATGTCCGGGACATTTAAACCTAGAATACATGAAATTTAAGAGATACATATCTGGTCTAGCGCCATAGATCCAAGGGATGCTGACCACTTCAAAACCTATAGCCTACTATAATAGAAAACGCATAACATATCATCTAACCAACACGGAGATCTGAGGGGGTCTATCATAACAAAGGTCAAACTTCCAAATATGGAGCATGCAAGCACAAATTTAATGGAAAAAACCCAAGGAAATCATTCGGGGAGAATCGAGAAGTGAAAATCATTTATGCAGCCACAATAACAAATACAACAACACCCACACCACCAAAGCAGTATGCTGGAAAACATCCCTTGTGTAATCAGTGCAACTGTCACACCTAATTATTTTTTTGTTTTCACAAAGTGCAACAAGAAGGGAATACTACAACCTAATGCAGAAACATGACATGTGCAACATCCAATTTGGGAACAAACATAGGATCAGGCACATGTAGAGGAAAAAGAAGTTACGAGTGTGGAGAAGACGGACATTTCAAAAGGGAATGTACAAAATTGAGCAACCATTGAGGAAATGCGCGCAAAAAAGTATTTTTAATTGGAACCACGGACGCTATCCACAACCCTTCTATGGTATCTGGTACATTACTCATAAGTAACTTATATCCTACAATACTCTTTGACTCTAGTATCGATAGGAGTTTTATAACCCAACATTTAGGAAACATTTAAATCATGAGTCTAGAAAACTAAGAAGCATATGAAGTAGAAATGGCTAATAGTTAAATCGGAAGCACAAAAGAAATCTTAGAAAATTGCCTTTTAATTCTAAATAATCACACTTTCCTCGTCAAACCTCATTCCTATGACTATTGAGAGCTTTGACGTCGTCATTGGCATGGATTGGTTATCTCTTCACCGTAGAAATCATATGTTATGAAAAAGCCATACGATTACCCGAAATTATATCATTGGCATGGATTGGTTATCTCTTCACCAACAAAAGTGCGCTAATTCTTAGGCCCTGCTCGGTACTATAGAAGATTTATAGAAAATTTCTCCAAGATAGCTACACTACTCACAATAATAACACAAAAAGACAAAAACTGGGAATATAAAAAAAAAAAAGCTCCTCTCCAAAACTAAAACAAATGTTGTGTAATGCATCAATCCTATCCTTTCCAGATGGGGTAGAAGATTTGTATATTGTGACACATCACATCAAGGATTGCGGTGTGTGTTGATGCAAAGGGACAAGGTTATTGCTTATGCATCCCGACAACTTAGAGTGCACGAAAAATAACTACACTACCCATGATCTAAATTAGGAGCAATAATTATTGCTTTAAAAATCTGGAGACACTACTTATACGGTACGAAGTGTACCATCTTTACTGATCACAAAAGTCTCCAACATATCTTCGACCAAAGGACCTTAACATGAGGAAACAAAAATCAGTTGATTTTTTTAAAGGATTACGAATGTGAGATTCATTATCATCTTGACAAGGCAAATACAGTAGTAGACTCCTTGAGCTGAAATGAACATGTTAAAATTCATCAAGTATGAGCATTAATCATGTCTATACATTCCAACCTATCCACGCAAATAAGAGAAGCCCATTTCAAGGCTTTAAAAGAAATGAACATCGAGAGCGAAGATTTGCGGGGAATGGATTGAGAGATCAAACAACTAAAACAAACTCAACTTTGTAGAGGAACCCTTCGAAATCATGGATTGAGAGATCAAACAACTAAAACAAAGTCGTATTACCATAGTAAAGGTGCAATGGAGATCTCTATAAGGACTAGGTTTTATTTGGGAACATGAGGATCAGATGAAATAAAGTACCCCCAATTTTTCAACAATCTCCTTTCCACAGGTTAAATTTTGAGTCAAAATTTTCTTTTTGGGGGAAGAATATGACAATATTCAAGCTAAACCAACGAGCGTTCCCTGTGAACGTTACAAACATCAGTGCAACAATGTGAAGTTACACATCAATTGACGGGTTTAGAGCAATACATCAATCCTATAGTGTACATTCAAACCCTAATTGCTTTGGATCTAGTTTGTCTAATGAACATGCAATTGATTATCCAAAGCCATAAACCCTAGATCTAATAAACTATAACTGAAATTAGGGTTTAGATCTTACCTTTGATATTTATATAGCAATAACAATCAATCCTTGGCTTCAGAAAGCTTAGTGCCTCAAGTGTTGCACCTCTAATGGAGTCACAAACACCACTAAGCAACTTAGATGAAGAGGGAGGAAAGAGGAGCACCAAAAATCATCCAGAAACCCTAAGGGAATCATTCACCACGTTTTTGGGGGGTTAGGGCTCCTTAAATAGGTAGGCAATTAGGGTTATCTAACATGGAAACCCTAATTTGACTGCTTAAGCCCTAAGCAGGCTATGGACTCCTTCTTTAGAAGCCTTGGACGATTTCTAATGCGTTTCCCCAAAGAATTCGTCCACTCCACCTTCTATGGAGTCCATAAGCCCATCTATGTAATTATCTTATAATTACACAATAAGTCCCTTAAGTTTAATTAATCTCTTTTAGCCACAAAATTAATTCTTAATTAATTTTTTACTAATATTAATTAAACATTATGATTTCTCCTTTAATATATTATTCTCATAACATATTAATAAATCATAGTTAATCCTTTCTATCCTTAATTCATCCTTCATATTGCTATGGTGAAGGCAACCCAAAAGGACCATGCTCATAATCGGGTTAAGTACATACCAAAATAGTTATGGCCTTAGACACTATTCCAACAGTCTCCCACTTGGATAAGTCTAATAACTATTTTGCATAACTTCAGAACTTGATCAGCAATCGTAGCTTTCAAAAGCCATTGTCAACTCTGATCTCATCATATATGCATGTCCTTTAGATAATGGATCATATATTCCTCCATTCTCAAGATATGTTATAGACGCAAGACATGAATTTCAATCATTCTCTCTATATTGTTTCCTCGACTTCTGATTTATGATGACTGACAACAAACTACAATTGAACACATCAACTTATTCTCGACTTGGCCAAGCACTTAGGGTGTCATCACTAAATCATCGAGGGGCCCACAGATATCGCTTTTATCCCACTTTGGGTAAAAGGAATGGATAAACTTCGACTCATATGCTCGCTTGCATTCACTTATGGAATCACACACAATTATAAGTTTTATAACACCAAGTTACTGGTGCATTTACTTATCATCAATGTGTAACTGACCAGCAAATAACAACTCACACGTCTCGGTTTCAAGAATATACAATACTATCGACTCACAATCATTCGTGATAAAATCCATGAAGTGATTCTTGTGAGCGTGGGTTTAATCCAATACTCTAATCTTATTAAAGCACTCATAAACTCTACAGCAAACTTGTGCAATGTCTAAACTTTTAGACAATCTATAGACTCTTCATGACAGTCTTCCTTCATACCTACTTCCAAAGTATGACCGAATGTGGAGGTTCAAATACCCCAGTTATTCTGGAAGTCAAAACATGCAAACTGAAGCACAACAGTAATACTTAATCCTATATGGCCCCAAACTTGAGAGAGTAAATAAAACACTTCTATTTAACAAGATATTGATTACTCATTATTTATCATATAATGTTTCGGATAATCAACTCATTACTTGAATTACAACAACAATTGTCCCATGCTCCAAGCATGCACACTTTGTTTCCTATGGTCCATGAAATAGATCAATTGAAAACATTTCCAATGATGCTCATTTGACAATTCCAAATCCTCATCGTTAGTGTAAGAACACGAGTTTCTTGCCATTACTAGAATATGTTAGATTCTAACATTTTATGCAATGATCCTTTCGTAAATTCATAGCACAAAAGTCACCAAGACTTGGCTAATGAAAATACAAGGTTCTCTATCAGAAATTGTTACAAAACAATTCTATAGATGTAATGTCTCTCACTCAAAGTACATTCCTTTGAACATCCTTTTTGCCATTAAATTTTCTAATCTAGACATAAATTCTTAATTTCCAACTCCCAATATGGAAACGTTTCCATATTTTCCATACGATAACTCATTCTTAATAGAATCTTATCTATTCATAATAATGTCGATATGGTCCATCCAACACTATACTTCCAGCTACTCACAAACAACAAATCCTTGGTGAACCTTAGATCGTTCTTTAATATTTGTTTAATTATTTTAGTCAAAAACCATTCTAGTCCCTTTTCCCTCTTAGTGCGCTAAGCATTTGGAAATTTTTTACAATGGTCAAATATTATAGCATTTGCAATCAATCCTATACCTGAAGCGTATGGGACACGATGCATAATGTCTTACATAAAGATATGATACTTTATCAATCTTTTGCCATAACATTTTATGTGTCACGTTCTCACTATTTGAACTATGAAGAGGGATGCCGTAATCATAATCGAAATTTGAGAACACACTATGTATCCTTTGACTAAATTTATTAAAATTTCTCAATCTATGCTTCATGATAAGTAGAAAACTAACTTGAAGATCGATTAGATCTATAAAACAGATAAAGAAATAAATGAGTAAACAGCAAGAACACAATAATGGATCAAAGATGTCGAATGATTAATAAACAATCCTCAGAAGAGCTCGATAAAGAACTTCTACTGTAGAGGATTTAGGGTTTACAAGAACGAAGAAGAAAATCTGTAATGCTATCGTAATTGCTATCAATCGTTCTAAATCGTTAACCTAATATGCATGCAAGCACATTACTATATACTAAACCCTATCAGCTCACGGTTGGACAGGCCCAAACCGGAGTACAAAACTTGGACTATTACCCGAGCCTAATGACGCAATACAAAATAAAGCTACGCTACCCAACAATCTCCCCCGTTGCGTCAATTGGAGCGAGATCACTTTGTCTTCTTACTTGGGCCAGCAGCGGGAGCTTTCTTCTTTACAGTCTCAAACAGACGCGAAATAAGGGCAAGGATTGTCTGTCTGAATCGGATGTACCACTGAATCATGTCATCAAAGTATTTGATATCATCCGCTGTATTTTCTTTACACCTGTGGATGATCCCCAGCACATGCTCAAGACAAGAAGTGGTATAAAGATGTTTATCAGCTAAGGCAAAGAGACATTTTTGTCCTTCACTCCTAGTGAACATGACGGAGTTTCGCCTCGGGTAAATTTTTCCCATCTTCATCTGGTTTAGATCACTGGCCGAGCCAACAGGAGATATCTTTGGTTTCTTCTTGAAGATAGATGCAATCTCCTGATCCATCAGGGCTACCTCCATGATATAGCACACAAACATCCTTTTGAGATGGTCAATGATCGGACCATATTTAGCCTCATTAGTCAATAGGATGTTGTGCAGAACGATCCAGTCATGGGGGTTGAGGTTCGGTAGATCTGCTAAAGATATGGCATGTTCGGTTTTTGTAGACCCTCTGAGCACTTTGAACCGAACGTTGATAAATCTCCCTTCAGTATATGGCTTCAGAACCCGAACGTTGATGATCTTCTAAGCGCTCCAGGTTTGGTACAGGGGTTGAGCGGCCTTCAGATAGAACTCGATCAATTCCCGATCAACCTCCGGATGAGGATGAGGGAACTCAGCAACGTTGGCGAAGGCGTGAAAGATGAACGCCTTTCGGGTTAAGGGCATGTCGTTCTGAGAGTCGACAGAGTTGTACCAGTCAAAGGAGATTACCGGTTTAAGCCATAAGATACTCGGAGTATCAATTGCCTCCTTTATCATCCTCTCGAGAGTCCAAGCAGGGAAAAGAGTCTTCCTGCTCTCGAGAAGGTCGTGGGCTTCTTTCTGTTTGTGCTCAGCTTCTTCAGCTTCTCTTGCCACACGAATATAATCATCTTCAGTATTGCGACGACTTTTGCGTTTCAGCAAGTCGGCAATAGTTTCTTGATCTTCTTCCTCTTCGTCCTCAGCAAGTTTCTTGCCTTTATCCTTCACACCCGAACTAGAGGCTTGGCCTGTACGAGGAGGTTCGGTTGTGTGATTTGCCTTTGAGGAATGAGGTGGTTGCGATCCGGACTCCTTTTCTCCCCCTTGTTTCGGAGTGGACACGAAATTGGGTAGCCCTTCAATTTTACTTAGCAGATCCAGGGCAGTAGCAAGTTTCTCTACAAGGGTACGCCTCACAGAATGGTTCAGGATCGGATCGTGCGCTTCAAGGATGTTGGATACAACTGAGTGTACATCCGAAACACACATCCTGATTACTTCCTGTTCGGATCGAAGAGCGTCAATTTGTTGTTGAGAATTTGAAAGTTGAGCACTCTTGACCTTTAGGGCAGTGGTCTTCCTTGCTAGAACATCCATCAACGAGTTTTCATAGGCTAGATCCTCTTGGAGTTTAGAGAGGCGCTCGTCGATAGAGGTACGAAGGGAAGAGTTGTCATCACTGAGCGATTGGCGAAGTGTGGGAAATGACTTCAACTCCGTGGAGACAAACGTGGCCAACTGTTGAACAATTGGTTCCAACGTTGTCTTGGTAGCAGTGGCACTCTCCTGCAAAGATTGTAACAGGGTAGAGGCGTTAGAGAATAGTTTATCGACTTTTTCGGTCGCTGCCTCACAAGCTTTCGTCGAGGCATCTATGACAGCGGTGGCAGAAGCGACCGAATCATGCTGAGCCCTGGAGAAGGCATCAACAATCTTCTGAAGAGTAGCTTCAGAGAGAGATGATTGAGAATTGGAGGAGGAAGCAATGAGCAAGTCAACCTTCTCATGCAGCTCCTTAAGGTGCTTCTTTGTTACCGGAGCATCCTCATCATCGTCGCTTTGCACCTGAAATGGACTGTAGTAGACCGAATCAAATGTCATGTTCTCCCCGCCAAGGAAAGGGTTATCTCCATCAGAGGCATGATCGGGAGATGGTGGTGGTGGTGAAGCTGATGGTGTTGTGGTATGAGTAGGTTCAGGTTGAGTTTGACTGGGGGTAGGTTCGGGTGGTTGTTGGGTTTCGATTGTGTGTATGGTTTCGGTTGTTTGCGGTGGTTTGGTTGCATCGGTATGAACCCCCGTATCAGATACGTTGGTTGTAACCTTTGCAGTAGATGTTGTTGTTGCATCGGTGAAAATGGGTGGTGGTATAGGGAATGAGGTTTTAGGAATGTTGGTAGAGGGGTTTATGGTGGGAATGGAAGTAGGAATTGTGTGAGTAGGAGAGGGAAGTGGAGAGGTATGGATTTGCATATCAGGGGTAGGTGATCTGGGTGGTGTGTTTCCCCTTGGAGGTGTGTTCCGTCTTGGAGAGTCATCAGAATCCGAACTCTCTCCCTCCGACTCACTTGAAGAGGAAACGATAATGAGCCTTCGCTTTGGTTGAGTCTTTCGCCTCTTCTGCTGCGGAGACTGAGCAACTTTAGTAGCTTTCCTCTTTTTAGGAGAAGGGCCTTTAGCCCCCTTTGGCCACCTGTTTGCCTTTATCTGCCTTTTTGCCTCTCGGAGCAGGCTTATCAGCATCATGAATGGATTTTAGCATTTCCGGTGTGAGATCCCTCGGACCAGACTTCTTGAACTCCTTGTAGGTCTGGATGATCCTGCTGTCAGCTGGAACATCAGCGTACATGGTTTCCGGGATGGAACCATTTAAAGGGAATTTCGATGCATCTGAGACGATGATCTTCGTGGTATGGAGTGTACCAATCGAAGACATTGGGGCGCCGGCAACAGTGGGGACATTGTGCTTATCCATTGCCCACTTAGTAATAAGGGTCCAAAACCTTGCATATAACACCTCAGAATGTTGTGAGGAAGAAGATAAACTTTGGATGAGTTGTTGTCAGAGAACCAACCCATAGTCGTCGTTGACGCCGTTGTAAACTCCGTACAGAATGGACAAGAAGAGTCGACTGGAGCCATCTGAACCTGAGCTCCTTTCTGAGAGACCCTTGAAAAGCACAGTGAACATTCCGTTCCACTGTGGCGGTAAACAAGACTTTTTGAACTTTGCGATGGAGGTGAGCGCCTCCGTGTACCCCATATTGTAGAACATATTGAAGAGGTGTCCCAGTGGAATTGTCTCTGGATTAACCCTTGAAGGATCAGCTTCAAACCCTAGCAGTGAGCCAAATCGTTGCTTGGAAATAGAGGCTTTGTGACCAGAAACCTCGAAGAAGATCCTATCGACCACTTTATCATAGTGTGCAGTCGCATTAATCTGCGATAAGAGCTCCATGGGCACTGTTTCCACCCTCGAAAGTGCAGGAGCTATTGGCGAACACTTCAAGCACTCGATGATTGGGAACATGTAGGAGTCATATGCTTGAGGGGTTAAATCGATTACGAGACACTGTTGAGGGCGAATGGGAAGGATGTGAGAAGTAGCGTGAACGGAGGATGAATCTGCCATTGTTGAAGATGGGAAGAAGATGATGAACAGTTAGGTTTCAGGGAATTTTTGCTCTCTTGGGAATTTTGATGCAGTAAAGAGGTAAATGGGAGAGGATGTCGCTTTTTATAGTGGGTTTAAGGAGAGAGAAAAATCTGCCCAAATCTTCCATCGAAATACCAAGGGTTTTTCGGAATGACTGATGCGTGACAGTTGTGGAACCAATGATCACGCATGAGAGAGAATGTCAGATTCCGAAGAACACGCCGCCTAACAAGCGCCGTTTCTGATGAACCGTTTCATATTCACACGCGCCTTTCTGTGCCAGAGAGGAACCGTTTCAATTCTCACACGCGTCTGCGACGTCAGTTAAAGATAGACGCTTCAAATTTGCACGCGTTCCCTATTCCGCCGTTTGAAATCAAATCACTTAACCTCCCGCCTGAGTCAGCAACTCTTCATCTTATCCCATTAGAGTGTAACGGCATCTTTTGAATAAAACGCCCACGTGGATTAATTTTGACCACAGCTTATAATCAACCACCAATTCAATGAAACAGCCTGTAATTATTAGTACCAGAATTTTGGAAAATCAAAGATTTTCGTGCTAAGAGTGTAAAAGAAAAGAAATAAAGCAAATCTTTTTAGGAATAAGTGTGATGTCAATAAAGAGATGAAACAAATGATCCCGGGCACGAATCTCTTCCTTCAAAGTCAAGAGAGACCTTAAAGTGTTTGTATGGTTTCCCGTTGAATAACGATCAGACACTTATCAAGAAGTGTTGAAAGGCTTCTTTTAATTAGACATATTAGGGTGGCTTTAGCTTTGATTCAACAGTCCTAATCTTGAAATAAGATAGAAAGTGAACAAAGTACTTGTGAGACCGGTGTAGTCTGTTGAACAAGTAGGTAGGAATTAATTTTAATGTGGCTTGGAAAATATAAAATCTCAACAAAAAATTAAAAACTGGATCCCAAGGGAAGAAATGTTATGGTGTTTAACAATTTCATAGGAATCACACAAAATAAAATTTTGAGATTTCATGAAGATACATCCGTCAATTCTTAGGTGAAAACTTGAGCAAATTAATTGTTCACCGTCAATTCAGAGTTGGTATTGAATTTTGGGTTTCACTCAGCTCGTAGTGGCACGAAACTAAGATCATAAACACAGTTTTTGAGTAACCATAAACCTCAGTGGTAATTTCTGAGAGTCTCAAGGGTTACATTGGTGAATCGAATTTAATGGAGAAATGTAATGGAGATGGTGTAAGAAAGCAAAGTACCTCTGCTATGAAAAGTAGGACTAAACAGAAAACTCTTATCTCATGTGAGAAGAGAGTGAGGTAGCTCACGATTAGAATAAATGTGATAGCCTAATTGGGAAGACAAGGTTTGTGTATACCAAGTCATTAAGGCTATTATTCAGAATCTGATGAGGCTTGGGGCACATACAGCAGCATGCTTCTAGGGACACTTAACTAATCCAACAAATATTTCCCCATAAACGAACGAACACACATATAAAAATTAAAGACAAAAAGTAAATAAAGAACAAAATATTTTTGCAGTTTTTGATATTAGATGAAAATAAATATTTTTGGAATTTTTGATATAGAAAAAATAAGTGATAAAAAAATAAGACTGAGAAAGAAAATAAAAAGATAAAAAAAAACTTTGGAAAATTTTGGAACCGAACCCGAGCGTTCGGTTGATTTCGGTTTTGAAAAATTTTGAAAAACCGAACCCGAGCGTTCGGTTGATTTCGGTTTTGAAAAATTTTGGAAAACCAAGGAATTTAGACTTTCAAAAAGAAAATACTTTGAACAATAAGATAAACAACTTTGTACATGAAATTTACAACCAGGAAAACTACCTTTGAAATGATGAGTGAGTGCAGACGATTCAACCGAACCCGAACGTTCGGTCTATTTCGCTTCTGACGTTTGAGTTTGAGAGGTAGTTTGTGGTACTGACTCTTATTCCATCATACCTAGCCCTTGTAGTATTTTGTTGAATGACGCTTCAGGAAGAGCTTTGGTAAAGACATCAGCCAGTTGATCAGTGGTTCTAACAAAGTGTACTTCAACATTTCCATCTTCCACAAGATCTTTGATGAAGTGATACCTCAGTGCTATGTGTTAGGTTTTGGAGTGTTGCACTGGGTTATGACAGATCCTAATTGCACTTTCAGAGTCACAATATAGTGGGATCTTTTTCATATTGAGTCCATAGTCTCGAAGTTGACTCTGGATCCAAATCACTTGAGAGGTGCAGGATGCAGCTGCTAAGACACGCACGTTTGTTTCTTTGATTGCCAGCTAACCAACTTCCCGTCAAGGAATTGACAGCCGCCAGTGGTGCTTTTCCTGTCTAGTCCACATCCTCCAAGGTCTGCATCTGAGTAGGCTTGAACGAAGAAGCCTGAGTTGGAAGGATACCATAGACCTAAAGAGGCAGTTCGCTTGAGATATCGTAGAATGTTCTTCACTGCAAGCATGTGAGGCTCACGTGGATTGGCCTGAAATCTAGCACAATAACAAACCGAGAACATTATGTCGGGCCTACTAGCAGTAAGATACATCAGAGAACCGATCATCTGGCGATAAAGTGTAATATCAACAGCCGGTTTATCTAGGGATGGAGTGAGCTTGGTGCCGAATGCCATAGGAACTTTGACTTTTGAATCTCCCATCATGCCAAACTTTTCAAGAAGAGTCTTCGTGTAAGCTTCCTGATTAATAAAGATGCCTTCGGGTCCCTGTCTAATATTTAAACCAAGGAAAAAGCTAATAGGACCCATTGAGCTCATTTCAAATTTAGTCTCCATCAGCTTTCTGAATTCAGCTGTTAAGCGAGGATTCGTTGAGCCAAAGATGATATCATTGACGTAAATTTGAACAATCATAAGGTAGTTACCTTCCTTCTTACGAAAGAAGGTTGGGTCAACCGAACCTTGCTTGAATTTGGACATCTTTAAGAATTTAGTCAGCGTTTCATACCAGGCTCTCGGAGCTTGTTTCAGTCCATACACTGCTTTATCCAGAATATAGCAATGATTAGGATACTTTTCATTCATGAATCCAGGATGTTGCTCCACATACACAGTTTCTTCGAGTTCTGCATTAAGAAATGCACACTTGACGTCCATTTGGAAGACCTCAAAATTTTTGTGTGCAGCACAGGCTAGAAATATTCTAACTGATTCCAGCCTAGCTACTGGAGCGAAAGTCTCTTCATAATCAATCCCTTCCTCCTGACAGTATCCTTTCACGACCAGACAAGCTTTGTTTCGAATTACGTTTCCTTCCTTGTCCATTTTATTCCTAAAGACCCATTTAAGACCAACTACCGAGGCATCTGGAGGAGTTGGAATAAGGCGCCAGACTTTGTTCCTCTCAAATTCGTTCAGTTCATCTTGCATGGCTTGAACGCAATCGGAGTGATCAAGAGCAGTATTAACTGTCTTTGGTTCAACTTTTTATACGAAGGAATTAAACATGCAGAATTCAACTTTAGAAAATAAGGAGGTCTGTTTTGCCTTGAGTTGTGATCGGGTCAGAACCATTTCAGAGACATCACCAACAACTTGAGAGACAGGATGATCTCTGGTCCATTTGGTGAGAGGAGGGTAGTTTGGATCAAAGGTTGGATCCAATTCAGCGTTTATCATTTCTTCTGGTTCGGACTGGATTTCGTAGTCGTAAGACATATCGGCTTGCTCCCCCTCGATAGATGAGCTTTCAGGAATGTCTTGTGAATCTTGAGCTTCAGGGGTTTCTTGTGGTGTGGAGCTTTCAGGCGATGATGCACCTTCGGATGGTGAGGCACTTTCGGTTGGTGAAGTGCTTTCGGGAGCAGTTGGAGACCTTGGCTCCCCCTTAACATGTGAGGTCGGCTGAGATGACGATGGTTGATCCTCCCCCTCGACTGAAACATTGTGTGGTGGAGAATCGTCAGAACTTGATCCTCCTTCATTCATTCTTCTTGCAGCATCTTCGATAATTTGCTTCATATGATCTACCTTGTTATCTGCTGCGCCTGCTTCTGAGAGAGTGGCTTTCTCTGGTTCGTCAAATAGCTCCATGAACTTCTCAAATAGATTAGCGATCGAGGCCGTGACTTGGCTAGTTTGAGGAAAAATTTCGCCAGCTGTATCTTCGTTGGCATGTAGCTTTTTGACATAGCTGTCATTGAAAGTCACGTAATAAGTTTCTTCGATTTTCCTCGAACGCTTGTTTAATACCCTGTATGCTTTAGAAGTGAGAGAATAGCCCAAAAATATTCCTTCGTCGGCTTTGACATCGAACTTGTTGCGGTGTTCTTTAGAATTAAAGATGAAATACCGTGAACCGAACACATGGAAAAATTTTACATTTCGTTCCTGTAGTTGAGAATCTCATAAGGAGTGAGCGTGAATTGTTTGTTGAGATATGACCTGTTCTGTGTAAAACAAGCAGCAGAAATAGCATCAGCCCAAAAATATAAAGCTAAGGAAGCGAAACTTAGCATGGTTCGGGCTGCTTCACACAAAGATCGGTTTCGTCTTTCAACAATTCCGTTCTGTTGAGGTGTGTAGGGAGCTAAAAAGTTATGACTGGTTCCCCTTTCCTCCAGGAATTCTTCGAATTCTCTATTCCTGAATTCCAATCCATTGTCGCTTCTGATGTTGCGAACAACCTTCTTCAGCTGTATTTCAATCTGCTTGATGAACACCTTTAGCTTGTGAGTCGCTTCGGATTTAAGCTTCAGAAAGAACACCCATGTAAAACGCGAAAAATCATCTACAATAACAAGAGTATACTTGCTACCGTCGATGCTTTCGATAGATGATGGACCACGTAAATCAATATGAAGTAATTCAAGTGGTTCAACAACTTTAGTGTTTATTGTAGATGGATGACTTTGACGACTCTGCTTCCCCATTTCGCATGACCTCCAGTAACAAGTTTGTTGATGTCCTTAAAGTTAAGTTGAGAGAGCCTTCGGTGCCACAACCAGCTTTCGTCAGATTGTGCTTTTGATAACAGGCAAATAGTTGGGTTTCCTTTGATGGGTTTGAGGTTTAGGGGAAAAATTTCACCTTTATGTTCGGATTTGAGAATAACTCTTTTCGTCTTCTACTCAATTATTTCAGAACCCTCATCGTCGAATAAGACTTTGAGACCGGTACCTCCAACAAGCTGAGATACACTGATGAGGTTGTGTTGTAGCCCTTCTACGTATGCAACCTTCCTTATCGTGAAATCATCGTTTGTGATTATTCCATATCCTTTTATGGTGCCGAAGAAGTTGTTCCCGAACATGACGTTTCCACCATCTGAAAGAGACCTGTATTCCCTTAGCTCTTCTTTCCTCCCTGTCATGTGACGTGAGCAGCCACTATCAATATACCATTCTTCGTCAAACTGCTCGTCACTGATAACCTGCAAAAATTAAGCAGATTTAGGAACCCAAAGTTTCTTGGGTCCTCGTGAGCCTTTCACAGGTACAGGAATAGTAAGAGAGATGTCAACAGGATATGTTCGTTTTATTAGTGTTGTTTCATCTTTCTTTTTGATGGTAAAAACTTTAATTTTATTGGGATTCGTTGCTTTTGGTTTTGACTCTTGTTCAACTGAAGAGACCTTCTGTTTTCCTTTACGTTCAGCTGATGATTGAGATTTTTGAGAATGAACGGAGTGGAATTTGGAATGAGGTTTAGAAGAATTGGAAGTATTAGAAGAGTTGGAGGAGTTAGAATAAGAGATCTTAGATTGAGATGACTTCATGGCTGGAGATTCTAGGTGACTCTTTTGCTTTTGATCACCAGAGGGTTCGATCCTAGAGTTTGGATCTCTTTTGATTTCAGAACCGAACCTTTGCTTTCATTTGGTTTCGTTCTCTGAACCGAACTTCTGCTTTCGGTTGGAGTCATTCTCAGAATCGAACCTTTGCTTTCAGTTGGAATTATTTTCTGAACCGAACCTTTGCTTTCGGTTGGAATCATTTTTTGAACCGTACCTTTGCTTTCGGTTGATGTTTTTCTCCGAACCGAACCTCTACTTTCAATTGTTGTTGCTCTCTTGCGTTTTAACAAGATTTTTCTCTGACTTTAAGTTCCTGTCTTGATGTGAGAAATAGGCATTCTGGGATTGCCAGAACTGTTTTCTTTCAGAGAGATTCTTCATGCATCTCTGATTCCTTTGACGTTTTTGATTTCTCATCTGTTTCGGTTGATGATGGATGTTGGCTGTCGTTTTCGGTTTTTCTTTAGCTGGTTCACTTTGAACTGATGAAGTTTCACTTGAAGATGTGACTTCTTTTGCAGGACTTCCTTTTTCTTGAGGAATGTCTATCGTACCGCTAGTACATGGCACATCGAAGTTATCAGGTTTATTCAAGGGTTATGGCACGTATCTTCCTTTGCTTTTCCATGAGGTCCTTTCAGACAAACCTACCATTTCATCAGCATTATCGATTGGAGCTGACCAGAAGAACTCATCGCATCCATCAACATTGTCTTCGTTCACAATAGCTGTGAGTTCAGCAGTCTGATGTTCCGTTACGCCTGTGACCTTGTACACCTGATTTGGAGTGGTTCTAACCTTTTGATATACAACTGCCTTCTCTGCAAGAATCGGGGACTTTTGTTGGGACATACGAGCGAACTCCACTGAATTTTCTGAAATTAGATTCTTGTGGTTTTCGAGTTCACTCTTGACAAATTCTGAACAGTAAACTGTATCCTCTACAGAAATTTCACTCATATTGTCGTCCTCATTAAGCTCAGATGCATTTTCAACATCAATTTTATTTTCTGAGCTCAAGTTGGCGTTTAAAGAGTCAAATTTTTGTATGGTTTCGGTTCTCAGTTTCAGTTTATCATTTTCATCCAAAAGGTTTTTAAGCATGTCCTTATGGTCCTTGGACTTAATAAAAGATTCGATTTTGTCCAGTCCATACATATAGGTCGGATTAACGTCCTCAGATGAAATAACACTCTCACAATTATACGCTTCAGCATCAATTTCATCCTCCTTAAACTCAAGGAAGGGTAAAATCATGCGATGAATCTTTTGTCCTATTTCACAATCCAAATGAAGCTGAGTAATATTAGAGTAAAGACGTTTAGCAATCAAACAAAAAACATTTCACTGTTTCAAAAGCTTTAAATTGTCTCTTTGTAAATAAATGTTTTCATCTTTTGTTTTGATTAATTCCAACTCCTTTAGTTCGATCCACATGCGCCGTTCCTCACTCTTCGAAGACACCCTGCTTATTTGGTCAGTTAGGTTAGAATTGGTGACTCGAGTTTGAGTTAAACTACTATCTAGATGAGAGATTCTTGAATTAACACTTTTTAGTTCTTTTTCATGTGAGCTTTGTGGGACTTTAAGTGAGAGAAAGATGGATTGTACCTTCTTGATCAGTTCGTCAAGTTCGTTGAACTGCATGCTAAGCGGTTTGTCTGTAAAGCACAAGTTCTGTTGCTCCTTCGTGTCATCATTCCCACCATCAGTTTTGTATCCCCTCATCTGAGATACGCCGGATATCATCAAGCATCTTCCTCCACTGCTCTCTTCTTTCGCCACATAAGCCTTTCCATGAGAAGGCTTCCTCACTTCATCATCTTCAGAGTCGGTTGACCAAACCTCCACGCCACTGAACTCATCATCAGCTACCGAACCCTGCACAATTAGAGCATTCATAGAAGGATTAGCGGTAGATTTCTTCTTCCTAATTTCATCCAGCTTTTTCTGCAACAAAGCTTCTTCATCCTTTTCCTCATCCTTTTCTGCCATCTTTTTGAGGACACAGTCTTTTGCGTAGTGGTTCTTTCCTTCACAATAGCAGCAGCTTACTCATGAATCACCCTCAGCCTTTGGTTCCTTCTTTGATTCTTCAGCCTTCGGTTCATCTTTAACCTTTTCAGAACTGTAACTCCCCTGCCAATTTTGGTTTTTGTTGGTGGGGAATCTCTTTTTGATGAACCTCTTGGGGTTCGACACCATCATAGCATAATCCTCAGAAGTGAGGTCATAATCCTCCAAGTTGATGTCTTCTTCATCCATCACAGCTTTACTTTTGGACAGGAGAGCCAAAGAACCCAGACTTGACACCACATTCTTCTCCTGCAACACGATCTTCTCCTGAGATTTCAAGATGCCCACCAGTTTCGCCAAAGAGTTGGATTTAAATTGCTCGTGCGCTTTAACTGTGGACACAACTGCTCTCCACTCGGATCTGAGACCGTTTAAAAACGTAACCTTCTGCTCAATAAGCTTCCTTTCGATGTCGTGCTTGATCATCTTGCTAAGAAGATGATTGAAGCGACCGAACTTTTGGGTCACAGTTTCTTCGGCTCCTTTCTTGAATTCACCAAACTCGGACAAGAGTAAGGTTTGAATGGAGTGTTCAAGATCTTCGTCTGTAGAGTACAATTCTCGTAACCTATCCCATATTTCTTTTGCCGTCGTGCGCAATATCTTTGACATCTTTCAGAAGTATCAGATTGAACAGCGAATCTAATCAATTTTAATGCTTTGATATTGCACTGAAATTTATCTTTTTCGTCGTGCGCAATATCTTTGACATCTTTCAGAAGATCATTATACTCCTTTTGAGTTTTAATAATCCTTGAAGTTGCTGAATGAGAAAACGGTCCAGAAACAATTGCTTCCCAGATGAGGTATCCATTATCCTCAGATCCTATAACATAATCTTCAAAGTGATGCGCACAGACTTCATAATCATGGGTGTACAGGATGGCAATCTTCGTTGTTGATCCAATGTTGTTTGAAATATTAATAGGATTGGATTCCGACTCGTCCATAATTGATCGAATAACCTGTTCAAAGATCAGACTTGTAATATATCAAATTAGGGCAAAACAATAAATATCGAGATACGTCAATAATGAGATGACGGCTCAATAAATATCAATGAATGCGGAATAACCCTAATCGAAACCTTTTTCACAGAAAACAAGTGTATCGATTACACAGCCTCCTGCTCTGATACCAATTGATAAGTAGAAAACTAACTTGAAGATCGATTAGATCTATAAAACAGGTAAAGAAATAAACGAGTAAACAGCAAGAACACAATAATGGATCAAAGATGTCGAATGATTAATAAACAATCCTCAGAAGAGCTCGATAAAGAACTTCTACTGTAGAGCATTTAGGGTTTACAAGAACGAAGAAGAAAATTTGTAATGCTATGGTAGTTGCTATCAATCGTTCTAAATCGTTAACCTAATATGCATGCAAGCACATTATTATATACTAAACCCTATCAGCTCACGGTTGGACAGGCCCAAACCGGAGTACAAAACTTGGACTATTAACCGAGCCCAATGACGCAATACAAAATAAAGCTACGCTACCCAACACTTTAGATTTTGAAACGAAGTATAATATTCTCTCCCTTAATTGTAGCAAAAAAACTTTTCAACCCCTACAACTCTACAAAGTGAATCTTTGTTTTCAATAATTAATATTGCTAACTTGCAATACTTGACATAATAATCATCCTCCCACTAACACGATGATTATTAACATATAAACATAACACTTATGCTCCCACTAGCTTTTACATATATTCAGAAAACATCTGAACTTCCAGAAAACAATGCTAATTGAATTCCTTAAGTTAATATTTCTAAATACCTGATGCTTTGATAAACCTTTATCTAAGCTTCTTAAACTCATACACCTCTGCCTTAGAAAGTTCACATATGTGTCTAAAGAAATTCAGAACTTATGTTACTAAGTCCCAAATGTTCAGACCAATTTCAAAATCTTACAATTCGAACTATGAAAAGGGATGTTGTATTCATAATCGAATTTGAGAATACAATTTTCACAATTGCAATCTTCTTAAAATCTCTCTTAGTGAAAGCGTTTCCTCACAATCATTTTCATGAAGGAGATAAACCTTATGACACTTAGATTTTATGGTGTATGTGTTCCTATCCATGTGAATTTGCCAAAACCAAGGTTTGCGACAAATCCAAACTCATATGGACTGAACTTGTTCAATCTCGATTCCTTGCCTCATGGTAGCATGAATTCCCACCATTGCTTCCAGGTTGTTAACAAGCTCACCCTTACTGTATCAATGCAGTTTCCATTGAATAGGGTGCCTTGCCTTTATGCAATCCATTTGAGAAATCATAGAACTCATATTGCATAGTTGACTTAATCTGGAATGGCACAAAAACAAAATTATGTCAACACGATTGGCCGCCAACCTCAAGTCGTGTGCTAGTGATTTACTTATCGGTTTATTCTTGATTTGTTCTTGAACTTTTCAAGATAATTGAGACTCCCACTGACTTCTTGAAATATATGATTCTCTTTGTCAAGAAACATTTCTTGACAAACAAATATTCAAGAGTTAGTGTAGTTATTATCAAGACAAAACACTTCACAAAATTGATCCTAGTTGGTCTTTGTCTTATCCTAGACATCACAACTTACCAATTTCAAATGTGCAAGAATAAGAAAACTCTTCTAAATTCCATATTTGATGAGTGTTATAAACCTACTTAAGACCTGTTACTCAATTCGCAATCTTGCATTATGACTCTAAGACTCGATATTGGAACGAAGTACGTTTGACTTCTTGATTTAACCATTTCCACAATTCCCGATTCCTCTTCTTAGATATACAAATGTACTAAGACTCATTTAGAGGTTCAATTGAGATATGGTTCTTAAGCATTGAGACTTATCATAAAACACAATAAAAGGTACTCTCCCTTCTTCATAGAATAGTGAAACTTTTATCTTTCTGCCTACTTAGTTCTTCTTATTCGTTCTTCTATTTATTGAAACCTTTTCAATCAACTCAGAATTACACTTAATCTTATAAGTATAACTATATTTACTAACCTTTATTAAATCATGACGAATATCTTTATCACTCTTGTGGTGGACTTGATCAACGCACAACCTAATGTACTTGATCTCCTAGTCCTTCAGTTGACACTTTGTTAAAGAATTAATCTAATTTCCAAATATGAAAGTTTTTCATTCATCATGCAAAACATGATGTATGATTCCAAGTTTCTGTCCAATTGAAATTTGGCGATGAGAAACTCTCCCTATTTGGTAAATTCTTGACATTTCCACAAATAGCAAAACAAAGAATCACATCCAATTCAACATTGCCAAAAATAGAAATACAAACACCCATTTTCACATACATGCCATTGCAAGGATAAATAAATAAGACAAAATCAAAATTCCTTTTATTGCGGATAAACTTGTCCTTAAAATGCAAATCAAATGAAAACTATGCTATTACATAATTCTTAGAAATCTTTCCTAATTCAAGAGTAACAACTCAAAAATCTGATCTTCGAATCCATGCGATCGAAATCCATTTCTTCATGATCAGATTCAACACGCTTCTTCCTTTAAGCTTCCTCTCTTTTCTTTGATCCTACAAAACATCAAAATGTAATCTTATCACATCATGCATCAAGAATAAAAAAATAGGAACTTACAGAGTTAGTTAATTGTTGGGTCAAAAATATGGTTTATACTTTGCTTTTGTAGGAAAATATATTTTTATGTTATTGTATGTGTTTGCGGTTTGTGTGTACGGCCGTACACCCGGTGTACGGCCGTACACAGGGTGTGCGACTGTATACATGTGTATGGCTGGAGGTCCATACAAATAGAGGAGTACATGTGGGAGTGTACGGTGAGAAGGAAAAGAGGTTGGAGAAGAGAGAGAAAGTTAGAGAGAAGAAGTGTGTGTGAGAGAGAATATATTATAAGGATCATCATTCATATTGAATACATCATAGATTCATCTTCTTCCTCTTCTCATTCTCTTCGATTTTGATCTGACATCATCCAATTGATTGTGATTCCGCACCATCAATTGGATCTGATTGATACACTAGGAATTTTGGGGACTAACAATTGGTATCAAAGCTTGGTTGTATCAATCAATTTTTTCAGATCTCGAGCTTATTTGATCTTATTTTGAAAAGATAATAGCGTTTTTGGATAGATCTCGCAAAAATAAGGAGGGGATACTTCTTTGCATTTTTCATAAAAACGAGTTTTTGATCGAATTTTGGAGCAAAAAGGGGTGAAAAAACGTCGTTTTTTTCACGAATCTGTTAAAGGAGTGTGGCCACTTGAAGGTGTGCAGTCACGGATTACGGCTCGAAGTGTGCGGCTAGGTGTTAGGTTTTCGGTCAGCAGGCTCACACGTCCTCGCATTGCATCAACAACCTCGCATCGCATCAGCATCTTCGCATTCAAGCAGCCTCGGTGTGTGCGGCTCAGCAGTGTGCGGCTCGGACGTGTGAGGTCTCGGTGTACGCTTCGGAGTGTGCGGCTCGGTCTCGCCTCGGATTATCGGCTCAGTTGCGTCGCTCTCGTATCAACAGCATGTTCGGCTCGCATTTGGCTCACCTCGCAAGCAGCAAACTCGCACAGCAGCCTTGTATTAAAAAATTGAAATGGAAATTGAAGCTGCCAGGATTCGAACAACGGTCTTCCCCCTACACAATCGGCGCCTTGCCATCTCGACCAAATTGCTACATGTTTACTTCCTTCAAAATTTAATTCATATGGACTCCATTTTGCCCCTACTTTCGCATTTTTGTCATTTTGAGCCCAAAATCGATTTTCCTTTAATTTTAAATTCTTTTTTCAACCAAAAATTTTAGTTTTTAATTTTTGAATTTTATTTTTGCCTTTTGACTTTAAAATTTTGACTTTGACCTTCAAGTTTGACCTTTGACTTTTCTCGTTTGACTTTTAATTTTTCAAATTTAGCTTTTCGGTTTGACTTTTAAGTTTGACTTTTATGGTTGACTTTTGAGTTTTAGTCAAAGGGCAATTAAAAAAAATTTAAAAAAACAAAAAAAAATTAATAAATTAAAAAAAAAAAATGAGTTTCACATCAATTCCGGTAAATGAAGTTTCATGTACTCCATCTTGTAAAGCTACGATTAAATTTCTTCACGAACAAATTGATTTGCTAAAAAGGGAAAATGAAGACCTAAAATATGAAAGATACACCGTTAGGAAAGAACAAAAACCGTTAAAAGCTCATTTAGAAACCAAAATCAAGGATTTTTGAAAACTCCAAGAAGATTATAGTAACAAGTGTGAAAATTATGATCACATTAAGAAAAAACTTGTTGTTGTAACTGAAGAACTTGACGCTTTGAAAATAAAGTGTGGAAAAACAGATGTTAGTTTCAAAAATTAAACTGCGTCAAGTAAGACAGTCGAGTCCTTATTTGAAAATCAATTGAAATTCAAAGATAATAAAAACAAGGGTCTTGGGTATAAGAGTGTTCCTCCCCCTTTCAATCATGACTATATATCCATACCTTTGACTCAGGAAGAGATTGACTGAGAACCATTTATGGCATACGATAAACCAGTTGTTGAACAGGCACCTGAGGGTGTTGAGCTGAACGATACTAATACTTCTACTTCTTGTGTAGGCAAAGTAATATAGGATGAGAACAAGGAGAGTTCTACTGAACAAAAAAATTTCTCCTTGAACTCTAAATTTGTTGCTTCAAACTCAATTGCTTCTGATCAACCTGTTGTTGAGAAGTACAGGCCACCAATTCCAACGCAACGGAGTTCTTGTTGCAAGTGTGCTTGTGGGAACAATCAGAAACAAGGCAAGGACACGCCACTAGGGGCAGGAAGAAACAACTCCATAGTGAAGAAAAAGACATGTTTTCACTGTGGAACACCTGGACACATTGCCAAAAATTGTCCAAATCGCGCATACGTTCTCTACTACGCACATGGGTGGCAGAAAACACCAAGAGGGAAATACTCCAAAAGAAAACCCTCAAGGCCACATTCAGAAAATAGCGACTGGAATGCCACGAAGGCCAAAAATCAACCCTACAAGGCCAAGAAATCAACTCCCAAGGTCAAGAAGGGAATGTCGGCCGAGAAGCCAAATCCAAGAGATGCTCCCCTGAAGCCTAAATCAACGTCATCTCCACAGCCGACATCAAGATCGAAATCAAGTACTGAGCCACCCATTAGAATGAAAAAGGAATGGGTTAAACCCAACTACAAATGGGTTCCAAAGGCTCACTCTCCCAAATCTACTAACGATTCTAATATTTCTACATCTTCTGTTTGTGATAAGCAGGACATGTCATGGGAGAAACTACCATGCAATGATGACAAAGGTCAACCCAGTTTCAAAATGGACTGGGTTCCAAAGACCAGCTGATCCCACTATGTGTCGGAGCAGCTATGGAGGCATATCATCAGACTTCGGTTTGTTGATAGTGGTTGTTCCAGACACTTGATAGGAGGCATATCTTAACTGTACAACACTCGGAATATAGTTTGAGAGTATGTGTCCTTCGCGGGAAAGGAAGAAATGAAGGGATCACATGGGGTTTGTGCTTAATGACATGAAGAATTTTCGGATCTGTTCTGAGATTATGCGTGCTGTTCTCAGACCTTCTCGATGCAAATTCAATCAGTGACTTACGGTTTGAGTTTTCTTCTCTATACTCCTGAGTTTTTGTTAAGTTGATTCGCTTTAAAGACTGATTTTTGTTTTAGGATAGTTTAAAT
Source organism: Lactuca sativa (assembly GCF_002870075.4). Classification (NCBI taxonomy): domain Eukaryota; kingdom Viridiplantae; phylum Streptophyta; class Magnoliopsida; order Asterales; family Asteraceae; genus Lactuca; species Lactuca sativa. The sequence goes on along the minus strand of NC_056626.2, from coordinate 209,967,523 downwards.
TTGTGCATTTACTTTCATTTCTCTCCTATGCACAAATTTAGGGGAGAAATGAAAACAAAACAAAAATTAGAAAATTAAAAAAAAATTAGAAAATCAAAATAATAATATGTTGGTTATGGAATGTGCTTGAGGGAGATGTTTTGGGAAGTGATATTATCAAGTGATAACAGGCAATCTAAGTCTGCGTAACGTACCCAAAGTTGAAGGGTCTATGCTCTGGTTTGATGCGTTGGTAGGCCAAAAGATTCTAAATGGACATGACTAGGTGCAGATGAACTTAAGAAATCTATAGACTTGACAAATCTTGACCTAGTTAGATCCGTTTAGCCTGACAATACGACGCTTGGATAGGTTGAGCAGGGAGATATATATGGGAATCTACTCGTCACATTAAATGAACCCGTATCTGGAATCGTGGTTTAGCTTTTCCTCCATGTGCGGATTCTGTCCTTAATTCTATTATTGATGGGGCAACTGGTAAATTCTGATAAATTAGGTCTGTAGAAAATCATTTTCTTTCTTTCTGTCTGTTAGTCATATGTTACCTCCTCTGCGTGATTGGAAGAGATCCGACCTGGACTGTAACATATGCAACTCTATTTCTCTGCATATTATACATACATATATATATATATATATATATATATATATATATATATATATATATATATATATATATATACATACATACATATGAAATTCCTCTTATCTGTTAGCCATATGCTGTCTCCTTTGCGTGACTAACAATCCAACCTGGTACACAGCATATGCACTATAAGTGATAATACTCTGAATCTGTCTTCTCCCCTAATGATGGTCTGCTCATCCGATATAAGGAGTACTCTGGAAGTCCTTGATTACCGGGGCATATCTGGAAGCAGGAAACATGTTCCAGTACAATTAAAATTGAACACTCAAAGATTGTCTATAGATCTCGCTGCTCAATTTTGGTGGACAACAATATCCCTGGTCATCGTCAGCTAATGGTCCTTAAGATACAGTATATAGAAACTTAGGATCAGATATAATATCTAGGAACTTAGGATCACATTGTCTTTTCGCTTATAGTATGTCCTAATTTTGTCACAATTTTTTGTGTTTAAGTGGACAACAATACCTACAATCTACCAGACAAAGACGTGAAGATAGAACGTACTGACAAGCAGATAAAGGCTGTCTAAAAACTTTGATCCCAAATCATTCTTAAAGTTAGATATCATTTTATTTTTGTTAAATTTGTTCATAGTTTTGGAGAATTAAAAATAATTCAAAAATCAAACAAAATTCAGAAAATTAAAAATCCAAAAATAGTGTTATTTCTTGTTCAGGAAAATCAGAAAATCTAAAAATATTTTTGGTTTCTGTTTTTATTTTAGTTTTGTTTTGTCTTGAAAAGTGATTTCAGGTGTAGATGAGACTCGTGGAGACTATATTGAAGATCTTCTGAGCCAAGGCTTCCTCCGTGAGCATCGAAGAATTCGCATTCGAAGGAGTAAAAAATGACGATTATTCTTTCGACATTCAATCTGTCAACCCCATAAGCATGGTGAAGCTATACTTGAAGATTATGTGACAGATTGCTTTGAAGCCTCCTCAATCAATGTTTTGCCATTTATGAACCTGTTGAAGTGATCTAGAAGATTATTTCTCTCTGTTGTTCTCTCTGAAGATTCTCAAGCTGAAAGTGCTATCTTTCAAGAATCTTTTCATCAAGCCTCCTCACCCAATGTGCGTTAAGATTCAAATTCTGTAGAAAAGCCCAACCGCTCGAGATGAAGTCATTCTTGAAGATTCGTATGTTCATCTTGATGCTGAAGAAATTTGAAGATTAATGCTGAAGCCAAGCTCCCAATGAAGATTAACAAGAAAAAGCCAACTACTTTTTAGGGGAGTTTGTTGGGCCAATTAGAAAAGAGGGCTTTAAACCAAGGGGAGATTGCTGGGTCAAAAATATGGTTTATACTTTGCTTTTCTAGGAAAATATATTTTTATGTAATATTGTATGTGTTTGCGGTTTGTGTGTACGGCCGTACATGTGTGTACAGCCGTACATGTGTGTGCGGCCGTACACAGGGTGTGCGGCTGTAGACATGTGTATGGCTAGAGGTCCATATAAATAGAGGAGTGCATGTGGGAGTGTACGGTGAGAAGGAAAAGAGGATAGAGAAGAGAGAGAAAGTTAGATAGAAGAAGTGTGTGTGAGAGAAAATCTATTGTAAGGAGCATCATTCATATTGAATACATCATAGATTATTATTCTTCTTCTTCTTCTTATTCTCTTCCATTTTGATCTGACATCATCCAATTTATTAGGATTCCGCACCATCAATTGGATGTAATTGATACACAAGCAATTTTGAGGACTAACATTAATGGATTTTACCTGAAGTAAAGCCATATGCCTTGACTCTCCCGTCTCTTAGATCTCTCAGGTAGTTTGGGCAGCTTCGTCTCCAATGCACCTTCTCTTGGCAATAAAAGCAAATGGACTCCTTTAGCACAACACTTGGGACAATCTCATGCTTAGTCCTTTCTAGACTTCCAATGTTGCCAGTATCCATTGAAGTTTTGGAGTTCGATTCACCAAACAAATTTGCTTGACCAGCACGCCAAATCATTATTGATTCAACAACTATAAGAAAATAGGTAAGTTCAATGAGGGTCATGTAATGATCCATCATATAGTACTCTCTAACGAAATCACTATATGATTCAGGAAGCGACTGAAGAACCCAGTCAACAGCCAACTCAGCTGAAATTTCGACACCCAACATCCTAAACTTGTCAATGTGTGAGTTCATCCCTAAGACGTGTGCACACATTGGTTTCCCATCTTCGTGTTTACTTCCCAAAAGGGCTTGAGTTAGCTTGAACTTTTCAAGCCTTCGAACTTGTGGGTCGAGGAGAATAATTGGAGGAGGTGGAGGAAGTGAAGCATGATTTCTTGTTCCTCGATCATATCGTGGAATATCATCTTCATTTGGAAAACTTGTTCCATGGGATTTGGGAAGACCATAGTCAGATTCAGACATCTACAAAATGGGAGAAATTCAAGTCAAGTTGTTTAGAATCCTTGATGTAACACCCAAATGAAACATCAAGGCTTGGATCCAGCACAATACTATACAACCTAGAAGAGGGATGTCGTAATCTAGTTGCAGAATATTTGAACGTAGGTAAATGACGATTTACCAATTTCCACCATGAAAAACAAAAAATAAATGATTGAAACTCCTACATCTTTTGAGATTCAATGAACCTTTCAATGGCATGTTTAATCTCGATTATGCTCTTCAAGTTTGTCACTGGGATGCCGAGGATCACAAACAAGGTGTGAATAACCATGCGAATCACATGGTGCACTCAATGCTACTATCACCTAATCAATGTGTCGGTTAGCCACACACGCTCCATTGATCTATGTTAAACTTCGAGCCACCCTTCACAATGTCAACCCCAAATTAGTGTGCCGGTTAACCACACACGCTCCACAAACGTTTGACAAGGGTACGAAGTGTAATTCCATGGATTAGCATACAATTTCACATTTTGCCTAAAGTAACTATGATTTGGGAATTTGTAAAAGCATATAGTTACTTTTTACTTCATTATACTTATAATGGAAGGTTTCTGTCCTATCCTACCCGTTCGGCTAACGACCCTCCACTAGTCAAGAGTGCGGTGGGTAAGAGTGGATACCCATTCAATCGCCATTTTATAGGCAATTTCCTTAAACACCCCTTATAGACCAACTTCGTGAATGAGGTCTACTAACGGTAAGACTGACTCTTTACTCATATATATAATATTAGACTTTTAATGTTACATATATATAGTATAGGGTGTATTTTAAACTTTAAAATACTAGGTGGTTTTATTAACTTTCTCTTTTAATTTAAACTTTTAATTAACTTAACAAAACCATGTGGTTGTAATCTGAACTTTTCAAAATATTGGGGTTTTAGAATTTAAATATTACATAATTAAACTATTAATCAAAATTTTAAATTCCAAAACTTGAGGGCAAGTATTGAAACTTTTCAACACGTTTGGGTTTAACTACTTAAATTTAAAAAAAAAACTTTCAAGTTCAAATTTAAACTAGAAAACCTAAAGGGAAAATTGAAACCTTTTCACAACATAATTCAAATCTAAAATTACGAATAATCAATCTTTATCTAATAAAACAAAAGATTATCTAAATTTTGACAATTATCTTCTATTTTGGCAAGGATAATCTCCAAATATTGATACAAATCATTTTTTATTAACAAAATTCACGTTAGGTAATTATCCACAGCTAAAACAGGTCAAAATCCCAAAATCCGCTCCATCTGACTCCCTGACTCGTCGAGTTCACTATGGACTTGGCGAGTCACCCAGTTGACTCGGTGAGTCAAGTCGAAAAACCTCAAAAAATTCGATTTTCAGCCAAAATTCGATCAAATAAGCATCAAATTCACTAACAAACAACCCTAGTCTCTAATAACACTGACGGGTTTAGAGCAATACATCAATCCTATGGTGTACATGCAAACCCTAATTTCTTTGGATCTAGTTTGTCTAATGAACATGAAATCGATTATCCAAAGCCATAAAGCCTAGATCTAATGAAGTATAACTGAAAATAGGGTTTAGATCCTACCTTTGATTGTTATATAGTAATAACAATCAATCCTTGACTTCAGAAAGCTTAGTGCCTCAAGTGTTGCACCTCTAATGGAGTCACAAACACCACTAAGCAACTTGGATGAAGAGGGAGGAGAGAGGAGCACCAAAAATCGTCCAGAAACCCTAAGGGAATCATTCACCACGTTTTTGGTGCTTAGGGGCTCCATAAATTGGTAGGCAATTAGGGTTATCTAACAAGAAAACCCTAATTTGACTACTTAAACCCTAAGCAGTCTATAGACTCCTTCTTTGAAAGCCTTAGACAATTTCTATTGGGTTTCCCCATAGAATTCGTCCACTACAGCTTTTATGGAGTCCATAAGCCCATGTAATGCCCGCAAATCCGGGCTAGTCAATTTAGAGGAAATAGGGGTCAAAAATGACTTTTCGACAAAAGATTATTTAGAATAAATAATCTTAACCAAGTTGTGGAATATGTATCAAGGTTTCCGTACATATAAAGAACGCCGAAATCCGAGTTATAACGAAGAAGTTATGGCCCGTCGAAGTTTTACGGCAAAACCGGCACGGCACCGGGAAGCGTAAATAGTGAATTTACGATAGAGAAAGATTTAGCCTTAGAAATCTAAAAAAAAAAGTTGTAGAATATGTTAAACTAAGAGCATCGATAAAAAGAACGCCCAAATCTGACTTCGTATGACGAAGTTATGATTTTTCTAAGATTCGGCTTAGTAGTGCACGGCTCGAAACTCGAATTTTAGTTCGAGCGGTTTTTGGCTTACACGACCTAAATGAGAGTTGAAGATCTCATTAATAGGAACTCAATGGTAAAAAGACGGACGAAAACGGAGTTCGTATGAAGGAGTTACGAATTCTTCGCGGTCATTTAACAGTCTAAACGCCTCCTAGTGTTAAATTTGAGATCGGTCGAGAATTAGCCAATGAAGTCTAAATGAAACTTGTAGATCTTGCTTTTACCTACGTGTGAAAAAAAAGAACGTCGAAAACAGAGCTCGTATGCGAAAGTTACGGGGTTTAGAAGTCGGCAGGGTGCTGCTGCAAAAGGGGTGACGTGGCTGAATATGGGCCAAGGCTTTCTCCCCAAGGAAAGCCATCAGATGATGACACGTGGCACTGACTCGGCGAGTCAGTGAACCGACTCGGCGAGTCCGTCAGGATTTCACCCTATAAATAGAAGTGTCGGGTTCTCTCATTTCTCACACCTTTCCCCACTTCTTTCTCTCTCTACACTCTCTCTCTAGGCTATCCTAACCCCCCCCCCCCTAAAGTCTAGGTAAACCCCCTAGCACCCGATGGAAGCCCCGAGGCTCCCGGAGTCCCGAGGAAAGAGCCTTTCGGCTAGGGAACGCTGCTCCAGCGAAGCCCGGTTTTCGAGAAAACCCGTTGTAAGTAAGCTATGCCTACGCTATCTTTAGTATAGCTTATGTTTCAATATAGTAATGTTATTAGGACCTTATAATAAGTATTTGGGCTATTATTATGAGTTATATTGAGTGTTATTTAACGCTTATATAATAATAATAATAGCTAGACTATTAATTTGTCGCGGTTAACGTCAAACTAAACTCTAGTGGTAATGATACTAGGTTTTGTCGAGGAAGTTGTTTTAAGAGTAACGAAGTGCTGTCCGAGTGCCGAGTCACCACCTTCCCAGGTGGGTGCATAGTCCCTTTCATCTTACACATAGATATGAAGTATTTTATATAAACTACGTGCTATGTGTGCATATTATCTGAATACTTGCTGTCTATGCTGGATGAACGTTCTATACATGTTTTAAAGAATTTAAACTGTATACATATTTTATATATACGAATATGTTGGGTATGAGATGGGTAGATGAATGATGAGAGATAGAAGATGATGGGAGTATACATTGGCAGCTATAGACTTAGTGCCTATGGGATAAACGCTGGTAGCTATGGACTTAGTACCTGTTGGACGTTGGTAGCTATGGATTTAGTACCTGTTAGGAATTGGTAGCTATGGACTTAGTACCTATTGAACACTGGTAGCTATGGATTTAGTACCCGATGAGTAGGATATAGCAGCTATGGACTTAGTGCTTTACGAACAAACATCGGCAGCTATGGATTTAGTGCCAGTCCTATAACCCTGGAAGTAAGGGACTTCGGAATAAATGAATGCAGGATAGATGACTCTTATGTTAAATCTTTAAGAGTAAGAAGATAATGGGGATGGGTAATGGGGTTAATTGTTTGATGATTGAACATAGTAATTATATTATTGTGGGTTGAAAACCCTATGTACTCACCAGGTTTCCCAACCTAACCCACTCAGTTTATTTATATCACAGGTGACGATACGAAGTGACATTACACTGAGAGATTTAAAGAGATGTAGATCACTAGTGTAAATAATTGTAAGTTCTGTTTATGCTTATGTTTCTATATTAACGATGACATCCCAAATGTTTTAAAATGAAATAAATACGTTCCTTCGAAAATGTTTTAATAATGTATTTACCATGTTTTTCTGGGAACAAATTCCGCAACCTTTTTATGAAATGAAGTACTCTGAATTTTATAAAGCATAAACAAAATCGGTCTTTTCTGGCCGTGAAAATTAGGGATGTCACAGTTGGTATCAGAGCATTAGTTTAAGCGAACTAGGAATATGGATTTATTTCTAGACTTAAACTTAGAATGCTAAACGATGATTGTGAGGTGTGAGCACAAGCTTATTTTAGGAATGATGCCTAAATTGCTTTTATGTGCTAAATGCTTTGTGCATGATATGTTGTTATTTGTTCGGATCTGTGGTCTGTTGCCGACCGGATCTAGAAACCTTATGTGTTTAGGATTCTAAGCGTTTAACTACGATATTAGAACTAGCATATAAACGTTTCGGGGTGATAAGGATGATTTAAGACGTCAATCCTAAATTAAGATCTAGATTCACCTTATTCGGTGTATAGATCAAGATGGCAAGAACCGTTAGCGGAAACGTAAACGCAAATGGGAACAGAAACCAACCCCCAGTGGTTCAACAAATACCTGTTGTAGAAGAAGTTGCGCCTGAGCCAGTCACCATGGCTGGAGTTCAAGCCTTGATTCGGGCTATGTTGGCTGAACAAAGGGAAGAAATGAGACGGATGTTGAATAGGGACGAACCTACCGTACATGTTGAACCGACGGAGCCAGTTCCCGAGCAATCTGAGGAAGGGAACTACAGCCGCCAAGTGAGTCAAGTATGGACTCAAGGTGAGCAAAGGGATGGCCCAGAAGGGAGAAACAACAAGGATGGGCGGATGTACAAGAATTTCTTAGGTGCGAAACCACCAAGTCTCTCAAGAAGCCCAAAGCCGGTTGAGATTATGGATTGGATCTCCGAGATGGAAATGGTGTTTCAGAGCTGCGACTGTAGCGAGAAACAGAGGACCGTCTTCGTCGTAACACAACTGAAAACTAGAGTCTTGAGCTGGTGGAAGCTATTGGCAGATACGATGCCACGAGGAGAAGCCATAAGGATGTCATGGGAGGAGTTCCTGGAACAGTTGAAAATACAGTACTGCTCGGAGATAGATCTGATAGACCTAAACAACGAGTTTCAGAATCTAAAGAAAGGGAAGATGAGTGTTGATGAGTATGCCACCGCATTCACCGAGAGGATGAAGCTATTCCCCTACTTGGTGCCTACTGAACTCTCCAAGATTGATAGGTTTGCTAACGGACTGCCCACTGACTTTGGCCCAATGGTCAAAATGGCAACTACCTTGAAAACAGCTATTAGGGCAGCTAAGAACGTAGAGGCCCAGATAAGAGAAAAGGGTATAGAAAAAGATAAGGCAGGAGAGAAGCAGAAGTTTGAAGGATCTTCAAGGTCCAACAAGGAAAGCAAATTCTCAAAGCTTGGAGGAGGAGATGGAGGTGAAGCGAGATGGTGTGATAAATGCAAGAAGAAGCATGGTGGGAAGTGCAACGAAGAAGTGACTTGTTACAAGTGTGGGAGGACTGGTCACTATTCCAAGAACTGCACACATAATGATAAAGTATGCTACGGATGTGGAGGCAAGGGGCACATGTCCAGAGACTGCCCAAGGAAAAATAAAGCAGCAAGACCAGAAATGCCACCAAGGCCAAGGGCATTTCACATGATCCTTGACGAAGCAGAGAACCATGCGAGGAATCAAGAATGAGGACTTCTTACCAGAAGATCGGATTATGCAGTAGCCATAGTTTCGTATGATGTAGCCTAGTAGAGGCATAGTCTAGGGTGAACTTGAACACCTATGTAATCGTTTCAAGAATTAATATAAAACCTTCGTTTTGTTATCTAATGTGTTGACTGGTTGTGTGTTTTGCTGCATGGTGACTTGGGAAACTGCGAGACACTACTTGGAACAAGTATGAGTAGGTGTGAATGGTAGTAGAGGCCTATACTACCAGAAGCACAGGAGTCACACTTGGATCAGGGAAAGTCACAAGGTTACCAAGACGCTAGTAATTGATTTCGTTTTATTCAAGTGTGTTGTTACCATCGTTTCGGTAATGACTAAGAAGATTGTTGTTATCCCGACCCTAGTGGTCATATCACATTAAGTCCGACTACGATGAGTAGGTTACGCGGTTCAGAGAACCAAGTTTGATGTAGCGTCCGACTTAAACCAAACGATTGAAATCAAAGCGATCAATAGAAATATCGCGCTCATTGTCAAAGAAGTTGGTAGCTAGAAATGCCAAATGTTAAAGTGTGATTATATCACATTAGAACATGAAGGAAGGCATAATCTGTTTTAGAATTTAACTCTAAGAGACCTAAGTCTAAGTGTTGCAACATACGATGATTGGTCATTAGAATATGACACGTCAATCCATAGTAGTAATAAAAGAAATCATCTCAAGTTCGTATCCATTAAGGATCGAGATTGTGAATTGAAGGTCATAATTGGGAGTCTAGCCTGTGGTAGAGAGCAGGTGCATGATCGAGTACTGCATACAGTCAATAAGTCTGAGAGATAGACTTGAAGGAATGTAGAAGTTATAATTATTACCTAGGATGAAGAGATGACATATGGAGTCATTATACGACCCTATTTCGTTGATGATTCCGGGACGTAATCATCCTAAGGGGGAGATAATTGTAACGCCCGCAAATCCGGGCTAGTCATTTGAGAGGAAATAGGGGTCAAAAATGAATTTTCGACAAAAGATTATTTAGAATAAATAATCTTAACCAAGTTGTGGAATATGTATCAAGGTTTCCGTACATATAAAGAACGCCGAAATCCAAGTTATAACGAAGAAGTTATGGCCCGTCGAAGTTTTACGGCAAAACCAGCACGGCACCGGGAAGCGTAAATAGTGAATTTACGATAGAGAAAGATTTAGCCTTAGAAATCTAAAAAAAAGTTGTAGAATATGTTAAACTAAGAGCGTCGAGAGAAAGAACGCCCAAATCTGACTTCGTATGAGGAAGTTATGATTTTTCTAAGATTCGGCTTAGCAGTGCACGACCCGAAACTCGAATTTTAGTTCGAGCGGTTTTTGTCTTACGCGACCTAAATGAGAGTTGAAGATCTCATTAATAGGAACTCAATGGTAAAAAGATGGACGAAAACGGAGTTCGTATGAAGGAGTTACGAATTCTTCGCGGTCATTTAACAGTCTAAACGCCTCCTACTGTTAAATTTGAGATCGGTCGAGAATTAGCCGATGAAGTCTAAATGAAAGTTGTAGATCTTGCTTTTACCTACGCGTGGATAAAAAGAACGTCGAAAACAGTGCTCGTATGCAAAAGTTACGGTGTTTAGAAGTCGGCAGGGTGCTGCTGCAAAAGGGGTGACGTGGTTGAATATGGGCCAAGGCTTTCTCCCCAAGGAAAGCCATTAGATGATGACACGTGGCACTGACTCGGCGAGTCAGTGAACCGACTCGGCGAGTCCGTCAGGATTTCACCCTATAAGTAGAAGTGCCAGGTTCTCTCATTTCTCACACCTTTCCCCACTTCTTTCTCTCTCTACACTCTCTCTCTAGCCTATGCTAACCCCCCCTAAAGTCTAGGTAAACCCCCTAGCACCCGAAGGAAGCCCCGAGGCTCCCGGAGTCCCGAGAAAAGAGCCTTTCGGCTAGGGAACGCTGCTCCAGTGAAGCCCGATTTTCGAGAAAACCCGCTGTAAGTAAGCTATGCCTACGCTATCTTTAGTATAGCTTATGTTTCAATATACTAATGTTATTAGGACCTTATAATAAGTATTTGGGCTATTATTATGAGTTATATTGAGTGTTATTTAACGCTTATATAATAATAATAATAGCTAGACTATTAATTTGTCACGGTTAACGTCAGACTAAACTCTAGTGGTAATGATACTAGGTTTTGTCGAGGAAGTTGTTTTAAGAGTAACGAAGTGCTGTCCGAGTGCCGAGTCACCACCTTCCCAGGTGGGTGCATAGTCCCTTTCATCTTACACATAGATATGAAGTATTTTATATAAACTACGTGCTATGTGTGCATATTATCTGAATACTTGCTGTCTATGCTGGATGAACGTTTTATACATGTTTTAAAGCATTTAAACTGTATACATATTTTATATATACGAATATGTTGGGTATGAGATGGGTAGATGAATGATGAGAGATAGAAGATGATGGGAGTATACGTTGGCAGCTATAGACTTAGTGCCTATGGGACAAACGCTGGTAGCTATGGACTTAGTACCTGTTAGACGTTGGTAGCTATGGATTTAGTACCTGTTAGGAATTGGTAGCTATGGACTTAGTACCTATTGAACACTGGTAGCTATGGATTTAGTACCCGATGAGTAGGATATAGCATCTATGGACTTAGTGCTTTACGAACAAACATCGGCAACTATGGATTTAGTGCCAGTTCTATAACCCTAGAAGTAAGGTACTTCGAAATAAATGAATGCAGGGTAGATGACTCTTATGTTAAATCCTTAAGAGTAAGAAGATAATGGGGATGGGTAATTGGGTTAATTGTTTGATGATTGAACATAATAATTATATTATTGTGGGTTGAAAACCCTATGTACTCACCAGGTTTCCCAACCTGACCCACTCAGTTTATTTATATCACAGGTGACGATACGAAGTGACATTACACTGAGAGATTTAAAGAGATGTAGATCACTAGTGTAAATAATTGTAAGTTCTGTTTATGCTTATGTTTCTGTATTAACGATAACATCCCAAATGTTATAAAATGAAATAAATACGTTCCTTCGAAAATTTTTAATAATGTATTTACCATGTTTTTCTGGGAACAAATTCCGCAACCTTTTTATGAAATGAAGTACTCTGAATTTTATAAAGCATAAACAAAATCGGTCTTTTCTGGCCGTGAAAATTGGGGATGTCACAGCCCATCTATGTAATTATCTTATAATTACACAATAAGTCCCTTAAGTTTAATTAATCTCTTTTAGCCACAAAATTAAATCTTAATTAATTCTTGATTAATATTAATTAAACATTATGATTTCTCCTTTAATATATTATTCTCATAATATTTTAATAAATCATAATTAATCCTTTCTCTCCTTAATTCATCCTTCATATTGCTATGGTGAAGGCAACCCAAAAAGACCATGCTCATAATCGGGTCAAGTACATACAAAAATAGTTATGGACTTAGACACTAATCCAACAACATCAACATGATTCTGGAAGTATGAAGATTGCCTAAATTTGACTCTGTATAAAGTAGTTTTGATTTTTTGAAGTTTCATGTCGACATAGTACAACAATGTGCAACACTTAAATAGAAATATACATTGATTAATTCTTAGCCAAAACAATATAAACAAGAGTTGAAGTGTAACAATAGCAAAATTCAGGTCAAAATTTAAACTTTTATAAAACCGTAATTGATTATACTAAGTGGTAAATATTGTAACAAGGTTTTCATACATATAAAGAACACAAAAATCCGAGTTATAACGAGGAAGTTATAACCATTCTAAAATTCTCGACAAAACCGGCAACACCGATTAAACGAAAAATGCGAAGTTTCAATACAATAGTTTTTAGCCTTAAGTATCTAAATAAAAGTTATAGATAACATCAAACCGTGAGCGTACATAAAAAGAACGTCCAAATCTGACTTCGTATGAGGAAGTTATGATTTTTCCAAGGTTCGAGTATAGCAATAGACAGCTAAAAACTCGAAATAGAGCTCGAGATACTTTTGACCAAAACAACCTCAATGAGAATCGAAGGTCTCAACATTAGTAGCGCAACGGCAAAAAGTCTGACAAAAACGGACATCGGATGAAGAAGTTATGGAATTTTAACGGACTTTTCATGTCCCGGCCCGTTAAAAATAAATAATTAAAAATAAGGTCAAAATTTGCCGATGAAGTCTAAACAAGAGTTGTAGATCATATTTTTAGCTATGCGTGCATATAAAGAACGTCGAAAATGGAGCTCGTATGCGAAAGTTATGGATTTTACAAGTTCGGGGTCCAAAATCCGAGGCTGTCAGGCCCCACGACGTGGCACAAGCTTGCCGCGACCCGACAAGTGACTGAGGGCGTCCAATCAATGGAAGAGGATAGGTTTGACTCCCCACGACATGGCCTTCACTTGCCACGATGTGGCACACCCCAAAAATGCCCCTATAAGTAGATTTCAAGGGCTCCGAGTTCCATTGTTCAGTTCCTTTCTTTCTCGCGCCGAAACTTTGCGTTTAAGCCCCCGAGACCCTCCCAAAGCCCCGGTTTTCACCTTCAAGTCCCGAAGGAAGGTTTTGTGTTCTCGAGATTCCCGAGATTCCCGAGAATCCCGATATTTTCCCGCGTTTCCAACTCTTCCTGTCGAAGTTCTGCTCGATTCTCCTCTCGACTACTTCAAATCAACCACTTCAATCAAGTGAGTTCATACCCCTACAACCACACTTTAAATGCTTTTTAAATGCTTTTGAAACACTTTTAAGGGAGGGGGGGAATACAAGTAAACACACAACTAAAATCGTGTGAAACATCGATCTTTTTATATACTTTTCATACTGTTGTTTTAAACTATCTTATGAAGTTATTATCATGCAAAACACCTCACAACACAACTTTACCCTCTTGGGATACAATATGTTTTATAAATAGAAATAGGTTTTATTTATACGTTTGCATACTACATCATATCAAGAGTAACCATTTCAAATATAACATGATGCTTTTACAAGAAAACTCAACTCATTATCACGTTTTTGTAACACGGTAGAAAACGAAATCATTTCATACGAACGATTTTCATCATATTACTCGTGAACTTGTTGTTAGCAATCATGTGATGGAATATGGCTTTGTTTATACCAAACGAAAGTCCTCACCTATAACCAGAGTCTCCTGGAGGGAGAGCGTGACAAGTGTGTATAGATCTATACGGGGCTGACAACTCCGCACCCTGACTGTTAGCTACAGTCCGTCATTTGGGGTGACAAACGTCAACATTAGGTACTGCGTCTAGTATGGTTATGAGGAACTCACAACACGCGGAAACAATGAGTCATGCACGTAGTAATACTTAACTCAATCATGCTCGAGGGGTAATAACTATATTCTAGGGTATTATCGGCATGATCAAAAGTCAGGTTAAAACACTTCCACAACTAGTTTTACTTAACAATAAGACTACACTTCATACTTACAAAACATTCGGGTCTTGGTAGAAGACTACACTTCATACGTACAGAACATTCGGGTCTTGGTAGAAGACTACATTTCATACTTATAGGAAAATAAGGGATTTTTCCTGGTTCAAATACATTCATTTTGTACAATAACGATTTACAACATCATTCTTTTGAGCATGTCATAGTTTCTTATAGCTTACAGTCTTGGTCATTTGAGACTGCATTTCACTTTTAGGAAAATAAGGGATTTTCCTGGTTCAAATACATATAGTACATACAACAATCTTTCAAACTCATTTCATACATCTAATAGAAAATAAGGGATTTTCTAGAAAACATACAAGCACTTTCGAATGGCATACATTTTCTCAAAACACCACTTATGAACTCACCAACATAAATGTTGACACTTTTTCTTTGAAATAACTTGTATTCTCAGGAAACCGCTAGACCAGGTAGCAACTACTTTTGAAGACTAACGCGCTGGCGTTAGTAATATATTTTGGATCACCATATTGTATTTGATTTCTTTTGCAAACATGTAACATATACAATCATGTAAACTTTTCAAATATATTTATATTATGGTGGTGTGTACTTTCTTTACTATTCAATTGTTATGATATTTGACATGACTTCCTTCGCCCCCGAACGTTTCCGCCGTTCTGGTTTGGGGGTGTGACATGAAGATATCATAAATACAAATCCGTCGATATAAAGACAGTTGAGAATAGAGTCTGTATGAATGAATTATCATTATTGCACATATTTCAACAGTATGTCTCCATAAAAATATGAATTTAAAATAGTGTGAGAATTAGCTGATGGGATCCAAAAGAAAGTTGTAGTACTCAGAAATGAATACACATGGATATAAAGAACATAAAAACGGAGCTCATATGCGAAAGATATGATTTATAAAGATTTGAAAAATACATGTTAAGGTGATGACATGGCGGCTCGAGAGCATGCCACATGGAAAGTCACAAACACTCTTAACCACCTCGGAACTAACCTACCACGACCTTGAAAGCTGATGGCTACAATGTGGAGAGTCTCAAGGACTATTCTTACATTGAATCAACACATGTCATGAAGAGAAGGTGATACGTGGTCGGTACCTAGTAAAATTATAGAATACCTCAGGTAAATCAGGTGTCGAAGATAGGGAACAAAACTAAAATGACTAGTTCTTATTAAACTAAGAAACAAACTATGATTGGGGGTTTTTACTAATTTTGCAAGATCAGAAGAATTTACTATCAACTAAAATATTAATGAAGCAAAGAAAACAAATTAACTTCAAGAATTCAAGAGTACTTCTGCTTAGATCCGATTACACCTTCTCCTATGGTTGATTTATAATGGATGGATTATATTGATTATGAAATTGTTAACTTGCAATTATGATTAAATATATAGACTTACCAATTTGTGAATTAACATGAAATGCTCATGCACAAGTTAAACACTAAATTAATAATAAGCAGAAACTGGACTATGAATGATAAAAGTTACTTTTGTATGATCAGGTTTAGTAACCAAGCATAAATCAACATTAATTACGCTCTCTAACACAGTTAAGGTTACTAGCTTTAATTACATGATCTATGATGCGATTAACCCTAGCTTTAATTATTTAATGATCATAAACCATTAGGAGACAAATCCATTCAATTAATATGATCAATTATCACACATAATCTGATTAATAAACAATATAAACTCAAACTAAAACATTTTAGGGTTTAAACTATCAAACACAAGTAAAATCAAATATAAGCATCCAATAATCAAAATCAACACATATGGATCAAGTTTATCTTCACCAAATAGAAGTAAAAGGGTTTTAGCCTCTCATTCTAGCAGAAAAGAACACAAAATCCATGTAAAATAAGCTAGATATAGTAATGATTAGCAAACCAAATGGATTGCATG
The DNA here is from genome assembly GCF_002870075.4 of Lactuca sativa. Classification (NCBI taxonomy): domain Eukaryota; kingdom Viridiplantae; phylum Streptophyta; class Magnoliopsida; order Asterales; family Asteraceae; genus Lactuca; species Lactuca sativa. Next base: position 209,951,314 of record NC_056626.2, on the reverse strand, counting down.
CTTCCCGGTTCGACCTAATGTTTGGAATTTTATAATTTCCTTATATGGGTTCACCATATCATGGTTGGACACCACCACATCATCGTCCCTATTTAAATCCCATATTCTCCAAGTCAACTGACTGGTAGAGAATCTTCCCTTCACCACATTGTGTTTGATAATAACCACAACGTGGTCATTTGTCTTCAAGTCTTCCTTTTTCCTAGCTCCCTTTTTCTTGCTTCTAGCTCCGCATGTGCTTCCTTTTCATCCCGAGCATATCTTCACTGCTACAAAACCTATTCCAAACATAATATGTATCTTTTGTCCCAAAATAAAAATAATTGTAGCTAAAACTATAAGAAATATGCATTAAATACATAATTAAATATACACATATCAAAATACCCCACACTTGTCATTTACTTGCCCCCAAGCAATACTGATTTGCTTATTATTATATAAAGACTTTTGCTACCAACACCGCACAAGAAAATCCATTTTTAGCCTTTCCCTTACTCCAAGAATGTAATGCATGGATTTGTGTCTAAATTTTCCTAAAAACTTCCTCAATCCTAAATACTCACAATCTTCGGAAACACTTCCCCACTTCTTTTGAATAGTACTGATTTTATGTATCCCTCCAAATATATCGCAAAAAATATTTCTTAACCTCAAGGTAATTTTTGGTTAAGCACCGAAGCATAGAAATGGAAAAATAACCTAGAAATAAGAATTACAATAAACATCTTGGCATATTATGCCTTATTGTTGAGTCTTCGACTTTTTGGAACTTTTCTTCATGATATATGTTGATCTTCATAGTTTGGTAGACTCCTATTCTCTCAAACTTTTGCAAATTCTTCGTCTTCTTCTTTTTTCTCAAAACTAAAAAATCCTATAAAAACATATGCTTCATCAAGGGAACTTAACGTCAACCCTTATTGGTTAGAGGTATTACTCTAAAGTGCAATAACTACGTAAGCACTCGTTGATACATTTATCTTACATGAAGCTAAACATACTGTGGCCCTCAAACTAAGCAAGGTCGTGTTTTTGTTCCATGATTTCACTAGGATATGGAAGCCACAAATACATTATAACATACATTGGATCAAATGATTATTGAAACTTGCATCGGATTGTCCCACACAACACTAGTAACCTTGATATTAACATCATAATTTTTTTAACTAGATTTAATTTTAGATTATTATCTCAAACATTTCTATTAACTTTTTATACTAGTCACTTTTTTCAATTTTTTTAATTTGTATGCTTGTATTCCTATATTCAACCCGCTACCCTAAACATAAATGATGCAATTTTCCCATTACATGCTAAAACAATAATAGAACATAAAATTAAAGAGTAGATATTGAAACAGACTCCCTTGGGATAGTAGTGACGAGATCCAATTGTTGAAAGTGTGTGAAAATCTTGGACTTCTTGTATAATGGTTGGAAACAATACTTCTGGATCTTTTCTCATGAATGCCAATGTGCTGGATTGAAATAAACTGAAGAAGCATCTTCAAAAAGTGTGTTGAACCTCTACCACAATGTGGTATAGTAATGTCACATCGTGGTGTCGAATGAATAGTCGTATTGGTCACGGATTATAAGATCGCCATGACATGGTCAAGTGATGCCACATCGCGGTGTCTGGTCGGATTCAGTCATGATACAATCAAATGCCAAAACGTGGTGATGATGGACACGCCGTGGTTTCTTCTCAACTGTCTTTGATAGCCAGAATAATGGATCATTCCCGACTATTTATTTCCGTAATTTTTTTTAAAACTCTTTCCTTCATCTTGTGGGGACCCCACACTTATTTAAAATATGGTTTTCAATTATAATCTTTACAAATCGCACGACTTCGTATATCAAGATCCTTCACTGCTTCACATGCTTACTACAAAATAAAATTAAAAGACTAGAGAAACACATGATCATTCGGTTAAACTAACATAAACACTAAAAATAAAAACAAAAAATGAAAAAGAAATCAAAAGGAAAAGAAAATTCATACTCTAAAACACTGGGTTACCTCATGAAAAGTGTTTACTCTTTAGGAGTCATGAGCCAGACTCCTTTTTCTCTTTCCAGTTGTGCTTGTATGCTTGAACCCTTCTATTGTATCCCTTCTTTGAAATTTCCTTCTTCTTTTGAGTAGTGATTTCTTTATGTTTACGCTTCACCCCTTTGTTCTCACCTTTCACGCTTTTACTCTTCTTCTGATCTATCTCCATCTTGACCACTGTTGTCTCCTCTAATTCCCCACCCATGTCTTTATCAATTATCTATACTTCATATAAATCATCTCCCACTTTATAACTTACCACTTTCACTTGAGCCTTAGGTTTAGTGAACACAATCATCTCAAATGTCATAGGAATAGGAATTAAGGCTCCTGGTTTAGAACATTTGAAATTTGCAACATGAAGCTTCTCCCAAACTTTTAATTCCACTTACATCATATTTCAATTTGAAATAGCTCATTAAGATCCTATTCCATATCATCCATCTTTTACACTTTATCTCTTCGCATTTTAGGACTTACTTTTTGACTCATTCCAAAAGTAACTTCCTCATCTTCTACACGAAGTGTGAGCTTTGATTCGTGGATATCAATAAGAGATCTAGCGGTACTCAAGAATGGTCTTCCCAAAATCATAGGAAGTTCTTCATCTTCTTTCATATCCAATACCACATAATCAACCGGAAAAACAAATTTTCTCACGTTCACCAGCAAGTCTTCAATGATTCCTCATGATGAAGTGATCGAGTGATCTGCCATTCATATTGTCATCCTTGTGTCTTGGAGCCTCAGTAGACCGAGTTTCTTGTAGAAAGAGTATGGTATAAAATTAATGCTTTCCCTTGAATCAGCTAAAGAATTTTTAAAAGTACAATTGCCAAATTCACAAGGAAAAGTTAGTTGGCTTGGATCTCCCATCTTGATTGGCAATCCATTAATGAGTGTAGCTAAACATAACTTATTTAGAACTATTCTTGATTGTTTTTCCAACTCCTTACGATTAGTCATAACATCTTTTGCAAACTTGGTAAGCTTAGACATTGACTCCAATGAATACTTAAGGGTTTGAGAAAAGAAGGTCAATAGAGGCTGATACAAATTTAAAAGTGAAAATTTTGGATCCACCCATAACCACGATGTGGTAAAGTCACCATGATGTGGTGAATCATTAGAATGAATCCAAAATTTCTCTTTTAGCTTCGGGTTTGCTGTCTTCCAAACACAAATCTGGCTTGTTAGTAGTTGTTTCATGGATCAAATATGGATTAGAATGAATCTCTTCTTCAGTGTAAACCACTATTATATGAGGTTGTGATTTTAGGTCATAATTTCGAGGTGGTAATCTCTCATTAACAAGTGTTGTTAATTGCCCAAGTTGAGTCTCTTTGTTCTTGATGGAAGCCTGATGGTTCATCACATTAGCATCAGTAGCATCATGCCTTTTTTTTAGGCTTCCATAAACTGATGAAGTACTGACTCAAAAATGCGAGAGCAATAAGTATGATAGAAATATTCTATAGTGAATAACGTGAAATAAATGACAAGAACAATGATCAAAATAGTTTCAAATGCATGTATTATAAATAACCCTAGAAGTGTTTAATAAGAACTTATTTGTAAGAGCTATGTAGGGTGACTAAACGGTAACCCTAATAATACATGCATGCAACATTCATAGGCTAGATGATTAGCATAAACACGAGAGTGGACAAGCCCATCTTGGTAAATGTAAACCTATACATGACATATTTGACACAACATTAATAAGCCCAACAATCTACCCCTTTGTGTCAAATTGTGAAGGAGATCTTTCACTGTGGTTTCTTCTACACCTTGAACAATCTTCGCATCAAATTGAGAATTGTGTTCCTAATAATGAGGTACCACTGAATCATATAAGAAAACATTTCTGATCATCAGTGTTGTTGGCTTTGCAAGCTTCAGTCAATCCGAGGATGGAGTTCATAGAAAAAGTTGATTATAAGTGATTGTTTCTCAAGAAAAACATGTTTTTCAAAACATTCTAATTTTCTGTCCTTTGGTACACCACACATCAATTGTCTTTTTGGATTTTGGCAAGCTTGAACTTATGAAGATCCTCCAGTTCGAGCTCGAGCTTCAGAATTGGCCTTTTCTTTGGTACAAATGCTATTTCTACATCCATTTTGGCAAGTTCATGAATGTAGCAAACAGAATGCTCTTCAATTATGCATAGATAGGTTGAAAAGTCTTTTCATATTTTGAGACAATTAGGAAAAGTGAAATCCAGTCATATGGATTCATGCAATGAAGGTAAGTCAGGGTGAACTCATCTTCAATATGACTTGTTTCTCGGAATGCTTTAAACATAATGTCTGTGAAGTCTTCATTCGGAACAAGAGCATAAACATTCAGACCAAAAATCTTATGTGAACTCCAAGTCTGGAACTGAGGTTTTGCATATTTAAGATAGAAAAAGAAGAGCTTATGATTGACATCATAGTACGAGAGTGGTGCCTTCTCAATCTTCTCAAAACATCTAAATAGAAATGCCCTCAGAGTTATAGGAAAATCAAGTTGAGATTCCAAAGAGTTGTCCAGATCAAAGGAAACCAAAGGCTCCAACCAATGGATGTTCGGATCATCGATAGCCTCCTTCTGAATTCGTTCCATTGTCCATGGAGGAAACAGGGATTAAAGAGTCTCAAGAGTTACTTTGGCAACTTCAACTTTCTTTTCCTTATGTTCTAACTCTTTACAAAGACGCAGAATATTATCAAGCTCCTTATCATGCTTCTTTCTTACTAGTTTTTGTCCTTCTAAAAGCTCTTTGTAAGAACCCAATTTTATACGAATGGTGGATGCAGAAGAATAATATTCAGATTTATCATGTATCAAAATATAAACATATGAAGAACATGATGAGTATTTTTCGAAAGATAAGAAATAAAAGAGAGATAATAATAATAATAATATTCATGAAGAACAATGGTGGGAGAGAAAACTCTCCCTAGGTGGGAGAGATCCCACCACTTTCTCTCTCTAAAGATTACATTTTAGAAAAGATGCATTAAAAGAAAAAGACCACCTCTCCCTTTATATAGGAGGTAGAGATAAAATACACCAACAATACAATAAAGGGAAAAATACAACCTAACTATCGCTCATTATTTGTAGAGCATTTCCATGCCCCAATAGCAAGGCTATAATACAGTAATCCGACTAGCAAGTGTGGTAATAAAATGAAACATAGTGAGAACCAAATGCTGAAATATCTCTGAAACTCTGAAGTGTCTGTGAAGTATGAAACTGGCCATGAATCTCTAAACAATGAAGGTCTTTGGCTTCAAAGCACAACAAATGAAGTAGAAAAAATAAAATCCAAATCTTCAAACTAGTCATAATAACCGGAAGAAGAATATCACCATGACCAAGTAGAAGATCCAATAAAAGAATCACTTCGGCTTCAAAAAAGTCTAAAAAACATCTCGAGTTCTCAAATCACAATACATGAAGATTCTTCAAAGAATAACCTGCTAAAAATGTGAAGCATCCATAAAATGAAGTCCGGATAAAAGTAATGTGAGTCCAAAGACATGGTCCAACAATGCCAAAAAATTTGATCCAAGGATCAAAAATAAGTGTCACGTCACATCACCAAAATAATCTTTGTCTTCAACATATCACATATCCAAACACGAAAAATCATAAGATCTAAACCGAATCAGTAAATAAATAATCGTCTTTAGAAGTCTTCAAAAATCCAAACTCAAACAATCATAATAACCAAATCTAGATGATATTCTCTCCTTATTTTTGATAACCAATGACCGGATATCAAAAATCAACGAATCATCAGATGGAGAGTGTCGGATACCAAGAGCAAAGAGAGCTCTCCATAGATGTATGAAGGATCTTGATAAGACACGGGAAATAGAGTAAAAGAGATACTATGCGGTCATGAGAAGGCGGGTGATATAGTTGCTGAAGCTGCATGAGCAAATACCATAGAACGAAGAATCACTGCATGAAAAAATGTCTCTATTGTGCCGAAACTATATCAAAATAGCCAAGCTGTGGTGTCGAAACTCTAGAAGTGGTCCTCAATAGAAATAAGTTCCACATGCTCAAGACACATGATTCTTCGACCGTAGTTGCGGTTCTAGGAGGTGTTGCGGATGCGAAGAAGATGCGGATGGAAGATAGGTCGCACCGAAGTCAGCAGAGTAGAGTGTGGATGATGCGAAGTCAAAGGCAAAGACTGCATTGCGATGGGGCCGGTTGTGGTCCGAACCGGAGACAAGAAGGTTGCGGTCCGAACTGCGGGTGAGGATGCGATCCGAAGTGAAGTGGGTGAGTTACTGCATCCAAAGCTGCTGATCCGAGACTGTGGTCAGAGGGCTACGAAGCCTGTAGGCTTCTCGGCTAGGCTAAGAGGCTGCGGAGCAACGATTAGCTGAGAGGGTGTGGACCAAGGACTGAGAGGGCTTGTGGGGAGGCTTCTTAGTAGGCTCCGGTAGATAGTCTTTAGTGGCGGTTCGGGTCTTTGAGAAGGGCTGAATAGGTGACGAAAATTGGTATTTTTTCATGAAAAATGGTACTGCAAAGGCCATTTATTCGTATTTTAATAAGGTAATCTTTTATAAAGCATTTTAAGTCAAAAGTTGGTCTTGGGAAGGAAAAAATAAGAGTGTGGATGTGGGTTTTTAAGGACAAAAGGTGATGGGATTGGACTATGTCACATGTTTTTTACTTGAGGAGGAAAATATGAGTGAAATACAATTTACCCAAAAGAGAAAAAAGGACAACGTGCTTTATATAACACATATTAGGTCTATTTTTCTTCAAATCAAAGATTCAATGCAAGAATATTGTGAAGAAGAATAACTTCATACCTCAATGAAGAATTGTTGGGTAAAAAGAAATATGCCACTTCAAGAAATGAATAAACCCAATATTGTGTCTTTTCATCGAAGATTAAAGAAACTCTTGGAACATAAATTCTTCAACTTTTGAGAGACCAAACAATTAATTATCTTCCCATTTTCCATCATATCTTCAACAACAACCAAATAAGAACTTGAAGAACATATTCTCCAATAGAAAAATTGAATGGGTAGCAACACCAAAAATTTTATACAAAGTAAGAATCACCCAAAAAAAATAGAAAACTCATTAGAAATTTCCGGTTTGAGACCCGAAAATTCTTTTCAAAAACATGAAAAACTTCAAGATAATCACCGAACGGGAGTCGTCCCCTTGAAATAATCGTAAGATCTTCAAGGTACGGCTCTGATACCAATTGTAGTGTGACAACCTGAAATTTATTTTGTCACTACATCCCAATTCCGTTAATAAAACTCGTCTTTATCAAACTTTTCAGTTAGTATTTGGATTAGGTTATTTAAATTGAGACTTTTATTATGACTTCATGAGTGTCCAAATGAATTAGAAACACATGAAACACCCTTGAATTCTTTTAAAAAGATTTGTAGTTTACGACCTAGTCGGGTTATGAACATTTAATCGGGTACGACCATAAGCTCCGTTTAACGTCGGTATCGGGTAGATTTCCACTGGGCCGCAAACTCACTCCTATATAAGGGATTGAGTGGTCACCAATTGAAGCTTTTTCCACCCTCATAACACTCACTCTCTCTACTCTGTCTCTCTACAAGTTGATTTTGATCCAAAAACGCCCCTTTCAAGGTCAAAAAATCATAAGTAATCCTTCCTAGCTTATTGTTTAACATGGCATGCATGAAAATCCATGTTTAAATCCTCCAAAACCCTGAAAATCATGTGTTTACGGCCAAGCAAGACTTGAAAACTGTAAACACCCATAAGTGGGGTTTTGAAGCCCGAAAACCCTTCCAAATCCTTTCTAGTGCTTAGCTATGACTTAAGGACTTGCATGTATGAGCTTATAAACCCAAAATCATATCATTAGGGGAGTAAACATGAGTTTACGGCCCAAGAACATTCTTGGACCGTAAACACCTCTTCATAGACCATAAACACATTTTTAAGGTGTTAAGTTGCCAATAAACACCTCCTATGTCTTGAATTAATGTCTAGAACCAACCACCATCGAAGTAGGAACCTTAAACATCAAAGAAACCAAGAACTTAAGAGATTACAATTGTAAACCCCCCAAGGATTGGTCCCTTGGCCGTAAACTCCCTTAAGGAGGTCAAATGGTGCCCTAACATCCCTCCATGGCTTGGATAATGGACTAGAAACATGTATGATTAACCTAGAACAATCAAAAAATGAATTTAGGGGAAAAGTAAGAGTTTACGGCTATAAACTCTATGTTTTCAGCTGTGAACTCCCCTAATTGGTCCAATTGAAGCCCTAGTCTCTTCCTATGCCCTTTAATCAACCCTAGAACCTCCCCTTGTGCAATAAAAGACCTTTAAACATCCAAAAACACTCCACCAATGAGTTTACAGTCGTAAACTCATGGGGATATGGTCTTTGGGCCGAAATCTCCCCTAAGAGTTTACTCTTGAAGAGTAAACTCCATAACTAGGCCCAACAACCCTTAGATGCAAGCCGTATCATTACTAACACCTGAGATAAAGTTTTTTCGCACATCGGAGTGTATTATCTTACTTAAGTAGTGGTTCAATGTCTAATTAGATACAATAATGTATCTTCTCATGTTACATAGGATCCCCATGCGTGTTCAAGCCCTAAACTGACACTTAGCATCCTACTCGGCACATTCTCGTCTGGTGAGTTCATACACCTACACCTTTTCCGTCTTTTTCATGTTTTCAGGGGGGGGATACAAGCAAAAGTACAAGGAAATCATGTACTCAAACTTATTATTTTGTATGAAATGTTACATGTTCAGTATGCTTTTAACATAGAAAACCATATTACCAACCGTTTAACTTGTAGAGTTAATTTTCAAACTAATCGTGAAATTCATTATAAAATATTATATTTTATATTTCACAAAGGATTTCATACCATTCATAAAATAGGATTTTCCATGATATTACTTTTAAATTCATTAATCTGAAGATTGGAGATACGTCCTCAGTAACACTCCACGAAGATACGCGAGTGGAGGACCGCCCCTGTAACCAAAATCTCCTGGACGGAGAACGTGACTTGAGTGTATAGATCTATACGGGAGTGACTACCCTGTACCTAGCTGCTAGCTACAGTGGGACCGACAGGTCCACATGTGACAAAATTCATAAAATGATACTGGCCCCGTTACGAGCTTTATCTAGTTTATTGTATGGTTATGGAACTCGCAACTTAGATAATGGAGATTTACTTTAGTAATTAGTTTATTACCTACTTATTAGTTTTATATACATGTTAAACTAACGTACTATTCAAGGATAACTAGGATTTCAGGGAAACTTTACTTAACGATACAGGTATGGTAGATACTTGTACACTTCATTGCGGATCGATAACCAACCACCAACTTTTAAGGAAAATAAGGGTTTTTCCTAGGATAACTTAACTTTTCATAAACAAGCTGTTTAACAAACGAATAATTAAACATCTTATATAAGAAAATATGGAATTTTCTTCGATGACAACTTTTCATAAAACCAAAGGAAAACTTATTCTTTTACCAGAAACAAACCGCTTATGAACTCACCAGCTTTATGCTGATATTTTTAAAATGCTTGTATTCTCAGGTTCTCCTTAGACAGGTATCCCGTTTTCTTTTGGAGAAGACGGAGCGTAGAGAAGTCTCGTCTTTACTTTTGTAATACTGATGTATATCTAAAACATGTATTACTTTGCTTTCAAACAAATGTAAACTTTCTATGCAATGTAATTGTTGTGCTTACTATGCTTGCTATGTACATTGGTTGTGATACTTTATATGACGTCCTTCGCCCCGGAACATTTCCGCCATCGGTTTCTGGGTGTGACATGCAGGAACCCAATTTTATACGAATGGTGGATGTAGAAGAATAATCTTGAGATTTATCATGTATCAAAATATAAAAATATGAAGAACATGATGAGAATTTTTAAAAAGATAAGAAAGGAAAGAGAGATAATAATAATATTCATGAAGAACAATGGTGGGAGAGAAAACTCTCCCTAGGTGGGAGAGATCCCACCATTTTCTCTCTCTAGAGATTACATTTTAGAAAAGATGCATTAAAAGAAAAAGACCACATCTCCATTTATATAGGAGGGAGAGATAAAATACACCAACAATACAATAAAGGGAAAAATACAACCTAACTATCCCTTTTTATTTGTAGAGCATTTCTATGCTCCAACACTCTTCATCTTCTTTTTCATCATCACAAATCTTTTCTTTCCCTTTACCAGATGCAGAAGCTTCATTACCCTTCTGAGCATCAGTCTTTGGTTTTACTTCATGTTATTCACCATTTTGGTTTTTCGGCTGAGGTTCTTCCTTGTTTTCTTTTTCTCCCGCTTGTTTCTGAAGAGCATTACTATCTGAAACACCCTCAAGCTAATTTAGCAATGCAAAAACAGGCTGAAGTTTTTCTATAAGATGGTTAAGAACCAAGACTATGAGTAAGGAGTCACGAGTCTCCACAAGCCTATGCAAGAACTGATTAATCTCAAAAATACAACTTTTGACTACTAATTTCTCAGATTCCACATCATCAAGGTGCTTGTTTGAATACTGTAGCTTCACTGAAAGAACCTTGGCTTTCATAGTCTTCTCAGCCAATTTATCCATAAGGTTGTTTTTTGCTGCAAGGTCTTTCTGAAATTGGTCAATCTTAGACACAACAAAGGCATTGCGTTCATAATTATGAACCTTGATTTCAGATTGATCACCAAAAAGTGCTTCCTTCACAATATGTACAGTGTAGCCTAGACCTGCAATAAATTTATTGAAGACTTCGGTATTGCCATTTGAAAAGCGTTTAAGGTCAGCCATGAATTTTGTTAGTTCATAATGTAGGTTAATTTTTTTTTCTTTTTTTTTTTAATTTTATATATATATATTTTTTTTTACTTTTGCTGTCATTTCTGAAATGGTTTTCTCTGAAGCTTGAATTGCCTTTGTCGAGTCTTCAAGGACTTTTGCATTTTCCTTCATGAGCATTTCAACCATTGCTCAGTGGGACTTCAGTATAAACTCATAATTAGATGAGGATTGGGATGACTCTAAAATAGAACCCAACTTTTCGTTGAACTATTTAAATTGCACTATAGTCATTGCTGCTTCATCATCATCACTAGTTTGATTGACGGTGAAGGGTCTGAAAACAAATTCTTGAAAATTCTCTTGATCATCCCCAAACAAAATATGTGGATCAAAATCAAAAGTGGGAGAAGTTGTAGAGGTGGCTGGTTCCTTAGTTACACCAATGTTGGTATCTGCCCCCTTATCAGATATGTTGACATGAATACCTAAAGTGTATACCTCCTCCGAAACAAACTTAGTGATAGGGACTTCTAGTGTACTTGTGATTTTAGAAGTAGGAGGAACAGTAGAATCAACGAAGATAGGTGTAGAAAAAGGAAAAGAGATTAGTGGAAGAGAAACACCCACAAAAATCTTTGGTGGTAGTGGAGCAATGGTGATCGGAATTGTAGTGGTAATCGGAGATGATGGAGGAGTGTTCATCTCCGAGAAATCAGAGAAGGGATTAGAAGATGTAGGTGGAGTGGATACCTTTGGAATTGGAGTGGTTGTAGGTGGTTCCGAGGTTGAAGCTTTGTCATCAATATCATTCTGAACTGAATCCTCCTGAATATCAGTGTGAGTTCTAGATTTTGAAGCCTCTTTAACAACTGGAGACGGAGATCTTGGTTTGTAAGCTTGCTTCTAGATCTTCTTCTTTGGATATTTGACTACTTTAGCAGGACCACCATTTCCCCTTCACTTTGCACCCCTTTTCGGATTGCTGACCTCCTCAATCACCTTTCGCAAGCCATTAGTTATAGGGAGAGCACCAGAAGGTGGTAATTTCCAATATTCATTAACTATAACATTGTATCGTGGCACCTTCGCTAGCATTGCCTCCGGAATCGAACCAACAGAGATTAACTTGGTTGGGTCATACATCATAAATGTCAACATATGAAGAATCGGAATTTCAGCAACAACATAGTCATCTATCACAGGAACCTTGAAGTGAACTAGGGCTCTTATGACGACGGTTGACAAAAAAACGAGCACATGAGATCGCGGTGTTGCGTATGGTAGAGGATGTGCTCTGAATGAGTTTTGTCCATAGGATGGAACCATACTCCAAATTGATTCAATGATAGAGGAAATAGATAAGTTTATTGAAGAGCTTATGTGACAACCCGAAATTTCCATTCTGAACAAACCATATCAATCCAATAGAAGTTAGAACAGTTACAATGAAAATTCAGACTTCGAGTATAAGTTTGGCAGTTTTTCAGGATTTACACTTAAGGAGATATTAAGAGAGTGGATGCACTAGGGTTTTGTGCAACACTGTTATTCCAATACTCTAGGATATTAGAGTTCATTCCGGGAACAAACATATTTTCTACCAAAAATCCCAGGACTATATATAGAAAATTGAACCAAATAGTTCATTAGTTACATTTCAATTAGAGAAAAGCCAAAATTCTCTCTCACGGATCTTTGGGTTTTTATCCCAAATTGTGAGTAACTCTTTCTACTAGTGTTAGAAAGCTTTAAATGTGTTCATAACATAAATTACATAGCTAAATCATTCGATTTAGGAGTTTACTCCCTAAGGTGTTCTTGGGCGGTAAACTCCCGAAACCAAGCCTAGGTTGTCCCACGTGATATACTACTACCTTGGACTTGTATAGGAGTGTATTAGGGACATGAAATCAAGCAAGAATCACCCAAGTTTGGGAGTTCACGGCCCAAGAGTATCTTAGGCCGTAAACTCCAAAAAGCATGCTCAAAATGGTGCTTTTAAGGCACCTAAGGCCTTAGACTTTTACCTAGACTTGTTCCCATTAAATCAAGGGACTTAAACACCTAGAAATCAGCTAGCAAAGTGAGTTTATGGCCATGCCATGGTTCATGGGCCGTAAACTCATTAAAGGGGCACCAAAGTGTGTCAAGAGTCTCCATATGTTTGGAATAAAAGACTAGAACTTATACCACTTGTGCATGAGGCTTGAAAACACCATAAACAACCTCCCAAGGGATTTTACGGCCATAAACTCCAAGGGATTATGGTCCCAAGGCTGTGAACTCCTAAATGGAGTTAAAAAGAGGCCCAAACACTTGTTTAAGACTAGAAGCCCTTCACCACTTGAGTTGTATTAATTCTAAGCTTCAATTAGAGACCTAGTTGAGAGTTTATGGCCATGAGTTTCCTCCCCTGGGCCATAAACTACAAAACATATGGTCATTTGACCATAAACTCCCATTAGAGGTCTTTCACTCCTTTGTTGCAACCCATTAGCCTCCTAGCACTTGACCAAAAGTGTTTTCCTCGCGTTAAAATTTTTATACTTGTATAATTAGTGTTTTAAATCACTAATTATTTATATACATATGTCTTCATATGTAATTAGGATCATTGTGTGTGTCTAAAGTCTTCACTTGACACCAAGCACATGTTCAATCCTTCCTTACGATAACAGTCCGTTCAATTCCAGTCACTTACTGCAGGTGAGTTCATACCCCTAAATCAATGTTTTAAATTGTTTTTAAATGTTTTATGGGGGGATACAAGTAGAATTATGCTAAGTATTATATCAATCACATGTGATTAATAAGCAGCATTCAAATGATTGGCTACTCATTAGCCGTTTTACCAAACAGTTTCCTTCAAATGTTTTTCATAAACACTTTATGTGTTTCAAAACTCCTTATTACACTATACGTTATACTCTGTATATTGCATTTCAAACTTATTTACAATTGTGTTTCAAACAAATGTTCTTTATACTAAACTGTTTTCTAAAACCGATGCCTTCATCAAGTCGGTCTTTTCTTAAAAAATATTTATGTTCAAAAGTTTTACAAATCTTATTTTATGCTTTTAAATTTTAAATTGCATGCCTCTATATGTATAGTTATATAAGAAATGTTTAAAAGACTTAGGAAGGCTATCCACCCTATTTCCTTTTCGCGCTTGAGATGTGGTCTGGTGGGATATCGGGTACTCGTCCGAAGGTCGTTTAAATATTAGTTATATAACATATGTACATATATAGTCATAAAGGCCCTTCCAGTTCATCCCATGCCCTTGGGTAGGAAGGGTATACATCCATGTCCATACGTACAAGTTAAATTACTAGTAAACTACCATATGGGTAGTTTAGGAAGATACTAGAACTATTACTAGAACGCAATATCATACAATGAGTCAGTTCATTCATGAGTCAATACTTTCTAGATCATTACTGTATATGTCACACCCCAAAACCAAGAACGGCGGAAACGTTCTGGGGCGGAGGACGTCATGTAAGGTAATCACAACACAGTAAATGTAAATAGGCAAACAACATCATCCATTGCATTAAATATATAAACTTAATACATGTGTGTTCTGTAAAATTTTAGACACCGAGAATATAACGTAAATCAAAATAACAAAATGATGAGTCTTGAGTACGCTCCATCATCTCAAAAGCTGGCATCGGTACCTGTCTACTGATGACCTGAGAATACAAGTTATTTTGAAAGAGTTTATCAGCATTAAGCTGGTGAGTTCATAAGTATTTTAGTGTCAATGTTCATTGTCAAAAACGTTTGAACTTGTCCCAATGTATAAGTTGTAAAAATGTAAATAATGTCTAAAAGTATTTGCAAAAGTTTGAATCTCTCAGAAAATCCTATATTTTCTATAAAAGTAACCTTCTACCAAGGCTTAACAGTTTTGTAAACTCGTCTGTTGTAAAAGTGTGTGATTACCCAAGTATAACTATCATTTGATAAAATATAGTTTGTACATTAATGCTTAAGTGAGATTATCACCAAAATGTGTAATGGGTAAATCATTGTAGTACTGTAGTTTTGTATAATAAGAACTACTGTTGTACTAATTACTACTACCTTAAACCGGATTTATATTAAGGTATAATGTGATAATTGCCCCATACTATCGACTGATAACAACGACATAAGGAACGGTCGTAATAACGGAATGACGTTTGGCACCCGCAGACCTGCAGGTCCGGCTGTAGCTAGCAGCAAGGTGTAGGATAGTCAATCCAGTATAGATCTATACGCAAACTCAACGCTCTCCCTCCAAGAGAATTCTGGCTACAACTCGGGCCATGACATTTAAGGCATGCTCCGATACAGTGGATCACATTTGTTATCGTATTCTTGCATGTGTGATGAAATGTTTCTTGTTCTAGTATAGTTGTATATGTTCTCGTAGTATAGTTGTATATATTCTCTTCCGAGTATAGACTCATGAATGAACTGACTCATTGATCTAGCAGTTGTAATAGTATGATTCTGTGTTACCCCGATGGTAACTTGTTAACCGTGTGTTTAGTATGTATGATTATGGAAGTACTTTTATGTCTATATATGTATATTTGATATATAATTAATATGGAAACGACCTTCGGATGGTCACCCGAAATCCTATCAGACCACATCCAAATCGAGGAAAAGGAAACAAGGTGGATAGCCTTCCTAAGCCCTTTAAACATTATTTATACGTCTATACATATATGGGCATGCAATTTGTAAAATAAAAACATAAATAAGTGTTTATAAGACATTTGAAACATAAGTATATTTTATTAAAGAAAGGTTGACTTGATGTCAATCTATAAAACAATTTGAAGGCGTAGATTTGATTAAAACAGTTTAAGTATAAGGAACATTTGCTTAAATCACAGTTGCAGTGTAAATTCGAAAAGCAAATGGGTTTGGAAAACATTTAGAAGTAAAACAGTTTGATATATAGTTTGAATAGTGATAAAACCACTGATTTCCCTAGTTATTAATCACATGTGATTAGAGCAGTCATATGTGATTGAAACAATAACTATAAGTATTTAACTTGTATCCCCCCCTTTGAAAGCATATAAACGCATTTAGAATATTTAACAGGTTGATTAAGGGGTATGAAACTCACTTGATTGATTGAAGAAAGCGAGATGGAAAACCGGGCAGAGTCTCGTCTCAGAAAACGGATTTTTCTCGGGATTCTCGGGAATCTTGGGAGTAAAATCGACCCTCGGGACTTGAGCAAAAAGACCAGAGCTTCGGGTTATAACGGGCACGGAAAACGAGACAAAGTTGTGAGAGAGAGGAGAGAAATGAGCAACATTTTCGGAAAGCCTCGCATCCTATTTATAGGAAGGCTGAACCGCCTCCGAACGCGGGGCGTACGCTCGTACGCAGCGCGTACGCGTACGTCATGCATGACCGAAGCCTCGACTGCCTCGGTTCGGATGGGACGGGTTGCTGGGTACGCGGGTCGGATGGGACGGCAGGTCGGATGGGACGTCGGGTCGGACGGGTCGGAGCTTCGGACGGGTCGGACGGGTTAGAACTCTTCGGATAGTGCGACGTGGACGATCCGAGACCCTCGATCTCAGTACGCGGGGCGTACGAAGGTACGCAGGGCGTACTTCGGTCCAATCCGATGACTCCCCTTCGGATATTACCGGGAATTTATATTTAAATTCTTATTTATTTTAAATAAACTTCAAAAATTCATATCTCTCTCATACGAACTCCGTTTTTGACGTTCTTTATATCCACGCGAAGGTGAGACCATGATCTACGACTTTCGTTTAGATTCCGTTGGCTAATTCCGAAATTATTTTTATTATTTATTTATTAAAATGACGTGATTAAGGAATTTCTTCAAAATTTCATAACTTCCTCATCCGGAGTCAGATTTGGACGTTCTTTTTATGTACGCAAACCTTGATATGATTCCTATTACTTTATTTAATCCGAATAAGATTTTAGGAAGGTTACATTTTGACCTAATTTGATCGGTTTTACATTACATTGACTCAAAATATCGGGTTGTCACATCATCCCCCCGTTAGAAGGAATTTCGTCCCGAAATTAGAATTTTAAGCAAGCTAGAATTTACAAATAACTAAGCAAAAAGGTGAGGGTATTTCAGTTTCATCTGATCCTCACGTTCCCAAGTGAATTCCGGTCCTCGCTTGGCATTCCAGCGAACCTTCACGATAGGGATACGGCTTTGCTTTGTCTGCTTGACCTCACGGTCCATGATCTCTATAGGTTCTTCCACGAAGTTGAGGCTCTCGTTGATTTCGATCTCGTCGAGTGGGATTACAAGAGTCTCGTCGGATAGACACTTTTTCAAGTTAGATACGTGGAATGTAGAATGTACGTTACGAAGTGCGTCTGGTAGTTCGAGTTTGTAAGCTACGGGGCCGACTCTTGCAAGAATCTCGAAAGGCCCTATGTACCTCGGATTAAGCTTCCCACGCTTGCCGAAGCGTATCAAGCCCTTCCAGGGTGAGACTTTGAGGAGGACTCGGTCTCCCACCTGAAATTCCAAAGGTTTCCTTCGCTTATCAGCGTAGCTCTTCTGTCGGTCTCTGGAGGCTTTCAATCGTTCACGGATCTGAACGATTTTCTCTGTTGTTTCCCGAATGATCTCCGGACCGGTGAGAGTACTGTCAGAAGTTTGCCCCCTGGCTAATTGGGTATCACCCACCTCAGCCCAGCACAGAGGGGATCTGCACTTACGGCCGTAGAGAGCTTCAAATGGAGCAGCCTTGATGCTCGTGTGATAACTGTTATTATAGGAAAACTCGACAAGGGGTAAATGAGTATCCCATGCCTTCCCAAAGTCAATCACGCAGGCTCGCAACATATCTTCTAGAGTTTGGATGGTCCTCTCACTTTGTCCGTCGGTCTGAGGATGGTAGGCTGTGCTCATGTCCAGCCTCGTTCCTAGGGAATGTTGTAGTGATTGCCAAAATCTTGAGGTGAACCTACTATCTCTATCGGAGATAATGGACATAGGTACACCATGTAGCCGTACGATTTCCCTAATGTATGTTCTCGTAAGCTTCTCCATCTTGTCGGTTTCTTTGATGGGCAGGAAGTGTGCAGACTTGGTCAATCTATCAACGATGACCCATATGGTGTCAAGTCCACCCGTTGTCTTGGGCAACTTGGTTATGAAATCCATAGTGATCCGCTCCCACTTCCATTCCGGGATCTCTGGTTGCTGCAATAAACCAGAGGGCTTCTGGTACTCGACCTTAACCTTTGCGCAAGTAAGGCATTTACTTACAAAGGTAGCAATCTCTGCTTTCATATTAGGCCACCAGTATAGCTTCTTAAGATCCAGATACATCTTATCTGAACCTGGGTGGACGGAATACCGAGTGTTGTGCGCCTCGGTCATGACCAAGTCTCGGAAGCCACCATGTTTCGGTGTCCAGATCCGGTTCATGAAATATAAAGCTCCGTCACCCTTGGCTTCTAAATTCTTGTCCATTCCTCTCAGGGATTCACTTGACACATTTTCAGATTTCATGGCCTCAAGTTGAGCCGCCTGAATTTGCTTAGTCAGGTGTGAATGGATGGTTATCGATAATGACTTGACTTTGCGACCAGAATATTCCTTCCGACTTAGGGCGTCTGCTACTACGTTGGCTTTACCCGGATGATAACGAATATCGCATTCGTAATCACTGAGTAGCTCGACCCATCGTCGTTGTCTCATGTTGAGCTCCTTCTGATCGAAAATGTGTTGTAAACTTTTGTGGTCGGTGAAGATAGTGCTCTTCGTTCCATACAAGTAATGTCTCCAGATCTTCAGAGCAAACACTACTGCTCCTAGTTCAAGATCGTGGGTCATGTAGTTAACCTCGTGTGTCTTCAATTGTCTCGAGGCGTAGGCGATGACCTTACCTCGCTGCATCAGAACACATCCGAGCCCTTGATTCGATGCATCGCAATAAACTACGAAGTCTTCTATTCCTTCTGGCAGGGATAGTATTGGTGCGGTGCACAAGGCTCGTTTGAGCGTTTGGAACGCTCTTTCTTGTTTCTCTTCCCAGTCAAAGGCCACACCTTTCTGGGTTAGGGTTGTAAGAGGCTTCGCTATTCGTGAGAAGTTCTGAATGAACCTGCGGTAGTAGCCAGCGAGACCTAGAAATTGGCGAATTTCTGTAGGAGTCTTCGGTGCTGACCAGTCCTCAATGGCCTTAATTTTGGATGGGTCCACGTGGATTCCCTCTTCGCTTACCACGTGTCCTAAGAATTCGACTCTTCGGATCCAAAATTCACATTTCGAGAACTTCGCATAAAGTTTCTCTTTTCGTAATGTCCCTAGAACTTGTCGCAGATGATCGCCATGTTCTTTCTTACTTCGGGAGTAGATTAGGATGTCGTCAATGAAAACGATGACGAACTGATCCAAGTAGGGTCGGCATACTCTATTCATCAGATCCATGAAGACTGCGGGCGCATTGGTCAATCCGAATGGCATCACCACGAACTCGTAATGTCCGTAACGAGTTCGGAAGGCGGTCTTCGGCACATCCTCCTCTAGCACTCGCAACTGGTGATACCCGGATCTCAGATCAATCTTAGAAAAATAGTTCGCCCCTTGCAGTTGGTCGAATAGATCATCTATGCGTGGCAGAGGATAACGATTCTTGACCGTCAGTTTGTTGAGTTCTCTGTAGTCAATACACATACGGAAGGATCCGTCCTTCTTCTTAACAAACAAGACTGGTGCTCCCCAAGGTGAGAAACTTGGCCTTATAAAGCCCTTGCTGAGCAGTTCGTTAATTTGACCAGAGAGTTCTTGCATCTCGGCTGGTGCTAAACGGTAGGGCGACTTGGCTACTGGGGTAGCTCCTGGGACTAAGTCGATTCTGAACTCGACTTGTCGTTGCGGAGGTAATCCGGGTAGTTCTTCTGGGAAAATGTCGGGGAAGTCGCTCACTACTGGGAGGTTCTTTAGTTCTTTCGTTTCTAGGTTCGTGTCGACGACGTGAGCAAGGAATGCGTGGTATTCCTTACGCAGGTATTTCTGTGCTTGAATACTTGATATGATGCGAAGACTTGCACCGGGTTTGTCGCCATAGACTATAAGAGTTTCGTTAGACGGGAGGTTTAGACGGACTGCTTTCTCGAAGCACATGATGTCGGCACGATGAAGGCTTAACCAATCCATGCCAATGATGACATCGAAACTTTTTATTGAGACTGGCATGAGGTCGATTGGAAATGAATGGTTGTCTAGGGTTAGGGTACAACCTAAGTATATGCTACTCGTATTTTCAGTTTTTCCATTAGCCATTTCTACTGTAAATAGTTCTTTGAGTGCGTGCGGTGGTTGATTAAGCATGCGAGCAAATTTATGGTTTACGAAGCTTCGCTCCGCTCCACTATCGAATAGAATGCATGCATAGGAGTTATCGAGGAGGAACGTACCGGTTACTACTGTCGGGTCAGCAACTGCTTCCCCGTGGCCAATAGCTAGTACCCTCCCTGCTCCTCCAGCATTCCTCGCTTTGGGGCAGTCCCTCTTAAAGTGGCCTGCTTCGCCACATCCATAGCAGGTTGGGCTCGCGCCAGAGCCAGGGACTTGGTTGATAGGTTGTGCCGGGAACTTACAGAATCGGACGGTGTGTCCTTTCCTGTTGCAGTTAGAGCACTGCAATTCACGGCAGGGGCCGTTGTGGTGGTAGCTGCATTTGGTGCACTTGGGCGAACTTCCAGCATACCGACTCACCGGAGCAGTAGTAGCAGCAGTAGGGGTTACTGCGGCATGAATTGCCACCAATTGCTGCTTTTTGGCAGCCTGATGCTTCTTCCTTTCATCCCAGAATTTCCGCTTAGTATCGGCGGGTTTGGAGGGTTCCGGGATGGCTAGGGTGGTTGTGGTTGCAGGGGTTTTGACTCCATGGTCAATGAGTCGTTGCGCCAATCGTTTGGCACTGTCGAAGGTAGCGGGGTTTGACGCTAGCACATTCCCCTGATACGGAGGCACTAGTCCCCATATGTACCTCTCGATCTTCTTCCCCTCGGTAGGAACCATATTGGGGCAGAGGGCCACCAGCTCGCTGAATCGGGCAGTATAAGCGACCACATTGGTGCCCTTCATTGACAGGTTCCAGAGTTCCTGCTCCAGTTTCTGGATCTCGCCCCTCGGGCAGTATTCCTCAGTCATGAGGTCTTTCATTGTTTCCCAGCCCAGGTCGTTGGCTACGACGAGAGTTAGGGCTTTGACGTGGCCGTTCCACCACGTTAGGGCTTTACCCTCAAAGGTGCAGGCGGCATATTTCACCTTGCACGCAGCAGGGCATGAACAGATTTCGAAGACTGATTCAGTCTTTTCGAACCACTGCGAGAGAGCAATGACTCCGCCGGTGCCATAGAAAGGCTTCGGCTTGCAGTTTGTAAAATCCTTGTAAGAGCACTCCCTTGAGCGCACAGGGATTTCGATCGGAATAGATTCCACAGGGGTTCCACCTCTGCTGGCATCAGAAGAGTGATACTGAGCCATGGCGGTTGCCACTGCTGCAGCTACGACAGCATTCAGGGCTACAGTATCGATGACCGGAGGCGGAGGAGGTGGTGGAGGTGCAGGATTATTCCTATTCCTGGGAGACTTGCGAGGAGGCATCCTTCAGCTGAAAGTTTAAAAAGATAAGAAAGATGGTAAGAATCAATTTGTAAGCAACGCGAGAGTGACACATGGACTAACTAAACATAGTCCAACAGTTGAAAGGGTGCTTGAAACCACAACAAGCATTATTGGAAAGCACAAATGTATAGATTTTTCCCCAGATAGATAGATCTCAAAAATTTACTGGTATTACTGATGTACTAAGTTCAGGGAAAATCGACCTAACAGTAGGTCATACATCATACCATATAGAAAAGTTTGACAGTCCTTAGATTTCAAATTTTGAGTATGGAAAGTTAGAAATATTTTACACACAAGTGCTACTTGGAGCACAGATGTTAAAGGCTATTCTTTAATTACAAGACGGAGATGTACTAGACATTAACCAACGGCGATGGGAAAATCCCGGGCGAGTACTGCGGTCGGACACTTGACGAAACATCTCTTTGAATGGGTCGATCCTAAGTCCTCTGACGAGCTCGAAGTTCCAATATTTCAGCTCGTGAGGCAGCCAACTGCTATTGCAGGGTTTTATTTGTCCTCCGGGTCCGTTCCATGTCTTCTTCAAGACGGCGGATGCTGACTGTGTTGACACCTGAGTCGGCATCAATCTCTATGACCCGGTCGACGGCTGCTCCACCTTGCTCGACTATACGAGCTATTCTGCGGATAATGACAGGCAGAGCTCGGTCAGTAGAGCCACCATCGCTGACGTTGTAAAAGGTTCGGTCCCTAAAGTATGGTAAGGGTTGTTGTTCGGGGCTTGACCTACAATCGGTAGGTTGTTGACTTCAGGCTCGGAGTCGGACCCATCTGAAAAGCCTTCTGCGAGGTGATCATCCAAAGGGATTGGATGATCAACTTCGGGCTCTTCATAGATCCACCCGATATTGCCTTTATTGGGAAAGTACGGGTCGCCATGATGGATATCTAGCCATCAAGATCTATGCGAGAATAGAGGTATAAGAATATAGTATACGTGTAACTAGTAGCGCAAAATACTCCTATAGTATTTTAAGTTTAAGTTCTATTGATCTCCTTGTGGTATTGTTGGTAAGTTTTTAGACTTGCTAACCTATCACAACCATTCTAAGGCATGTGCTAATCACTCCTAGGATCAGCATAGTTGATCAGGCTATGCCATTTCCAGGACTGACCATACATCCTCGAGTTTACTTGTGATATTTAACAATCGTAATACTTTTGTTCTTGTCATTGCGACACTTATTTTAGTATGAATGCAGACTAGTATACTTAGTTAAATATTTTATTATTTTAAGTATAGACTCTTGGTCAGAGTTTAGTCCCTAATGGGTTTATAGTTTAGTATATCTTTGATGGGTTGATATACTCAATTCACTATAAACAATGCTCTGATACCAATCTGTCACACCCCAAAACCAAGAACGACGGAAACGTTCTGGGGCGGAGGACGTCATGTAAGGTAATCACAACACAGTAAATGTAAATAGGCAAACAACATCATCCATTGCATTAAATATATAAACTTAATACATGTGTGTTCTGTAAAATTTTAGACACCGAGAATATAACGTAAATCAAAATAACAAAATGATGAGTCTTGAGTACGCTCCATCATCTCAAAAGCTGGCATCGGTACCTGTCTACTGATGACCTGAGAATACAAGTTATTTTGAAAGAGTTTATCAGCATTAAGCTGGTGAGTTCATAAGTATTTTAGTGTCAATGTTCATTGTCAAAAACGTTTGAACTTGTCCCAATGTATAAGTTGTAAAAATGTAAATAATGTCTAAAAGTATTTGCAAAAGTTTGAATCTCTCAGAAAATCCTATATTTTCTATAAAAGTAACCTTCTACCAAGGCTTAACAGTTTTGTAAACTCGTCTGTTGTAAAAGTGTGTGATTACCCAAGTATAACTATCATTTGATAAAATATAGTTTGTACATTAATGCTTAAGTGAGATTATCACCAAAATGTGTAATGGGTAAATCATTGTAGTACTGTAGTTTTGTATAATAAGAACTACTGTTGTACTAATTACTACTACCTTAAACCGGATTTATATTAAGGTATAATGTGATAATTGCCCCATACTATCGACTGATAACAACGACATAAGGAACGGTCGTAATAACGGAATGACGTTTGGCACCCGCAGACCTGCAGGTCCGGCTGTAGCTAGCAGCAAGGTGTAGGATAGTCAATCCAGTATAGATCTATACGCAAACTCAACGCTCTCCCTCCAAGAGAATTCTGGCTACAGTGGATCACATTTGTTATCGTATTCTTGCATGTGTGATGAAATGTTTCTTGTTCTAGTATAGTTGTATATGTTCTCGTAGTATAGTTGTATATATTCTCTTCCGAGTATAGACTCATGAATGAACTGACTCATTGATCTAGCAGTTGTAATAGTATGATTCTGTGTTACCCCGATGGTAACTTGTTAACCGTGTGTTTAGTATGTATGATTATGGAAGTACTTTTATGTCTATATATGTATATTTGATATATAATTAATATGGAAACGACCTTCGGATGGTCACCCGAAATCCTATCAGACCACATCCAAATCGAGGAAAAGGAAAAAAGGTGGATAGCCTTCCTAAGCCCTTTAAACATTATTTATACGTCTATACATATATGGGCATGCAATTTGTAAAATAAAAACATAAATAAGTGTTTATAAGACATTTGAAACATAAGTATATTTTATTAAAGAAAGGTTGACTTGATGTCAATCTATAAAACAATTTGAAGGCGTAGATTTGATTAAAACAGTTTAAGTATAAGGAACATTTGCTTAAATCACAGTTGCAGTGTAAATTCGAAAAGCAAATGGGTTTGGAAAACATTTAGAAGTAAAACAGTTTGATATATAGTTTGAATAGTGATAAAACCACTGATTTCCCTAGTTATTAATCACATGTGATTAGAGCAGTCATATGTGATTGAAACAATAACTATAAGTATTTAACTTGTATCTCCCCCTTTGAAAGCATATAAACGCATTTAGAATATTTAACAGGTTGATTAAGGGGTATGAAACTCACTTGATTGATTGAAGAAAGCGAGATGGAAAACCGGGCAGAGTCTCGTCTCAGAAAACGGATTTTTCTCGGGATTCTCGGGAATCTTGGGAGTAAAATCGACCCTCGGGACTTGAGCAAAAAGACCAGAGCTTCGGGTTATAACGGGCACGGAAAACGAGACAAAGTTGTGAGAGAGAGGAGAGAAATGAGCAACATTTTCAGAAAGCCTCGCATCCTATTTATAGGAAGGCTGAACCGCCTCCGAACGCGGGGCGTACGCTCGTACGCAGCGCGTACGCGTACGTCATGCATGACCGAAGCCTCGACTGCCTCGGTTCGGATGGGACGGGTTGCTGGGTACGCGGGTCGGATGGGACGGCGGGTCGGATGGGACGTCGGGTCGGACGGGTCGGAGCTTCGGACGGGTCGGACGGGTTAGAACTCTTCGGATAGTGCGACGTGGACGATCCGAGACCCTCGATCTCAGTACGCGGGGCGTACGAAGGTACGCAGGGCGTACTTCGGTCCAATCCGATGACTCCCCTTCGGATATTACCGGGAATTTATATTTAAATTCTTATTTATTTTAAATAAACTTCAAAAATTCATATCTCTCTCATACGAACTCCGTTTTTGACGTTCTTTATATCCACGCGAAGGTGAGACCATGATCTACGACTTTCGTTTAGATTCCGTTGGCTAATTCCGAAATTATTTTTATTATTTATTTATTAAAATGACGTGATTAAGGAATTTCTTCAAAATTTCATAACTTCCTCATCCGGAGTCAGATTTGGACGTTCTTTTTATGTACGCAAACCTTGATATGATTCCTATTACTTTATTTAATCCGAATAAGATTTTAGGAAGGTTACATTTTGACCTAATTTGATCGGTTTTACATTACATTGACTCAAAATATCGGGTTGTCACAGTATATTAATATACTTGCTAGATAGAGAGAGCATACATTACAGCTAGAACATTACAGTACATTACTATTCATGCTATATAGAGAGAACACACATTACAACTTGCATACGTGGAACATTACAGTACATTACTATACTATTACATGATCACACTTACATAAGTAGAATTACATGATCTCACTTACATTAGTACACTAACATATACATAGAACATACGTCACTAGGTGCTATAGCACGGAACTAATTCAGGATCTAACTATACTGATGAATCACAACGCAATTGTGATAGTTATATCGAGTATACATGATCATAGTAATGTGGATGCTCACGGCTTGTATACATGCAATGGTCATGGGTAGGTCCCAAAATCCCTTTGATAGGGGAGCGTATAGTCTGGGATCTAGACATCACATTATACCTTATCCCTCAAATAAGGCAGTTGAGTACCGATGTAGTTATTTATATCAAATACTACAATACTTAGAAGTATTACCCTAGACTTAAGGTAATTGGTACGGTTGTAGTTCGGTACTACACCGTAGTACTATTTCATTTTCCCATTACATTCACTTCGTGAATATTTCACACGACGTACGATAATGTAGAAAACAATATTTTTGGCTAATAATAGTCGGACTTGGGAAAATACACACTCTTACTAGAGACACACACAGACACTAGATGCCTTCGTAGAAGGCTACATCGAGATCAGTTAAGTCTTGGTAGAAGACTCCCTGTTATAATAGTAGGAATCATTGGGATTTCTAGGATTTTTCAAACGTTTATAGTTGTTTTACAAACATTTTCAAACTTACAGTTCATATACTTTTTTGATACATACAATTCGTTTGCATACAAATACTTACATTTCAAATACATACAAGTATTTACATACAAATTAAGACACTAAAATACTTATGATCTCACCAGCTTCAAAGCTGATACTCGCTTTCAAAATTACTTGTATCCTCAGGTCATTATAGACAGGTACCGATGCAAGGATTAGGGAAGATGGAGCTCGTTGAAGACTCATCTTTCATTTTGATTTATGCTTTAGTGTTTATCAAAATTTGACAGAACACACTTGTATAATAATTATATTATTAATGCAATGGATGACGTTGTTGCTTGTTTTACTACTTTTCATTGTTGTGATACTGTACATGACGTCCTTGATGGGTTTTGAGCATTCTAACACTTCCTAAGTGTACATGCAACCCTAATAACCTTGGATCTATGTTTGTCTAAGTATCATGCAAAGTTGAATTCCAAGGTTATATTCCTATCTAGCATACATGGGGAACAATTTTAACTTGAATCATAGATAGAATAACTTACCTTGTTGTTGCTTGTGTTCCTTGAAACCTTGTGAGCCTAGCACCCCATGTGTGATGCCTCAAATGCTTCACACAACACCAAATGCTCTTGGAAAGACTCTTGAGATAACACACACTTCTCAAAATCGGCCAAGCCCTCTAGTTTCTTATATCTCAACTTGTGTAGCCGATTTTGTGGAGAATGGGATCCTTATATAGTGTTGACACATCTAGGGTTACACCATGTAAACCCTAATGTGTCATGACTCTTCATTTCCATGACCCATGGGTTTGTAACTCCCATGGAGCATCCATGGAGCATCCTATGGGTAGAACCCAACTTGATAATCCATGGAGCCTCTTAGCCCACTATACAAGATATGGATGAACCCATATATTTAATTAGTTATCCTTTGACCACTTAATTAATTCCAAATTAATTCTTGATCAAACTAATCAAATAATATTATTAATATATTAGAACTTATAATATATTAATAATCTCCAAGTGTTATTTCTCTCATTTAGTCTATCCAATTGCATGGTGCCATGCAACCCAAATGGACCATGCCGGGTCGGGTCAAGTACAAGCCCGAAATAGTTATGGACTTAGACACCTTATCCAACAGTCTCCCACTTGGATAAGTCTAATAACTATATCTTCTAGTACTTCAGGAACCGACCGGCAATCGTAGCTCTTTCAAGGTTTCTCGGAACTGAGAAGATGATGATACGCCATTTAAGATAAGTGATCATATAATCCTCCGTTCTAGATATCAGCCGGACAAATACATGGAACATTGTCTTGCTTATTGTCCAGCATTTGTTTCTCGATTTCCGATTTGTTTGACATAGAACTTAATTGAACACATCGACTTAGTTCTGACCGGGCCCGGTACATAGGTCAAAACAAAATCATCGAGGGGCCCAGATATCAGCTTCTAATCCAAGAAGGAACAGATAAACTTCGACTCATATGTTTGTTCTACCACTCATTGAATTACACACAAAAGTACGTTTTATAACATCAAGTTACCAATGCGGTTTCGTACAGTCAATGCATAACCAACTTGTATGTAACAAATCATATCTCTAGGTTTGAAGACTTATATGATATTACCGTCTCACGATCACTCGAGATAAAATTCCATGAAGTGATTCCAGTGAGCGTGGGTTGATTCCAATGCTCAGAACTTATGAGCACTCATGATTGTTGTAGCCTTGTCCAAGACCTCTACAACCAAACATGACAGTCTTGATTCATATCTACTTCCAACATATGACCGACTGTGGAGGTTTGAATAATATGTTATACCAAACAAAATTATTCTGGAAGTCAAAACATGCAAAAGAAATATAGTAAACGATCGACAAGAGATAGCAACACTTTACTCATAAATAAAACACTTTTATTCATCATCAAATGTCAATTACACTTTACAAATTTCTGGATTATCTAACTACTGAATCTAATATCATCCTTCAGCCCTATGCTCCGAGCATGCTAGAGATGCTTAACCCGAGTCAGTCCCTTTGTGAGGGGATCTGTCGGATTCTCATCTGATGATACCCTCTTTGCCACGAGGTGTCCTTCTTCGATCCGATGTCTAATGAAATGGTATTTTCTGTCGATGTGTCTGGATCTCCCATGATCCCTTGGTTCCTTGGCTAAGGCAACAGCACTTTCACTATCACAGAAATTTCCATTGGCTCTTTAATAGCTGGTACAACTCCAAGGTCTCCAATGAAGTTCTTCAGCCATATCGCTTCCTTTGCTGCTTCGCTAGCTGCAATATACTCTGATTCACAAGTAGAATCTGCCACTGTCTCTTGCTTGGAACTCTTCCAAGAAATTGCTCCTCCGTTTAGGGTAAAGACCCAGCCCGACTGAGAGCGGAAATTATCCCTATCAGTCTGGAAGCTAGCATCACTATACCCTACAACTCTCAAGTCATCACTCCCACCGAGGGTAAGAACCCGGTCCTTAGTCCTCCGTAGGTACTTGAGGATATTCTTTACCGCAGTCCAGTGTGCCATGCCAGGGTTCGCCTGATATCTGCTAACCATGCTCAAGGCAAAAGCTACATCGGGTCGAGTACACGTCATAGCATACATGATCGATCCTACAGCCGAAGCATAAGGTGTTCGACTCATTTCTGCTATCTCAGCCTCAGTGCTACGGCTTTGTGTCTTACTCAATCTGGTGTTACTCTGGATGGGTAACTCTCCTTTCTTGGAATTCTGCATGCTGAATCTCTTCAGCACCTTATCCAAGTATGTACTCTGACTAAGTCCAGTTAGTCTTTTACTCCGATCTCTCAAGATTCTTATCCCTAGAATATAGGCAGCTTCACCAAGGTCCTTCATAGCGAAACACTTCCCAAGCCAGGACTTAACTTCCTGCAGGGTTGGAATGTCGTTTCCTATGAGTAGTATGTCATCCACATACAATACCAAAAAGATAACTATACTCCCACTAGCCTTGACATACACACAAGATTCATCTTCACTCCTAGAAAAGCCAAATTCCTTGACCTTTTCATCAAAGCAAAGATTCCATCTGCGAGGTGCTTGCTTCAATCCATAAATGGATTTCTCAAGATTACACACTCTATTAGGGTACTCGTTGTTGACAAAACCCTCTGGCTGACTCATGTAAACATCTTCAGCCAACTTTCCATTAAGGAAAGCGGTTTTGACATCCATCTGCCATATTTCATAATCATGAAATGCAGCTATGGCTAACAGAACCCGAATAGACTTAATCTTGGCTACTGGAGAAAAGGTCTCATCATAGTCCACTCCAGGAATTTGAGGGAAGCCCTTTGCAACCAGTCTAGCCTTATAAGTGTGTACTTTACCATCCATGTCGGTCTTCTTCTTGAAGACCCATTTGCACCCTACTGTCTTACGACCTGGTACATTTTCAACCAAGTTCCAAACTTGATTGTCATACATGGATTGTATCTCGCTATCCATAGCCTTTTTCCATTTAGCAGACTCGGGACCTGCCATGGCTTCCTCGTAGCTGTTAGGGTCATCTTGACTTACTAGTGTTTCATCACTAATAAGTGTCTCACCTTCTGCAGTAATATGGAATCCATAGTAATGCTCAGGTGCACTCCTAACTCTCGTGGAACGTCTCAGAGGTACAGATTTGTCAATTGGCTCAACAGGAGTTTCCTCCTCAAGTTGAGGGCTAGAGTTTGAAGTTCCTTCACTGCTTGATTCTTGAATTTCTTCAAGATCAATTTGCCTCCCACTATCTCCTTGGCTTATAAATTCTCTCTCTCGAAAGACTCCTCTTCTTGCTACAAAGACCACATTGTCACTAGGTCTGTAGAAGAGGTAACCAAAGGATCGCTGTGGGTAACCGATGAAAATACACCTCTCGCTTCGAGGTTCGAGCTTATCATGAGTCTCGCGTCTCACGAAAGCCTCGCAACCCCAAATCTTGATGTGGTCTAGTTTAGGTACTTTACCAGTCCACATCTCGTGAGGAGTTTTGGCAACTTTCTTTGTAGGGACTAGATTAAGAATATGGGCGGCAGTCTCTAAGGCATACCCCCAGAATGAGATTGGTAGCGTAGCTCGACTCATCATGGAACGAACCATATCTAACAAGGCTCGATTACGCCTCTCAGCCACACCATTCAACTGTGGTGTCCTGGGAGGTGTCAATTGTGAGACTATCCCACATTCCCTTAGATAGTCGAGGAACTCTGAACTAAGATACTCACCACCACGATCGGATCGAAGCATCTTAATGTTCCTGCCCAATTGATTCTCGACTTCCTGTTTAAATTCCTTAAACCTCTCGAAAGTCTCTGACTTATGCTTGATCAAGTAGACATATCCATATCTACTATAATCATCAGTAAAAGTCAAATAATAACGATTAGCATCCATTGTGGCATGTTTGAATGGTCCACACACATCCGTGTGTATAAGGTCCAACAAACCTTCACCCCTCTCACACGAACCTGTGAAGGGTGACTTTGTCATTTTTCCAAGTAAGCATGATTCGCAACTATCATCTGACTTTAGGTCAAACGACTCCAAGACTCCATCCTTTTGGAGTTGGCCTATGCGTTTCTTGCTTATATGTCCAAGACGACAATGCCATAATGATGCTTTATCCAAGTTATTATTACTAGAATCAATACACAAAACATTATTTCCTAAGTTATCAACAACAGATACAGCTTCATACACACCATCACAAGGTAATGCTTTAAAATAAAGAACATTATTAAAGAAAGCATCAATAGAACCAACTTCATTATTAAATGAAAAGGTAAACCCTTGTTTGTACAAAGCATGAAAGGAAATAATATTTCTTGCCATTCCTGGCGAGTAACAACATTTATTCAAATCTAAACTAAACCCACTACTTAGCGATAAAGTATAAACTCCAATCTTGGTAACAGGTATAACTTTCCTATTCCCCATGATCAAGTTTATCCTTCCTTGCTCCACATCCTCACTTCTTCTTAGTCCCTGCAAGTCACAACAAATAGGAATACCACAACCGGTATCAAGGACCCAAGAATTAGAATGGGGTGAGTTATTAGAAATGATAGTGTAAATACCTGCATGGTTGGGTTTAACTTTCCCATCCTTCACATCTTGCTGGTATTTTGGGCAGTTCCGCTTCCAATGAGCTTTTTCATGGCAATAGAAGCATTCAGCCTCTTTTGGGTCAGAAGAAGGAGTAATGAAACCTTTCTTGGTTCCACTTGAAGAAGAGCCATCAAGGGTCCGAGCCTTGGTACCCTTAGAAGAGCTCTTTCTCTTCCTCCCTCGACTTTTCCCGATTGCCAAAACCGGAGTAGAGTTTTGAGTAGGAGTGATAGCAACCGACTTCCCCTTAAGACCTGATTCTGCGGTCTTGAGAAGTCCCTGAAGTTTGCTGAGGGTGACTTCTTCCTTGTTCATGTGATATGTCATGCGGAATTGATCATAGCACGATGGTAAGGAATGCAAAATAATATCTATTGCAAGATCCTCCGGGAAGTTCACATTAAGCTTCAGCAAACGATCCACATACCTTTGCATTTTCTGCATGTGGCTCGTGACGGATTCCCCGTCCTTCATCATGGTTGTTATCATGGAGCAGATGATTTCATACCTCTCTTGTCTTGCACTTTGATGGTATCTTTCCATCAAATCTTGGTGCATTTCATAAGGGTAGAAATCCTCATAAGACTTTTGGAGTTCCGCTGTCATCGTGGCCATCATGATGCAAGCCACTTTCGTAGCATCCCTTTCATGTGCCCGAAATTCAGCGATCTCCTGAGGAGTTGCAGTGGTCTCATCAATCTCCTTAAGCTCCTTGTCAAGGACATATTCTTTGTCCTCGTAGCGGGTAATCATCCTGATGTTTCTGATCCACTCATTGAAGTTGGATCCATCAAAGGTGACTTTCCCACACAAGTTCATAAGGGTAAAGGAGCCATTAGGATTAGAGCCAGAAGCATTGTTGAAAGACATCTGAAGAAAGAGGACAAGATTAGTTTAGATATAAGAGAGTCCTTAATAAAACAACCAAATGTAATATTAAGGCTAGGATCCAATCACAATACAATATAACTTAGAAGAGGTATGCCGTAATCTAAGCTATACCATATTTGAAAGGTAGGTGAATGACGATTCACCAATTTCCACCACGAAAACCGCAATATTTTAGTATTAGGTTTTTGAATGGTTCTTAGAAATTCCTAGATTCTTTGAGATTCAATGAACTTTTCAAAGGCATGTTTCAATCTCGAGTGTGCCCTCCAAGTTTTGTGACTGGGATACCGAGGATCACAAAACGAGGTGTGAAGTAACCATGCAAATCACTTGGTACCCTTAAAGTTTATCACTCAATCGATGTGCCGGTTAACCACACACGCTCCATCGATACTATAA
Source organism: Lactuca sativa (assembly GCF_002870075.4). Lineage (NCBI taxonomy): Eukaryota > Viridiplantae > Streptophyta > Magnoliopsida > Asterales > Asteraceae > Lactuca > Lactuca sativa. The sequence continues at coordinate 209,918,586 of NC_056626.2, read as the reverse complement.
TAAACCCTAAGTCACCCTTTACCTACCTTGTTAAGTCCAAGTTAGTGTGCCGGTTAACCACACACGCTCCACCAACGACTTAATCAAAGTGTAAAGTGTAATTTCATGGAATAGCACCTTATTCACATTTTTCCTAAAGTAACTAAGATTGGGAATTTAATAAAACATTTAGTTACTTTATAACATTCATCATACTTTGAATGAGAATTAATAAGTCCTTGTCTTACCCGTTCGGCTAACGACCCTCCACCGATCAAGCAAGCGGTGGGTGAGAGTGGACACCCATTAAGTCACCATTTTATAGGCAACAACCTTATACCCACCTTATAGACCGGCTTCGTGAATGAGGCGTACTAGCGGTAAGACGACTTTGTTCTTATACATATATATATAATTATTAAATCATAATAATATAAGTATAAGGGTTGAATTTTAACTTTTAAAATTGTAGGGGTTGGAACTAAAGTTTTAACTTAACTTTACTTGTTCCAAAACTTGAGGGCAAGTTTTGTAAACTTTCAAAACTTTTCATTTCTTGTAACTTATGAGTTTAATAGAGTAATAAAATGAGGACTTTTCATTTTTCCTAACTCTTGTGTTCTTTTAATGGTTTTTAATCCAAGAGACTTTTGGTTTTTCCATAACTTGAGGACAAGTTATGGACTCCATTAAAACACATCATGATCATGAATTAATCTACCACATAGGTTACAAATAATTCCTATGATCATCTAAACATCATAAGAACAAGAATATGAATATGAACACTTTCAAGAATCAAAATCACATTTAATCTTTGTAATTTTGATAACTAGTTGTTGTAAATGAGTTAGAAAAGACATTACACCTTCTAAAATAAGTTTTCAAGTACCAAAACATTTTAGGGTAATGATTCTAATCCATTTCCAGCAACTCAAGTCGAAATTCTGCACTCTGTCGACCCTACTCGCCGAGTGCATAAACCTACTCGCCGAGTAGGTTGAAGATACACATGAACTCGACGAGTCCTCCCCATGGACTCGCCGAGTCCATCAGTCAGACAGCAGAATTTTCGACTTTCTTCAACTTTTAAGCACAAATAACAAACAAACAAGCCTAGGCTCTGATACCACTGATGGGTTTTGAGCATTCTAACACTTCCTAAGTGTACATGCAACCCTAATAAACTTGGATCTATGTTTGTCTAAGTATCATGCAAAGTTGAATTCCAAGGTTATATTCCTATCTAGCATACATGGGGAACAATTTTAACTTGAATCATAGATAGAATAACTTACCTTGTTGTTGCTTGTGTTCCTTGAAACCTTGTGAGCCTAGCACCCCAAGTGTGATGCCTCAAATGCTTCACACAATACCAAATGCTCTTGGAAAGACTCTTGAGATAACACACACTTCTCAAAATCGGCCAAGCCCTCTAGTTTCTTATATCTCAACTTGTGTAGCCGATTTTGTGGAGAATGGGATCCTTATATAGTGTTGACACATCTAGGGTTACACCTTGTAAACCCTAATGTGTCATGACTCTTCATTTCCATGACCCATGGGTTTGTAACTCCCATGGAGCATCCATGGAGCATCCTATGGGTAGAACCCAACTTGATAATCCATGGAGCCTCTTAGCCCACTATACAAGATATGGATGAACCCATATATTTAATTAGTTATCCTTTGACCACTTAATTAATTCCAAATTAATTCTTGATCAAACTAATCAAATAATATTATTAATATATTAGAACTTATAATATATTAATAATCTCCAAGTGTTATTTCTCTCATTTAGTCTATCCAATTGCATGGTGCCATGCAACCCAAATGGACCATGCCGGCTCGGGTCAAGTACAAGCCCGAAATAGTTATGGACTTAGACACCTTATCCAACAGTCCTCCGCCCCAGAACGTTTCCGCCGTTCCTGGTTTTGGGGTGTGACAGATTGGTATCAGAGCATTGTTTATAGTTAATTAAGTATATCAACCCATAAAAGATATACTAACTATAAATACATAAGGGATTAAAAATACTCTGACCAAGAGTTTATACTTTAAATAATAAAATATTTAATAAAGTATACGTGCCTGCGTTCATACTAAAATTAGTGTCACTAGGACATTACAAAAGAATTACGATTGTTGGGCAACGCAAGTGGGCTTAGAGACATATGGTCAACACTGGGAAGATATAGCCTGATCACCTATATTATCCGAGGGTTGACTAGCATGTGCCTAATTTTAATTGTGTTGTTTCAACAATGCTAAAATCTTACCAACCCTACCACAATGAGAAATAGAACATAACATTAAAATTAAAATACTATAGGAGTATTTGGTGTTACTATAAGTACTTTATACTTGAGAACTAAAACGGGATCTTCATTACTAAGTTGATAGTTGCTAAGTGGATACACTAGGGCTATATGTAATTAGGATATTATAGACTTAGAATATGTGGAATTTTTACTTTACCCATATTTTGTGTGAATACAGAGTTAAGGTCACTTATTCAAAGGTCTATCCTGGTTAGATTACACATAGCTGGTATGCACTTTACAAATAGCGATGTAACTAACGAAGGTTTTCTAAATAATTATCTAGATAGTTCATCTAATAATTATTCTCTTACCCTAAATTCTCGCATAGAAAACATAGCTGGACTCCATCCCCACGGCAACCAGTACCTTCCGAATGAGGTCATAGCTGGTTGGTTTGGAGAAGAACCAGAGAATGATCATCCTGTCCCTGTGAATGATCACCATGATGAAGACCTTTCGTATGAAGCTAAATCCGAACCAGAGGTTGAGAACCTACCCCGAGCAGCTTCCTTTCCAATTCCAAACCCTCGTCCAACTTTTCATGACGCGACCCCTGAGTGGGTGGAATGCTTGGAAACAAGGAGACAAGGACAAGATCAGCCCATGTCATTTAATGGTGACCGAAGCTTTGACGACCTGAACAATGAGGGCTCAACATACAGAATCTTGCCAATCTTTGTCCGTAGAGTGGCCGAAATGAGATTCAAGGTAGGACAACCCTACATCATATTACCGAAGTTGTCGCCGATGCGAGAATGCATACCCTCCGGACGATTCGTCTAGAAGATGCTCATGATAGATCAGAGAGATACCATGAAACCCAGCTGCAAGCACTGACTGAATCACGAGCCGAAGTTATAGAGCTCCAATTATGCCAGAGGGTGCATGAAAGACACCTACTTGACGCGGAACATCAACTGGCTGAACTGAGAGTTCACCAGAAGGGTGACCGTCGCCAGTAGTAGACGCTTTACTTTATTTTTCTTATAAGAAGGAATTGTGTTTTTCTATCTATGCTCGATGGGGCATTTTCTATGAAATTATCTTGTACCGTAAGTACTTTGGTTAGGTCTTTACGATGTCAAGAACTATCTTCCCTGTGGATATGATGTAAGACGTTTACAAGGTCATTTTCCCGAATCTTTACATCGAGGATATCAAAGATATTGACAGCCGGCTAACTTCTATGTCATTCTTCATTCAAGTACTCTTATCATACTTTCATTGGAGTCTATCTGAAACCTGTCACAAATAAAAATTTTGTGTCTTGTAATCACTATATTCAAGTAAATGTTGAATCAAAAACTTAAGAGCATGTGTGATACCTATTATTATGACATCAAAAACTTCAATCAAATACATCATACAAACACTACAAATAGTCATCAAACAATTGGAAACCCTAGAAGTTCTTGTTTAGGTCCATTTTGGACTAGGACTTCCTAATTGGACCCAAATGGACCAATAAGCTTCCAATTTGACTATCATGGGCTTAGAAACCTAATTGGGCTCTAATTGGACCCACAATCATTTATTTTAACATTTTGGGCTATTTTGGGCCTAGAATGAAATGAATTAAAAGCTTTGATCCATGAATAACCTAAACTAGTCCAACAAAATGTAAAAAAAATCATGTTATATTTCTTTTAGGTTAAAACTCACCCAAACTAACTCTAATATTAGGCTTAGGGGCACAAAGCCCAAATTTTCCTTTTTCCTTCAAAATTCTCGGCCCAAAGCCCAAGTCCAAGAATAAATGGAGAAGTGTTGACTATTTGCATGCCACCTCACTTATATCCAACATGTTTCCATGCACCTCTCATACTTCTAGGAACATATCACTTCAAAGATCACTTCTTCTTTCCCTCTCTCACTCTCGGCCGAAACACACACACACATACACAAATCTCTCACAAATTCTCTCTAGAATACTCAAGAACACATCCTTCCTGTCCACTCAAAAATCTTGAAAATTAGGAGGCTTTCAAGAGGATATTTCCACAAACTCTTCATCTAAGATAAGGTTATGCTTGGATCTACAACTTAGATTCTTTGTTTTATCAAAATCTCTTCCTAATCGATGCAAAAATCGTGATGTTGCATCCTAGAACCACCTCAAACTCGAGATCTTCAAGAAAAGGGCGCTAAGGCCAAAAATCACCAAGCTTTCTTCCATCTTTTCTTCATATACCGAAACCACACCCTAAGGTGAACTTCATACCCCCTCTTTTTCTGTTTTATAAGTTTTGTGGGGGGGGGGGGGGGAATACAAGTGAAAGTGTAGATCTATATGTGTTTTGTATGCCTTGTATGATTTCTATGCTTATATGTGTGTTTTTGTGTGTTATAATGTTGGATCTAGCCATAAACCCCTAAAAATCGAGATATACTTTATGTTAAATGATACTAGCATCAAATATATTTCTACGTACAAAGTGTTCCAAGAAAAATAGCTAAATGGCTTAATAACATCTTCTTTGGGCTAAAAACTCAATTTTTGGACACAAAATGTTAAAAATATAAAGTTAAAGGGCCCAAAATGAAATATTTCGAATTCTGATGGGTGAGATGAGTCAAAACAGTTTCCATAATGTATTTTCTGAAAATATACTTTTTGGAGGATTAAAAATGTAAATTTCAAGCTTAATGGGCTAAAAATGACATTTTCGGCCCAATAGGGCCCAATATGCGAAATTTTCTGTTTTGAAGGGCCAAAACTGTGTTTTTCTGTAAAACAGTGGACTACTAGTGTTCCAAGTCCTTTTCTAAGGCTTAAAATGCTTTTCAAATTTAAAAAGGACCAAAGTTGCAAAATTTTTCCAATTTGGGCCAAAATTGTAAAAACTGCGAAAAAGAAGGGTTACAACCGAGAAAACTGTATTTTCAAGGGCTAAAACTTTTTTTTAACTAAAAATGTGCTGAAAAATATCAATTCCAATAAGTTTTGATGTTAAAATGCCAAGAAAAATAGTTTAAGGACTAAACCGGAAATTTATTTATGCAAAGGGTTGAAAAAGTAAATTTACAAAATAAAGAGGGGCTGAAAACAGAAAATTTTCAAGGCTAATTCATTACACCCATCGTGATCAAATATTGGCACCGCGACTACCAGCGAAATACAATACACAGCAATACCAAAATCGTTGTTAAACGAATGGATTTGGTCTCGAATCAATAACAATCCGAAACTACTAACACGATGATAACTCGACTCACACAAGTAACATTTGGGAATTTAATACACACGTGAGAGTGCACAGATGTCTACGCACCACCTTTGGGCCCAAAAGTGTAAAATCTTGTTTGTTGGGCCTAGCTAGCCCGATGAGCTGATCTTTAGGCCCGAAGACTTCAACCTTACGAGTTGTTGAGTCTTACATGACCCAACACAACCTAAAAGGACTTTCAATGGCTTTTATACTATTGGTCCTCAAGGGACCTATGGTACGGCTAGTAAAGTCGGTTACTCAAATGTGAATCGGGTCAAGGGCCCTTTGTACTTTTTCTTTATCCCCAACCGGCTAACGGAGTTACCGAGGTCTTCGTGCCCTCTTTCTCTGCGGATGTGGGACTACAAGAAGTCAGGGCGGTTGGATTACGTGAATAGTAGGGACGACGCCTACGGGATCGTTAGTATAAGTTGTGAACTGGCCGTTTGTGTAACGCGTGTTTATAACAATTCACTATGCAAAATTATCCGACGTCGTCTGGAATCAATGACTTCACACTTCGCGATGGTTCTACAACTACATGGAATTCAAAGTATTAGGAAAACATCGGGTTTTCCTAGGGTTATACAATACATACAGTTTCGAAAAGTACACTAGCATAATGAACATTTTTTTTTAACTACAGAAACAAACAAGCATACTTATGGATCTTCACAAACTTTTTCAGAAACTCTTTTCAGAAAATATCAGATTTTCTAGTGGCTTTCAAAATAATACAACACGTTGCTTTTCAAATACCGCTTATGAACTCACCAACATTTCATATGTTGACGTTTTCAAAATACTTGTATTCTCAGGTAACAAGTGAACCAAAGGAAATGTACTAAGTGATGGCTTGCAGTTTGTTTATTTATGAATCAGACAATTTGTTTTTGGGAATGTAATGTTAAAACAATGTACTCAATGTAAACTTTATCGGTTGTACTATATTAATGCATGGTGAAGAATGATGTTATGTTTCATTTATATTCAATGTTATGGTATTGAATTAAGTCACAACAGCCCCCGGACGTTTCCGCCGTCTGGTTCGGGGGTGTGACAGGTTGGTATCAGAGGTTTGTTTATAGTGAACTAGCATGTCTAGCCACACATTGATATGCAACTATAAACCGAAAAGAGGGACTAACATAACTCTGAACAAAACAAGTAAATAAAACACCCTTGCTTGCATTAGGAATAGGAACATGACGCCGAACCAAACAAAAATAATACTAGTATCTCAGTTAAATTTAGGACTGTTCTTAGTGGTACCAAGGAGTGGATGTAGCCTGATCAACTACACTCTCTCCAAAGTATAACTAACACACGTCCTGATGAGATCGGGATAGCTAGGGAACCTAAAACTATACCCTACCAGCACCAAAAAGAGAACGTCTATATCGTAGTCGTGAGAGTGACGATAGTTTATACTTTCCCCCCAGTCGTCATGGAGGGAGAGCAGCTGGGTATTCAGTTCCATCAAGTCCTAGTGGCTCACGGGATGCTTGAAGATGTATCAGAAGGGAATCCAAAGGAAGCACACGACGTCGGACCTGACGAATACATAGACACCGACTACGAATTTGGAGAGACCGATGACGACGTTGAGGAAGGCCAAGACGGGGATACGAACCATATCCGTCCGTGTGAGAACGAGGCGCAACCAGACCACCCCGCTCCACCAATGAACCCCCCAAGGGAAAACTGTTCACCCGAGGCTGAGATCGCTCCACTGCGACATCAGTTGTATGCTATGGAAGCTCGGGCAGTGCGAGTTGAGCATGAGAGGGATGAGGTTATTGGAGACATGACGGAGATGGCTCAGTTACCAGCGCAACATTTCGGCATATGACCCCGTCGCTACGTAGGACGCAGCTCATCGCGGTTAGGGATAGACTTATCTTAGTAGATCGATAGGAACTATGCTATGTACCCCGACTCTATGTTTAAGTGACTACACTACTCATAGAGCCGTTATGCTGTCGAATTAGTGTCACTCATGTATGCTCTTACGAGCAAAACTTTCTTGTATCAAATGCGGATAATATTAATAAACTTTTATGTGCTTTGTTATCATATTACAAATTGCTATGTGTTGAGAAATTATGATTGAATGTCCAAGGGAAGTAGTGTTCAAGTTCGTACCATGCACCTAGCCAGTAGGATCACAACCTCACAGAAACCACATACACTCAACATCTTTCCGTTTCGTGACAGAAAGATGCCTCTCCGACCTACTCGCGGAAACCCAGGACCAACTCCACCTGAAGTTGACTCAGCCGCGTTCCAGGCAACTGTATCTGCTGCGGTCACTGCAGCGATTGCACAAATTCATCAAGGGAACAATGGAGGAGTCAATGGGCAAGGAGCCGGAAGTTCGAACAACGGATTGAATCAAGGACCCACCAAAACATGTACCTACAAGGACTTCACAAACGCCAAACCACGAACTTTTAACGGCACTGGAGGGGTGATCACTCTGAAGCGATGGATCGTAAAGGTGGAGTCGGTATTCGAGATATGCGATTGCCCTGAGCAGATGAAGGTGAAGTTCGCGGCCTGCACTTTTGTGGACCAAGCACTCACTTGGTGGAACGGACACGTGGAAGCCATGACGCTCCCTATAGCCAACTCTATGTCGTGGGCATAGATGAAAGAAATGTTAATGGCTGAGTACTGCCCACGAGGCGAAATACAGAAGATGGAGCAAGAGCTATGGAACCTCACTGTGCAAAATGCGAATATCGATGCCTACATATCGAGATTTAGTGAACTATCTCTGCTGTGCCCGGGTATGATCACCTCAGAAGGAAAGAAGATTGAGCGATTCATCTGGGGACTAACATCACCCATTCAAGGAAACGTGATAGCTGCAAACCCGAAAACATTTGACAGTGCGAAGAGATTGGCGAAGAAGTTGTGTGACCATAACACCAAGAAGGGTGAGAAACCAGCGGAGACTAAGGGCAAAACGGAAGGTGATGGCAAGAAAGGGAGGAACAACAAGAGGAAGGGACGTCAGGGCCCTGAAACCTCTAAAAAGCAGCAGATAGTGGCGGTTAATGCTGCCACTGCACCGGTTCCAGCCACACCACATGCTCCAGCCTCAGCTGCTTCAAATGCTTCAAAACCTTATTCCGGTAATCTTCCCAAGTGCAACAAGTGCGGTTTCCATCACCATGGAGAATGCAAGGAGTTTCAGTGCACCAGTTGCAATCGAAGGGGACACACTGCGAGGTACTGCAGGACTTACCCTCCCCAGAACCAAAATCAGGGAAACAACAACAACCATCGCAACAACAACAACACCAATGTCGGCGGCAATAATGCCGGGCCTATCACACCTGCTTCGGGTGTGGGAGGACTGGGCACTTCTGCCGAGACTGCCCTAACAACAACAATCCCGGGAACAGAGGAACAGGAAGGATGCTGACCATGGGCCAATGAGAGACGGTTTAGGACCCCGCAGTTGTGACCGGTACGTTTCTCCTAAATCACACTTATGCATGCATCCTATTTGACACCGGAGCGGAGCGAAGTTTCGTAAGCGATAAGTTTAAGCATTTATTAAAACAACAACCCCAAAAGCTAAATGAAACCTATACGGTGGAAATGGCCAATGGGAAAACCGAATCCACTGGGGAAATCTACATCGGATGTACCCTAACCCTTAACCAACACATCTTTCGAATAGACCTAATGCCAGTATCAATTAGGAGTTTCGATGTGATCATCGGCATGGATTGGTTAAGCCCCCACCATGCTGAAATTATGTGCCACGAGAAGGCCGTACGTCTTCGTCTCCCAAATCACGAAACCCTAGTAATTTACGGAGACAAACCCAGCATGAACCTTCTCCTCATCTCATGCATTAAGGCACAAAAGCACCTACGAAAGAAGGATACGACATTTCTGGCTCACATAGTGGATAAAACCAAGGAAGAGACTAAGATTCAAGACATTCCGGCAGCATGTGAATTTCCAGACGTGTTTCCTGAAGATCTTCCGGGAGTACCCCCAGAGAGACAGGTTGAGTTTCGAATCGACCTCGTTCCAGGAGCAACTCCTCTCGCTAAGTCACCCTATCGGCTGGCCCTTATTGAAATGCAGGAATTGTCCAGCCAACTCAGTGAGCTTCTGGACAAGGGATTTATCCGACCTAGTTACTCGCCATGTGGAGCTCCAGTGCTCTTTGTCAAAAAGAAGGACGGATCTTTTAGAATGTCCATCGATTACAGAGAGTTAAATAAACTCACTGTTAAAAATCGCTACCCACTCCCATGAATCGATGATCTATTCGACCAGCTCCAAGGAGCTAGTGATTTTTCTAAAATAGATCTACGGTCCGGATATCACCAGCTCAAAGTCCGGGAAGAGGATATTCCGAAAACCGCTTTCCGAACCTGCTACGGACATTATGAATTCGTCGTAATTCCTTTCGGTCTAACAAATGCACCTTCCGCATTTATGGACCTAATGAATCGAATCTGTTGACCGTTCCTCGACAACTTCGTCATTGTTTTTATCGATGATATTCTCGTCTATTCTCGAAGTAAAGAGGAGCATGGCCAACATCTCCGACAAGTCCTAGAAACTCTGCGATCGGAAAAGCTTTACGCCAAACTCTCCAAGTGTGAGTTCTGGCTCCGGAGTGTGAACTTCCTAGGCCATGTAGTTAGCCAAGATGGAATCCATGTGGATCCCTCTAAGGTCAAAGTCGTGGAAGGATGGGCAACTCCGACAACGCCCACTGAAATTCGTCAATTCTTGGGTCTAGCAGGCTACTATTGGAGATTCATTCAAAACTTCTCTAAGATCGCCAAGCCACTTACCTCGCTTACGCAAAAGGGCATACCATTCAAATGGACAGACAAACAAGAGATTGCGTTTCGGACCTTGAAGCAAGCTCTCTGTAGCGCTCCTGTCCTATCTCTACCTAAAGGAACGGAAGATTTTGTAGTCTACTGTGACGTGTCAAATCAGGGCTTAGGTTGCGTTCTCATGCAACGTGGAAGGGTGATAGCATACGCATCCCGCCAACTAAAGACGCACGAAGTAAATTATACGACCCATGACCTAGAATTGGGAGCCGTGGTCTTCGCTCTAAAAATTTGGAGGCACTACCTGTACGATACGAAGTGCACCATCTTCACGGACCACAAGAGTCTCCAGCACATCTTGAACCAGAAGGAGCTGAACATGAGACAACGAAGATGGGTTGAATTGCTAAATGACTACGAGTGTGAGATCAAGTACCACCCAGGCAAGGCCAACGTGGTAGCTAATGCATTAAGTCAGAAGGAGTACTCTAATCGCCATGCGAAAACTCTCTCGATAACCATTCAATCTCATCTGGCCACCCAAATTACAATAGTCCAGTCAGAGGCCCTGAGGACGGAAAATAGAGCAAGCGAGGCATTACGCGGGATGGAGAAGAACCTAGAGACAAGAGAGAATGGAGTATACTACTTCATGAACCGAATTTGGGTCCCAAAAATTGGAGGATTTAGGGAGGTTGTTATGAAGGAAGCCCACAAGACATGATACTCCATTCATCCCGGTTCAGACAAGATGTATTTGGACATTAAACAACACTATTGGTGGCCTAACATGAAGGCGGAAATTGCGACCTATGTTAGTAAGCGCCTTACGTGCGCCAAGGTAAAGGTGGAGTACCAGAAACCCTCAGGATTGTTACAGCAACCGGTAATCCCTAAGTGGAAATAGGAGGGGATTTCTATGGATTTCGTGACCAAGCTACCCAAGACGTCGGACGGACTGGACACCATATGGGTAATAGTCGACCGACTGACGAAGTCTGCCCATTTCCTGCCTATAAAAGAATCCTACAAGATGGAAAGATTGACACGTCTGTACATTCGAGAGATCGTGAGACTCCACGGAATAGCAGTATCTATCATCTCGGATAAGGACAGTAGGTTCACTTCACGATTTTGGCAATCACTCCATAAGTCGATTTGAACAAACCTCGACATGAGCACCGCGTATCACCCACAAACGGACGGTCAAAGCGAACGAACCATTCAAACGCTTGAAGACATGCTTCGTGCATGTGTCATTGACTTTGGGAAGTCTTGGGATACCCACCTACCTTTGATCGAGTTCTCATATAACAATAGTTATCATTCGAGCATCAAGGTGGCTCCTTTCAAAGCACTGTACGGGCGTAAATGTAGATCACCGTTATGTTGGGCTGAAGTAGGTGACACCCAGCTAGCAAAAACGCATACGTCGGACAAAGCACTAACGGGATCGGAGATCATTCACGAAACCACGGAAAAGATCGTTCAAATCAGAGCTCGATTGCAAGCATCGTGTGACCGACAAAAGAGCTACGCTGATAAACGGCGAAAGCCCTTAGAATTTCAGGTCGGTGATCGAGTACTGTTGAAAGTCTCACCCTGAAAGGGGTTATACGTTTCGGAAAACGGGGAAAATTGAACCCACGATACATTGGACCTTTCGAAATCGTCGCCCGAATAGGTCCGGTAGCATACAGACTGCAACTACCCGCAGAGCTAAACGGTGTACACCCCGTGTTTCACGTCTCTAATCTAAAGAAGTGCCTATCAGATGAAACCCTCGTCGTTCCACTTGACGAAATCGAAATCAATGAGAATCTCCTGTTCGTTGAAGAACCAATTGATATCATGGACAGGGAGGTGAAGCGTACTAAGCAAAGTCGCATCCCGATCGTGAAAGTACGGTGGAACGCAAAGCGTGGACCAGAATTCACGTGGGAACGCGAAGACCAAATGAAGCAAAAGTACCCTCACCTATTCTAGCATACTCAAATCTAGCTTTCAAACAGAATTTCGGGACGAAATTCCCTCTAACGGAGGGATGATGTCACAACTAGAAATTTTGTGTCTTGTAATCACTATATTCAAATAATGTTGAATCAAAAACTTAAGAGCATATGTGATACCTATTATTATGACATCAAAAACATCAATCAAATACATCATACAAATACTACAAATAGTCATCAAACAATTGGAAACCCTAGAAGTTCTTGTTTAGGTCCATTTTGGACTAGGACTTCCTTATTGGACCCAAATGGACCAATAAGCTTCGAATTTGACTATCATGGGCTTAGAAACCTAATTGGGCTCTAATTGGACCCACAATCATTTATCTCAACATTTTGGGCTATTTTGGGCCTAGAATGAAATGAATTAAAAGCTTTGATCCATGAATAACCTAAACTAGTCCAACAAAATGTAAAAAAAATCATGTTATATTTCTTTTAGGTTAAAACTCACCCAAACTAACTCTAATATTAGGCTTAGGGGCAAAAAGCCAAAATTTTCCTTTTTCCTTCAAAATTCTCGACTCAAAGCCCAAGTCCAAGAAGAAATGGAGAAATGTTGACTATTTGCATGCCACCTCACTTATATCCAACATGTTTCCATGCACCTTTCATACTTCTAGGAACATATCACTTCAAAGATCACTTCTTCTTTCCCTCTCTCACTCTCGGCCGAAACACACACACACATACACATATCTCTCACAAATTCTCTCTAGAATACTCAAGAACACATCCTTCCTCTCCACTCAAAAATCTCGAAAATTAGGAGGCTTTCAAGAGGATATTTCCACAAACTCTTCATCTAAGGTAACGTTATGCTTGGATCTATGACTTAGATTCTTTGTTTTATCAAAATCTCTTCCTAATCCACGCAAAAATCGTGATCTTGCATCCTAGAACCACCTCAAACTTGAGATCTTCAAGAAAACGGCGCTAAGGTCAAAAATCACCAAGCTTTCTTCCATCTTTTCTTCAAAAACCGAAACCACACCCTAAGGTGTGCTTCACTCCCCCTATTTTTCTGTTTTATAAGTTTTGTGGGGGGGGGGGAATACAAGTGAAAGTGTAGATCTATATGTGTATTGTATGCCTTGTATGATTTCTATGCTTATATGTGTGTTTTTGTGTGTTATAATGTGGGATCTAACCATAAACCCCTAAAAATCGAGATATACTTTATGTTAAATGATACTAGCATCAAATATATTTCTACATACAAAGTGTTCCAAGAAAAATAGCTAAATGGCTTAATAACATCTTCTTTGGGCTAAAAACTCAATTTTTGGACACAAAATGTCAAAAATATAAAGTTAAAGGGCCCAAAATGAAATATTTCGAATTCTGATGGGTGAGATGAGTCAAAACAGTTTCCATAATGTATTTTCTGAAAATATCTTTTTGGAGGATTAAAAATGTAAATTTCAAGCTTAATGGGCTAAAAATGACATTTTCGGCCCAATAGGGCCCAATATGCGAAATTTTCTGTTTTGAAGGGCCAAAACTGTGTTTTTCTATAAAACAGTGGACTACTAGTGTTCCGAGTCCTTTTCTAAGGTTTAAAATGCTTTTCAGATTTAAAAAGGACCAAAGTTGCAAAATTTTTCCAATTTGGGCCAAAATTGTAAAAACTACGAAAAAGAAAGGTTACAACCGACAAAACTGTATTTTCAGGGACTAAAACTGTTTTTAACTAAAAATGTGCTGAAAAATATCAATTCCAATAAGTTTTGATGTTAAAATGCCAAGAAAAATAGTTTAAGGACTAAACCGAAAATTTATTTATGCAAAGGGTTGAAAAAGTAAATTTACAAAATAAAGAGGGGCTGAAAACAGAAAATTTTAAAGGCTAATTCATTACACCCATCGTGATCAAATATTGGCACCGCGACTACCGACGAAATACAATACACATCAATACCAAAATCGTTGTTAAACGAATGGATTCGGTCTCGAATCAATAACAATCCGAAACTACTAACACGATGATAACTCGACTCACACAAGTAACATTTGGGAATTTAATACATACGTGAGAGTGCACAGATGTCTACGCACGACCTTTGGGTCCAAAAGTGTAAAATCTTGTTTGTTGGGCCTAGATAGCCCGATGACCTGATCTTTAGGCCCGAAGACTTCAACCTTACGAGTTGTTGAGTCTTACATGACCCAACACAACGTAAAAGGACTTTCAATGGCTTTTATACTATTGGTCCTCAAGGGACCTATGGTACGGCTAGTAAAGTCGGTTACTCAAATGCGAATCGAGTCAAGGACCCTTCGTACTTTTTCTTTATCCCCAACCGGCTAACGGAGTTACCGAGGTCTTCGTGCCCTCTTTCTCTGCGGATGTGGGACTACAAGAAGTCAGGGCGGTTGGATTACGTGAATAGTACGGACGACGCCTACGGGATTGTTAGTATAAGTTGTAAACTGGTCGTTTGTGTAATGCGTGTTTATAACAATTCATTATGCGAAATAATCCGACGTCGTCTGGAATCAATGGCTTCACACTTCGCGATGGTTCTACAACTACATGGAATTCAAAGTATTAGGAAAACGTAGGGTTTTCCTAGGGTTATACAATACATACAGTTTCGAAAAGTACACTAGCATAATGAACATTTTTTTTAACTATAGAAACAAACAATCATACTGATGGATCTTCACAAACTTTTTCATAAACTCTTTTCAGAAAATATCGGATTTTCTGGTGGTTTTCAAAATAATACAACACGTTGCTTTTCAAATACCGCTTATGAACTCACCAACATTTCATATGTTGACGTTTTCAAAATACTTGTATTCTCAGGTAACAAGTGAACCAATGGAAATGTACTCAGTGATGGCTTGCAGTTGTTTTATTTATGAATCGGACAATTTGTTTTTGGGAATGTAATGTTAAAACAATGTACTCAATGTAAACTTTATCGGTTGTACTATATTAATGCATGGTGAAGAATGATGTTATGTTTCATTTATATTCAATGTTATGGTATTCAATTAAGTCACAACAGCCCCCGGACGTTTCCGTCGTCTGGTTTGGGGGTGTGACAAAACCTGCCTTAGTCAAGTCATTGGACTATATCAAGTTAGATTCGAAGACATTTCCAAGTCTCTTTTAGTGGATTGGATCCTGTTATTCACCAACGATGATACCTCGGCTTGAACGACAAACGTTTTGAGACCATTCTACGAACTTACTTCCATTCCATTATTAGGACTGCATCATAGGGATGTAGATCAACCCTTCATGAACACACCTCCACTCAGTACTAGGACTGCATCATAGAGATGTAGGTTGAACCTTCGCAAACATACTTCCATTCCGTGCTAAGACTGCATCATAGGGATGTAGGTCAAACTTTCGAGGACATAGTCGTACTCTTTGCATGAACAATCTAAGTACATCAAGGGTCAACCAGAATCCCTCACAAAATCCTTATCTTTCGTGTTACAGAATCATGTCGTCATCCAGAAGCAATCAGTCGAATAGCGAAACTCCCGCTTTTCCTATGGACGCCGCTACTTTTCAAGCCGCTGTTACAGCTGCCGTGATGGCTGCCGTGACAGCCTTCCTTGCAAATCGTAGCACTGTCAACGCAACCAAGACTGAAAAAGGAGTTGACAATCCCGATCGTGTTAACGATCCGAGAAATCAACAAATAGCAACAGTCGCCACCGCTCAAAACAACAACTCAGAGTTCAAGAAACGAAAACGTCAAGCCCAAGTAGAACGCAAGCGATTTCAGAAAATTGCCATGCAACAACCGCAAGTGGAAACCTCTGCCATCCCAGTACCGAGCAGACCATATAAAGGGACACTCCCGAAGTGCGACTAGTGCAACTACCACCACATGGGAATTTGCCGAGCCTGGCGATGCAATAATTGCAACAAGATGGGGCACATTGCTCGTTTCTGTAGAACTACCTCCACCACTGGAACAAGCCTTGTTTGCTATAGTTGTGGTGAGGCAGGGCACTATTACAAAAATTGTGCAAAAGAAAAGATCAACGAAAGCAACCGTGTCCCCATAACTCCTACTCGACACTTCACTTCCTCCACTGATGTGGGTGTTGTCCAGATATGTCACCAATGCGGTGAAAGTGGACACCTCAAGAAAGATTACCCGATAACGCAGAACTCTGGCGCAGACGGGAAAATTCTCAGGATCACAGCTGCAGGAGAGCCTGCTCCGGAACCACGTTAATGCAATTTAGGCATTTCGTTGTAACAGACTTATAAACTATCCCGAACTAGTGCAACTAGAGTCCTATCTTTTGCGAGATTCCGTAGGATTAGGGATGCTCATGCTGTGTATACTTGTCTTTTGTAGTATACCTTTTTAGCAGCAATAGTCTTGTAGGAAGTCTGTTGATGGTTGCACGGTTGTGTTTTGTCTGTAAAACATCTTATGTTCAAATCTAATGTCTTTAAGTTTCAGTATGATTCCAACATTATCATGAGACTCGATTCAATTTGATCCTCATAAAAAAAATAGCTTCATACGTACATCTCTTTCTTCTAGATCGCTTTTCCAGCAAAGCCGTTATATCAGAACACCGAAGTACTCATGCATGGAGTACCTCATAGTTCTTTTCTTTTCCGAAGAAACCCCCGAAATACCACTCGTGCAGTACGTCAAGTTCAATCCAAGGATTCATACGATTAATCTATCACTGAGGAATGTATGCATAAGAGGGATATATAATCAAGGTTTTATAGGTTTAGAATTGATGATTCCACTATAACTTCTTTTCCCGGATGGGATGTGAGCTTAAAGAAGAATCAGTTATTCGACTACCTTTTCAATCTTAATTATATACGACTCGTATACAAGAAATTGTGATTGTGAACCATGTATGAATTCTAATAAGAACTTGGACGGAGAACTGCTTAAGCTACGAGTAATCACATCGTCATGTGAACAAACATAGAACCCAGTACGACTCTTGTAAACATATCACCCTATAGTTTAAACACCTACGGAGATACCAGAACAATACAAACAACTTAACAAACTGCACAGCGATAGAATAAGATGACTAGGCTTCTCACCCTGGAGAACCCCCAGTCTTATTCTCCCAAAGATCGACGGATTGCATTGTATGTGCCTCAGATATCGAGGAATCCGTCAAGATTTTCATAGAAATCGTTATCTCTGCCTCGCATAGATGAAATGGTTGAGCAAACGCAAGGAAATAATTACTTTCAGAAATGGATCTGAGATCCGAATATCACCAGTTCGAGTGTTAGGGAAGGATGTACAGAAGACTATCTTCCGAATTCAATGTGGACACTTCGAGTACATAGTGATACCCTTCGGATAGGACCAATACGCCCATAGCTTTCATGAGCTAAACGAATAGAGTACGTCTTTCTTACTTGGATCAGTTCGTCATTTCTCCATGTAATGACTTACTTATCTACCCTCGTAGTAAGAAGAAAACCCATGGAAACATTTCCTACAGAGGAACTTTTAGCAAAGTTCTCTAGGCACAAGTTTTGAAATTGAAGAGTCAAATTTCTATGACACATTGTTAGTAATGTGGAAAATTTTGAGTACTCTTTCAATTTGTCAAAGCCGTTGAGCATTTGTCGACACCAGAGACGCCGACAGTCTTTCGCCAAATTCTAGGTCTGACAGACCTATTGTCATAGTTCATCCAGAAACCATCGCAAATCACAGGAAACCATACGACCTTGACCCAACAAGGAGTGGCCCTTGACTGGGAAGTTAAGCAAGAGAGAGAACCTTTGGAGATTCCAAGTGAGAGGCCAAATTCTTTAGGAAGTCTCACTTGGGAATGGCTTAATACGCTTCGTAAAGCGTGGAAAGCTAAATTCAAGATAGACAGGACCTCCGAGATTCTTACCAGAATCAGTCGTGTATCTCGCAAACTAGACCTAATCCGCGAACTCAGTAACGTACATTATACACTTAGCATCTCGATTGTGAAACCATACCTTTCCGTTAGGACTCTTGTAAGTCCACTCGTTGAGATCCTCGCCTTCGTATTAGATCCATAGTGACCCTCGACCGAGAGGTCAGGCGGACGAAGCAGCGCCATCGCCCGATAGTGAAGGTTCGTTGGGATTCCAACCGAGAACCCGATTTCACTTAGGAGCGCTGGAACAAATCGATTAGGAAGTTTCCTCCTCGTGACTCGATCATTCGTACCTACTTCCTTGCCTAAATTCTAATTTCGGGACGAAATTCCCTTCAACAGGGGGATGATATGACAACCTGAAATTTCCATTCTGAACAAACCATATCAATCCAATAGAAGTTAGAACAGTTACAGTGAAAATTCAGACTTCGAGTATAAGTTTGGCAGTTTTTCAGGATTTACACTTAAGGAGATATTAGGAGAGTGGATGCACTAGGGTTTTGTGCAACACTGTTATTCCAATACTCTAGGATATTAGAGTTCATTCCGGGAACAAACATATTTTCTGCCAAAAATCCGAGGACTATATATAGAAAACTGAACCAAATAGTTCATTAGTTACATTTCAATTAGAGAAAAGCCAAAATTCCCTCTCACATATCTTCGGGATTTTATCCCAAATTGTGATTAACTCTTTCTAGTAGTGTTAGAAAGCTTTAAATGTGCTCATAACATAGATTACCTAGCTAAATCATTCGATTTAGGAGTTTAGTCCCCAAGGTGTTCTTGGGCGGTAAACTCCCGAAACCAAGCCTAGGTTGTCTCCCGTGATATACTACTGCCTTGGACTTGTATAGGAGTGTATTAGGGACATGAAATCAAGAAAGAATCACCCAAGTTTGGGAGTTCACGGCCCAAGAGTATCTTAGGCCGTAAACTCCAAAAAGCATGCTCAAAATGGTGTTTTTAAGGCACCTAAGGCCTTAGACTTTTACCTAGACTTGTTCTCATTAAATCAAGGGCCTTAAACACCTAGAAATCACCTTGCAAAGTGAGTTTACGGCCATGACATGGTTCATGGGTAGTAAACTTATTAAAGGGGCACCAAAGTGTGTCAAGAGTCTCCATATGTTTGGAATAAAAGCCTAGAACTTATACCACTTGTGCATGAGGTTTGAAAACACCATCAACAACCTCCCAAGGGAGTTTACGGCCGTAAACTCCAAGGGATTATGGTCCCAAGGCCGTGAACTCCTAAATGGAGTTAAAAATGTTGGATTAGTGTCTAAGTCCATAACTATTTTGGTATGTACTTGACCCGATGGTGCATGGCCCTTTTGGGTTGCCTTCACCAAAGCAACTTGATTGTAGAAATAAATAAAGAGAGAGAGGTTATTATGATTTATTAATATGTTATAAGAATAATATATTAAAGGAGAAATCATATTTGTTTAATTAATATTGGTCAATAATTAATTAAGAATTAATTTTGTGATCAAGTGTAATTAATTAAACTAGAGGAGCTGAATTGTAATTATGTTATAGTTACAAAATAAGGTAAGGATTATCTTATATATATGGTGAACGAATTTGAGGTGTAAAACCCTTAGAATTTGACTAGGATATGGGTTTCTAGCACTTATCTTATGGTTGCTTGGTGGACAAGCAACTAGATAAGGATAAGGACTAAAACCTTAATCTTTACACCTATATAAACCCCCTAGGGCTTAGGAACTCGTCTAACCCTTCCCAAGAGGTCCTAAGGACGAATTCTTATACCTCTCCTCTCTCTATATACCTTCTCCACTTGCTTATGGTGTTTGTAAGCCATTAGAGGAGTGACACTTGTGACTCTCAGCTTTCCAAGGTCAATTCAAGGAGGAATTGGATTGTTATTGCTATATAACAATCAAGGTATGTTCTTAAACCTAATTATATGTGAATTCTGATTTCCATATGCTAGAATTAGGGTTCAAAGTATTGGATTCAAAGTATGTACAATAGAGAAACCTACATCCAAGCTTTAGGGTTTGTATGAGCACATAGGATGTCTTATGACTAAAACCCATCAGTGGTATCAGAGCCATGATTGGTTTCTATTGTATTGATGCATTGTAAGTTTGAAAAATTCGTTTCTTGTGATTCTGCCTCTTGAACTCGGCGAGTACCATAGTGTACTCGGCGAGTAGGCCTCAACTTGGCGAGTTCGAGCGTCAGACAGAGGTATATCCGGGATTTCTTGCTGTTTTTGCTTATGGATAGTTACCTTGTCATGTTAGATCAATATTAATCCGATTATATGATATATTTGACTATATTTTTGATCAAATTGAAGATATTTATCAATTAATAAGATAATTGTTTCCTTATAAGATAACTGATTAATTATTTTGACTAAATTGTTAAATTGTTTTGCAAGAAATCATTAAATAAATCAAATATGGATAATTAGTAATTAATTGTTAATTTTGAATTATTTGTTATTTGATCCTTGTTGTTATGAAAAGTTTCATATTTTTCCCTTTAGGTTTTATAGGTTAAATTTGAACCCAAAAGTTTTGTTGTTTTGAAATTTAAATAGTTGAAACCCTAATGTTTTGAAAAAGGTTTCAAAACTTGCCCTCAAGTTTTGGAATTTAAATTTTGATTAATTGTTTAATTTTGATGTATATTTAAATTCTAAACCCTAATGTGTTGAAATGTTTCAAAACTTGCCCTCAAGTTTTGGAATTTAAAAGTTGATTAAAAGTTTAATTAGGAATGTTAAATTCTAAAACTCTAATATTGTTTTGAAAAAGTTCAATTCACACCCTTATGGTTTTATTAATTAATTAAGGTGTATAATTAAAAGAGATTTAATAAATCCATAAAAGTTTAGGTTTACAATTTAATTGAGTTAAAAGTATAATTGTTAAATTAGACCACATAGTATTTTAAAAGTCTTAAATTACACCCTATACTATATATATAACATTAAAAGTCTAACATTATATATATATATATATATATATATATATATATATATATATATATATATATATATATATATATATATGTATGAATAAAAGTCAGTCTTACCGTTAGTAGGCCTCATTCACGAAGCTGGTCTATAAGGGGTGTTTAAGGAAATTGCCTATAAAATGGCGATTGAATGGGTATCCACTCTTACCCACCGCACTCTTGACTAGTGGAGGGTTGTTAGCCGAACGGGTAGGATAGGACGAAACCTTCCATTATAAGTATAATGAATTACTAAAGTAACTAAATGTTTTCATAAAATTCCCAATCTTAGTTACTTAGGAAAAGTGAATTGATGCAATTCCATGAAACTACACTTTGTGCCCT